>NW_020837967.1:24226910-24493259 GCF_003676395.1 Aethalodelphis obliquidens | reverse complement strand
CTCTCACTGTTGTAGTCTCTCCCGTTGCAGAGCACAGGCTCCGGACGCACAGGCTCAGCGGCCATGGCTCACGGGCCCAGCCGCTCCGCGGCACGCGGGATCCTCCCGGACCGGGGCACAAGCCGGTGTCCCCTGCATAGGCAGGCAGACTCTCAACCACTGCGCCACCAGGGAAGTCCAGCGCCATTTATTCTTGCTCTCACTGGACAAAAACAGCGCTCACAATTTGATAACTACGTTTAAACTATACACATGTTATGACAGAGCCGAGAAAAGTGTCAGAAGACCGCTAAGACCTTTCTACTCACAGCACACTTGCCTAGGAAATGGCAAAACTGAATTGCGAAGCTGGCGAGTATCTAAGAGGTTTGAATGGCTCCAGCAAAACAGTACCTCCCGGGACCTAAGACTCTTTTCTGACCAATGAACAGTGGGACTTGTGTTAATTAACTGTGTGGGGACTTGACACTCATCCTGCCCTCTCTAAGGTGCTCACTTCAATCCTTAACTGGCACAACTACAGTCAACTTCTTCCTGGCACATAACGAACGTAAACTGTCCCTCTAACAGGACCATTTGGCAAGGCTGCTCACTTGTGTGTTTCCTCATCTGGCAAGTAAATCAATGCCTTTGCGTTTTCAGTCACTCTGGTGGTTTTCTTTCCTTCAACAAATTTAAAGTGGAAGTTACGGCTGTAGTTGGCCTTATCATGTTATTTTCATGCCTTTTTTTTTTTTTTCCAAAACATGGTTTATCACTTGCTACAATTTGCTGTTTTCCAACACAGAATACATGTCCTTACATTTTTATTAGCTTATCATTTGAAAATACCAAACAAAAAAAGAAAGTTATGGGAAAACCATAAATCCTATCTCTAAATCCTGAATGCGTGAGAAGATAGAAAATTGTAACAAAATAACTTCTGGAGATTCTATAAGTAACACTTTTACACAGAAAGGGATAATAACGACACTATTATAATGGAAAGCTTTTAATATACTACAAATTATCTGAGTGATGTTACAATGTTAATTTCTTTATCCAAAATTAGGAAACATTTAAATAGAAGGCACTGGAATTTCTAATTAGTTTCCTTTGGTTCTTTCCTAGCTTTACTCCACATCCTGCGACCCCTAAACCCCACCTGACTGACTTCTACACTTGTGCTCACATCCTGAGCAAACGCTCCCTCCTGTCGTGTTTCCTGACCAGCCTCAAACTTCTGGCTCAACCAACTGTTCTCCAAGTACGTCACACTCAGGTCTAGTACAGCATTTGTCATGCTTTATTCTGGTTAATTACACACATGTCTGCTGTTCTACTAGGATTTTGTGTCTTGTAAGAGCGCAGGCTTCTGTCTGATTTATCTTTGGATCCCTCATAGCATCGGGCGTCGTTCCTGGTAAGTACTGTCTTGGTGATCATTAAATCTGCTTGCACTGTATGAAATTTTGTTAGAAGATAGTGTCATACATGATGCCATGGATTTTCTTAAGCTCCACAACTCTGCTGTGATGTCCTACCTGAATTTCATACGTTAACGTGTATAATGTGCGTGTGTGCGCCTGTGTGCACGCGCATGTGCTTACAAGTCTGAAATTTGAATGTACTGTAATTCATAGACAGCCATCAATAGTTCATTACATAAATCGCTCAGCATTTAATTAATGAATGACATGTGATCAGCAAACTTCTCATGTCCCATAAGTGATTATATTTGATGAAAGAAATGAAAACAAAATCATAATTTAAAAATCTGGCATTTTTCTTTGTTAAAAAATATGAATAGTAATCCAGGACACACAGAAAGCAATTGATAAATGAGTAAATTAATGAATAACCGGGCAATTCTTAGGCCTCATAGCTTTCCTTACTGATATAATTTCCCACGATACAAATTCTAATTTCTGCTTACTTTGGATTGAAATAGCTTTAAGTATTCATATATTTAATTAAGCACAATGTTTCATCAGAGAAGAAAAAGGGGGATGATCTAAAACTAGACTAGAGATCTTCCTTATAAATGTACAGTATGACACGGGGGACAAACAGTCTTGGACTTTGATGGCTCTAGCTTCAAATCTTAGCTCAGTCACTGAACTGGTTGGTGACCTTGGTAAAAAAAAAAAAATCTAATCTCCCTGAACCACAGAAATAAAGATTATATTGAACATCGTGAACATTAAATAAAACAACGGCTGTCAAGTTGTAGGTAGAGTGACTATTACACTGAGGCCCTCGATTAATTGAGGTCTTTTAGTTATTATATCTCTTTGTCTGTCAAATTCTGGGTTTGGGGCTTACACACCTTTGGTCCCAGGAAAGACTGATGCAGAATTTGTGAGAGCTGCTGAATCCTCGCTAGGCTTGAGGGCATCTTCTACTTTGGTCAAGTCAATGGAGGTAATAACTAAGCTTACACAGCAGCTCAGAGAGGCAGACACAAAACCAAAACAAAGTAAACCTTGAGGAGGGCAAAGTAGGCAAGAGGTGTGAGTGGAGACAAGCTTTGCTTCCCTGTGTCAGCCAGAAACCCAGCAGCTCGTTGCTTAGTTACTCACCCTGACTCGTAACCTGCTAGAGCTGGGAAAGAACGGCAAGGAATCCTGGCTTCGCTAGTAAGAAACCCAGGCTTAGGGGCAAAATAACGGGTCTGGCGGCCCACAGCTGGCTGGGGCTATATCTGGGACAGGGCCCAGCTTTCCTGACTCCCTCTTCCAAGCAGCCACACCTCTCCTCGCCTGCTCAGGGGAAGGCGGTCAGGCCAGCTCGGACACTGATCGGCTACAAGTGCAGAGATCTCCCAGGGGACACGCACCGAAACGCTCACGGGCATGCACACTTCTAACTTCTAGCGAGGGCCTGCTCTCCCTGCCCGTCTGCCCCCGTCCGCTCTCTTGCCCTAGTGTCTGGGGCTAGGACGTGTGCGATCCTCAAGGGCTCTTACTCTCCCTCTGGCCACGGGCCTGGATGAGAAGCCAGCCGGGGGTCTGCTCTGCGTTCACTTCCCATGAGCGCCCCTGGATCACGCGTGGCCTTTGAAGGCGGCGAGGCATCCCCAGCAGGAGGCAGCCGTGCCCATCTTCCCGCATGGGCCTCCACAGGCGGGCAGGGCCCACGTGTTAATAACCACCCCTGACAGCAAGAGCCGCCGTCACCTCATAAGGGCCCGCTCCGTGGGGAGTCGTGTGCAGAGTGATTTACAGCATTACCTCCTTCAACCCCCACATCACCTAGAGCGTAGGGCTTACTTTCTTCATTTTACGGATTTACAGATGAGAAAGTTAAGGTCAAGTGATGTACCCAAGGTTATGCACTGCAGGGGCAGAAATGACTTTCAGACACAGACGCCACACTCTTCACAGTTATGCCACCACCTTTCCTTTTGGCAGAGCAAACAAAGAGTGTTTTCTCCAGTTCAGGGGTCTTTAAAGTAAACGCCCTCCTTTCACGAACAGCTACACCTTCCACTAAGGAAGCCCAGTTTTGAATCATTTAATGGCATTATTTTTCTCACACACATATCAAACCTTCTGTAGGGAAGAGAATCAGTAGAGGCCAGGGAAAGACTTGAATTCCTCTTAAAGGTTAGACTTTGCCGTTTATACTGAGGAAAATTTAGTTATTCTTTATTCAGAAATGACTCTATCTCCACCTTAAACGGCTTTCCTAAAAGGTCCAGGAGCTCTTGCTAAAAAAAAAAAAACCCATGATCTTCTTTTTAAAAATTCATATGGAGGGGAAATGGTTTCTTTTATGTTTCTTTTTGTTAAATGGGTATATGGGAAGAAATAGGTCAAAAATGTATAAGCGAACATCCTCTCTCTCTCTCCATGCGTGTTGTGTGTGCATACGTGTGCAAGAATATATATACTGTATACATCCTTCTCACTAGAACACCTGTCACTCTGCTTCGTTAAAGCCAATGCTCTGTAACTTCATTTGGCATCTGTTAGCACCAACTAAATTACCAGCTGAGGTGCTGGCGTCTGTGAGTTTTACGTGGGATGAGACGGGCTGCCCTCAGTAAAGAGGACGTCGTCTGATAAACCAGGAATCCACAGACACTCAAGTCGTTTACCAAAAGAAATCAACTTTCGTATGTAATTGGATTTTTGGTTCTTAGTTCCAGGAAATAAGTCACCTTATGGTTGGAGGACAGTGACGTTAAATGCATTTGTTAAAACTCTTTACGACACACACATTACCGGTTTCCCTGGCATGGCTTATCTTACCTTGATCTTTTGGTGGTACTGATGAAGCACTCTGCATTATGATGTCTTTGACTTGAACAACAATTTGCCTAAAAATAACCAAGCACAAATAATAATTAGAAAATAATTGAGATGCCACGTTAACACAAACGAAAAATATAAATTACAAGCTTTTTATTTATAACTATATGAGTAATAAGGAATGGACTGAACTATTGGGAAACTGAAGTTTTTATTTTCCTTCTAGTTTTTATACAGACAGGCTTTCACTGAATGCACTGGTGTGGGCTTGGGGAGGGAGCAATGACACACTGAGAGGGCCCTGTATCTGCCTCTCTGCCCTCGTAGGGTCAGGGAAATGTGCAAGTAGGCAGTTAGGGTTCCCTAAAATGCCCTGCCTGATAATTATGTTTTATAGATTCTGCTTAAGAAATAACTAAAATGTTTAACAATATAAGTAAAGGCAGTATAACTGCAATATAATCATTTGATGAAACATAATTCAGTCATTAAAATGCAATTTTGAAGATTCCGTCGCAACATGGAAAATGGTGATGATACAATATACTAGGATGCACACACCAAACGACATACACACGAGGATAACAACTACACAAAAAACGAAGGCACAGAAAAATGCAAGACAGGAAATATGTTAACATGGATATTAGCCTTGTTCTTGGTGATATAATTACAGGTGTTTCCCCTTCCATTTTAGCTACTTTCCAAATTGTCTAGAATACGGGGTTCCATATTAATAAACTATTTGAATGTATAAGACAATTAAAGTCCTTGAAAAAATACAGGTAAATATTTTTGTAAGCCTTCAAACACGGAAGTGTTTCTAAGCACGACGCCAAAGACAGAAGCCATTAAGGTAAAGACTGATGAATTTTTCCATTGAAAATTTTAAATGTTTTTAAAATAGAAAACTAGGTAAAATAAAAGGGCATGACTTCTGCTTCCAGCCAAGACTGAACAACAGAGACCAGGTTTGCCCTCCTTCCTGAAACAACCAAGACACAGACAAAATACACAAAACAATATTTCAAAACACTGGACCTTAGGTGACAAAGACTGATCTTTGAGAGACAGGAAACAAATGAGGTGAACGCTATCATCTACAGTGCAGGAAGGGAGAAAGCTGGTGGAAATTCCCAGAGTAATGAAGAAAAGAGCTGGAGAGAGAGAGAGAGAGAGAGAGAGCGAGCAATGAATAGGATCCCATCAAGTATTCACAGGAATACTGTCTGTTCTTACAAGTCAGACTGAAAAAACTCCTAATTCACAGAACGCTGGGTACAGTACAAAGAATAATCTTGCTTTAATAAAGGGGAAGAATTGGTCCTACATCAAACATTTCTTTGGTTTCACAAAACAAATCTTAAAGCAAGACCTAAAAGGATCAAAGCGTTTCCAAGTGTCTCACCTGTGTATTTAGAACACGGCTCAAGAATATTTATAGAAAGAGAAAAATATCCATCACCCAAGAAAGTAAAAGCCAGAGTGTCTGACACCTAATAAAGAAGTGTAAGCAATACAGAGAGGCAGGAAATATGAGCCATAGCGTAGAAAATAATAAAAACTGACCCTGAACTGACACAGATGTTAGGATTACCACACAAGATCACTAGATGTATAACTATTTCATATGTTCAAAAAGTTTAGACAGGAAAGACATAAAAAAAGACCCAAATAAAATTTCCAAAGATGTAAACTACAATATATAAGGTAAAAAATACACTGGATAGGATTATCAGCATATTAGGCATGTCGGAAGAAAATACTAGTGAACTTGCAGGCATAGTAATAGAGACTACCCAAAATGAAACTCAGGAAGAAGAGAGCAAAAGAAGAATGAACAGATCACCAGTGGGCTCTAGGACAACTTTAAGCAGTCTAGTATATCAGTAACTGGAGAAGAGAGAGATGGAAAATCAGAAAAATTATTTTAAGAAAATAGTGGCAGAAACTTCCAAATTGGAGTAAAGCTATGAACAGATCCAAAAAGCTCAAAAAAACTTAAAGCATAAGAAACATGAAAACTACACCAAAGCATATCATGACCAAATGGCTCAAAACGAGTGAAAAAAGGAAAGATTTAAAGTGAGGCAATGCAAGTAAGAAGACATTAGGGCAGCATCTTTAAAGTACTTGAAGAAAAAAAGATCTGTAATTTAGAATTCTATGTTCACAGAAAGTATCTTTCAAAAATAAAGGAGAAATAAAGGCATTTTTGTATACACAAAAGCCAAAGGAATTCATCACAAGCCCACCCGCACTACAGGAATGTTAAATGATGACCTTTAAGTAGAAGGAACATGATATTAGATTAAAATATAGATCTATATACAGAAAGGAAGATTTCAACACTAGAAATCAGAACTACATGATAAGCATGTAAGGCGTTTTTCTTAATAAAATCTCTTTAAAATATAATGGTTTAAATAAAAATAATTAACACTGCATTGTGGGGTTTATAACATATGTAAAAATAAAATGTATGAGAATTTCAGGACAAATGTAGAGAGGGGAGAAATGTAAGTATACTATTGTAAGGTTCTTTAGACTACAGGTGAAGTGGTATAGTATCACTGGAAGCTAGATTATAAGTTAAACATGTATATTATACACCCCAAAGCAACAACTAAAATCACGAAACAAAGAATTTTATCTAATACGCCAACAACAAAAAGATGGAATCATAAATATACTCAGTTTTCAAGGGAAAACAGGAAAAGAGAACAAAGAATAGGTAGAATAAATGGAAAACAAAAAGCAAGATGATAGATTAAAACCTAAACATATCAATAATCATATTAAACATAAATGATCTAAATATCCCAATTAAAAGATAGATTGGACAAAAAAGCAAGACCCAACTATATGCTGCCTGTAAGAAAGGCACTTTAAATATAAGGACACAAACAGATTACAAGTAAAAGAATGGAAAAAGATATATCATGTTAGCACTAGTCAAAAGAAAGGTGGTGTGGCTATATTAGTATCAGAAAAAGCAGATTATAGAGCAAAGAATATTACCAGGCATAACGAAGGTCATTTCATAATTATAAAAGGACAACTCATCAAAAGGCTACAAAAATCCTAAATGTTTATGTCCCTACTAACTGAGCTTCAAAATACATAAAGCAAGACCTGATAGAACTGCAAGGAGAAATAGAGAATAATTAATAACCAATAATCGATAAAAGAAGCAGACAGAAAATCATTAAGGACTCTGGAGATTTGAATGACGCTATAAACCAATTTTACCTAATTGACATTTATAGAACATTCCACCCAATACAACAGAATACACATTGTTTTCAAGTGCACACGAAGTATTTATTAAGGCACCATATTCTGGGTCATAAAAACAAGGCTCAATACACTTAAGAGGATTCAAGTCATAATGTATATTCTCTGAGCACAATGGAATAAAAGTAGAAGCCAAAATCACAGAAATGTATCTGGAAAGTCTCCAAATATTTGTTAACTAAATCACACACCTATAAATAACCTATGGATCAAAGAAGAAATCAAAAAGAAAATTAGAGTGTGTTTTGAACTGAATGAAATGCAAACATAGCATACCAAAATTTGTATGATTCCATTAAAGCAGTACACAGGGGGTAATTTAGAGCACTAAAAGCATCTATATTAGAAAAGAAGGTAGGTCTCAAGCCTCAGTTTCCACCTTAAAAAATAAAAAAATAGTACAATTAACCCAAAGTAAGTAGAAGAAAGGAAATAAGAGATCAGAGAAAAAATAAGTGAAATGGACAACAGAAAAATAGCTAAAATCAATTAGATCAAAAGCAGATTCTTTGAGAATATATAAAATTGATAAACTTTTAGCTCAACTGATCAGGAGAAAGAAGACACAAATGACCAGTATCAGGAATGAGAGAGGTGTCATCACTACAGACTACCACTATTAAAAAGACGTAAGGGGGCTTCCCCAGTGGCGCGGTGGTTGAGAGTCCACCTGCCGATGCAGGGGTTGCGGGTTCGTGCCCCGGTCCGGGAAGATCCCACATGCCACAGAGCGGCTGGGCCCGTGAGCCATGGCCGCTGAGCCTGCGCGTCCGGAGCCTGTGCTCCGCAACAGGAGAGGCCACAACAGTGAGAGACCCGCGTAGCGCCAAAAAAAAAAAAAAAAAAAAGACATAAGGGTCCATTACAAACAACATTTTGACAATAAATTTGATAATTTAAATAAAATGAACAGTTACCCTGAAAGACACAAACTACCAAAGCTCACTCAAAAAGTGAGCCCTTATGTTTTCAAAGAAATTGAATGTTTAGTTAAAAATCTTCCCTTAAGGAACTCTAGGCCCAAATGGTTTCTTTGGTGAATTGTACTGAATATTTAAGAAAGAAATAAAACCAATTAATACCAATTATACACAAAAATAATATTTAAGGAAGAAATAATACCAATTATACACAAATTCTTCCAGAAAACTGAAAAGGAGGGAATTCTAAGTATCTAATTCTATGAGGCCAGCATTATCCAGAATCCAAAATCACTCAAGAAGCCACTGGAAGGAAAGAAACCTCCGGACAATATCCCTCATTAACAGAAATGCAAAAATTATAAACAAGATGTCAGTAAATCAAATCCAACAATATTAACACATCCTGACCATGTAGGGTTATCCCCGGAATGTACACGTATTTAATATTCAAAATCAATGTAATTCACCATATTAACAAAGTAAAAAAAGAAAAACTATGCGATCATCTCAATAGATGCAGAAAATGCATGTGACAAAATCCAACATTCATTCCTTTAAAAAAAAATCTTTTAGAAAAGTAAGAATAGAAGGAAACTTCCCCAACTTGGTAAAGGACATCTATGAAAAAACCTATGGCTAACATCATGCCAATAGAGAAGAAGTGAATGCTTTCCCTCTAAGTTTACAATTAAGAGAAGGATATCTACTCTCACCAATATTGTATTGGAAGTTCTAGCCAATGCAGTAAAGCAGAAAATGAATAAAATGCATCTTCACTGGAAAACAAGACATAAACTGTATTTGCAGATGGCGTGATTATCTACATAGAAAATTCAATGGAATCTATAAATATAACTAAGTGAGTTTAACAAGGTTAAAGAATACAAGATCAATATATAAAAATCAATTACATTTCATACACTAGTAACAATCAGAAATGAAACAATAAATCAGAAATTAAAATGCTATTTGTAACAACATCAAAAATATGAAATAAGGGTCAATCTGAAAAAAAGATGTGAAACACTGAAAACTACAAAACAATGATGAGAGAAAATTTTAAGGACGTAAATAAATGGAGAGATATACCATGTTCACAGGTCAGAAGACTCAATATTGTTAAAATGGTAATTCTCTGCAAACAGAGTTATAGATTCAATGGAATCTTAATCAAAATCCCAATAGACATTTTGTAGAAGTTAACCAACTTATTCTTAAATTCACATGGAAATGCAAAGAACCCAGAATAGCCAAAATCATTTTTAACAATAAGACAAACAGATAATACTCTTTTAATTTCAAGACTTATTAGAGAGTCTAGAAATAAACCCATACATATGTGGCCAACTGATTTTTCATGAAGGTACAGAGGGCAATCAGTAGAGAAAAGATAGTCACTTCAACAAATGGTGCTTGGACTATTGGATATCCATTCGCAAACAACAACAAAACTTTGAGATATACCTCATACCACATACAAATGCAAAGGGCAACATACACCTGAATGTAAAACCTAAAACTACAAAACTTCTAAAACACTATGGCTTTTCATCATGTAAATACATCTTAGATAGGACATCTAAAGCATAATCCACAAAATGACTAATAAGTTGGACTCCAAACTTAAAAACTTCTGCTCTTTAAAAAACTATTAAGCGAAGGAAAAGACAAGCTGCAGAGTGAAAGAAAATAATTGCAAATAATAAATATGTAAAGACACTATATCCAGAATAAAGTACTCTCAAAACTCAATAATAAAAAAAAAAACATGCAATTTAAAAAAACAGGCAAAAGATCTGAAGAGATACTTCATCAAAAAAGATATGGCTTGCAAACAGGGACATAAAAAGGTGCTCAACATCCTTAGTTATTACAGAAATGTAAGTTAAAACCACAAATGTAAGTGAAAGTCACACACCTATTAGAATGGCTAAAATAGAAAAAAACCACAACAACACTATACCAAGGCGTTGGCAAGGACGTAGAGGAAGTGGAAGTCTTTCACACTGCTGGTGGTAATGTGAAATGGTACAATTACTTTGAAAAATAGTTTGGTGTTTTCTTCATAAGTTAAAGATACACCTATCATATGATCCAGGCAATTCCTTCCCACTTATCTAAGAGAAAAGAAAGCATATGTACAAAGAATGTTCACAGCGGCTTTATTGATAGTAGCCCCAAACCAGAAACAACCCAAATGTTCATCAACAGGTGAGCCGTTAAACCAACTGTGGTATATCCATTCAACATAACACTCCTCAGCAATGTAAAGGAGTAAATTATTGATCCACACTACAATATGGATGAATCTGCGAAAACATCATGCTGTGTGAAAGAAGCCAGATAAAGAAAGGGTACATATTTTATGCCCTCATTTTTATAAGTGTTTAGAAAATGCAAATTGTAGGAATGAAAAGCTGATTAATAGTTGCCTGAGCACAGGAAGACAGAGAGTTGGGAGGAAGGGCCTACAGCTGGGCACGACGAACATATATCCACCTATTAGTGAGAAGAATACATTCACTACCTTGATTGTGGTGACGGCTTCATGGGTGTTACATACATATAGCAAGACATACCGCATCGCAGTTTAAATACATGTAATTTATTGTATGCCAATTATACCTTAATACAGCTGTCAAAAATTAAGGCAAATATTGGGAAAAAATGGAAAATTTACAATAGATATATAGTCACCCACTTACTCATTTAACAAACAGTCTTTGAGGTGCAACTATGCAAGGATATGGTAGAAATGGTCCTTGCACTCTCAGGTCTGTTATAAACAAATTAATAAGAATGAGAAAGCACTCCATAAAACTTGCAGATTTATATAAGTCAAACTAGTAAATCATTAGAATGTCCAGCCTTACTAATAACCAAAGAAACGTAAATTTCAAAAAAAAAAAAAAAAATTTAAATTTCTTTCCCTAAAAAATGGCAAAAATAAAAAAAGACAAAGCAATGCATGCTTGGAAAAAGTCTACAGAGAGGTGCATGCAAAGCGTTTGGGGGGTATTTTTGCAGGATGCACCTGAGCCTTAAAGTTCTGCATTCCTTTGAATCTAGAGCTTCCTTCCACCTCAGAAAATCATGATACTGTGCAAAGCTATATACTACCATCTTCACTAGCATCATCTGCATTATCTCTTTAAAATTCCTCAGGGTACCATTGAAGATACACACCAAGTCAATTAGGATATATTTTTATAATGAAACTATTACAGACACTGTTTCTTAAAATATTTAAAAATTTGAAAAATGTTTGCCACACATTTTTATATGAGAGGAGCTGGTTACTGTACCACTCTGTAAACAACTTAGGAGAAACTGCCACATGTTAAAAGTGGCTCTCTCTCTGAGTGAGGACTTAAACTGTTATTTAACCTCCTTCTTACGCTTATGGACATATTGCTATGTTTCCCCAATGAACAAGTACTATCTCTGCAACTGAAAAAAAGCAAAACAAAAATCAAGTTTTTATTTTAATTGCTTTGGAATGTTATATTAGATAAGCATTACCAGTGAAATAATCTCAACTGTACACCCCCAATACCTTGGTACTTAAAGTAGAAAATTCACTCAAATGGAGTCTGTTATCTTCTTCTGCCACATAAAGCATGACTGTATTTAATTCCACTGTAATTATGAAAAACAAAAGGGCAATAAATACACCTAATGCGTATTAAAGAAAACACCTGAGTAATCACAATATCTCACCTTCTGATTGGGCTGGAAGTAAAAGGCCATTATATACATGTCCTACAGGAAAGATGTATTAAAAAGTCATGTAAGATGTACTAGCATTTTTCAAATATCACACAAGCAAAGTCAGCGGGCATCTTGACTCAAGGTACTATGAAACAGCATTTAGCAGCCACTGTGTCCTTCACAGTCTAGAGAATCTCTGATCATTATAACCTGGCTTTTCCTACTTAAATGCTGAAAAGTACATTAAGTAGAAAAACCTATTGGAAAGGAACAAAAATTAAAGAACACAATGAGTGAATACTATCGATTATAGCAAGACTTAATATAATATGCTTTATAAATCACTCATATGGTTACTTTTAATTTTAGTTTATATGTGACATTTAAACAGAGTTGATTAAAAATGAAAATTTAAAAATGGAAATTAGGTGAATTGGTTACTTGAGAAGTGACAACTTGATGGTGCTGGAAATGGAAATCTTCTAGTTGAGGAAACCTAAGGCACACCTTGCCTTGTCTTTGCTATGCTGCCTTGACAAGTTTCCTAAAAACACATCTAGATAAAGAATCTTACAGAATAAATGAAAACTGTTTGCTCTATGCTCAATAAGCTTCTTACCATTAACCCAGAGTGTGAGTATGCGTTTAAGTGCGTGCTCTTGTGTGTGGACGTAGGCACCATCCAGAGAGCTACAATGTGGATGTTACTCGAGATTATTAAGGGAACTTAATATTAACTGATTAGTATTAGGGAATTATTTCTAGGGAACTATTTCCTAAAGAATAAACACTGTCATTCAGATAAGTGCCATAATATAATGCAATTGGTCAGAAAAACTTGAAACATGAAAACATTTAAAAAGGTAATAAAGTCTCTAGGTGTCTAACTATGGGTCATTTGTAACAGGCTCTTCATTATATATGAAGACAACGCTACTAACCTATTGACTGGGAAGCTGTTCTTCTCCCAGGCCTTCCTTCAGTTTTGATTCTATGGTGATCTTGTGGCTCTGGACTTTAAAGCATTGCACAGGGACTGTCCCACAGATTTTAGGTTTGAGGCTAGAGCCAGAGTTGGTGAATCTACAGAAGACACCTGCCCCTCCACTGTATTCTACACTATAGCTCTTCTGCACTGAGTATTTGCTATGGGCTGGACCTACAAAGTAATTCTCACACACACACACACACACACACACACACACACACACAATCTTCTTATCCTCACCAGGGAATCAGCACTGTCCTCGTCTTTACGGTCAAGAAACTGAGGCCCAAGGAAATTAAGTAATGTGCTCAAGGTCACTTGGATGAGCCAGAACCAATTCTCCAAGTGTGTCTGGTCCCTAAATCCATATACACGCTCCTGCACCACTGCGTTCAGTCTCCCTTCCCCTCCATCTTTCCTCCATTTTTCTGTCTCATGAACACCTGTACAAGTGTGTACCAAGTCAATGGAAATACAGAGAGAAGGTTTGTTGCTGGAAACTAGAATTAAAGGAAAATCAGTGAAACAAAGAATGGGAATGAAGTAATAGAGAAAAAGTGATTTAGAGAAGCTGGGAAGGGAGTGAACCTGGGAAATGAGAGAATTCAGGGGAAAGCAATAGTCACCTTGAAATATTTGAAGGGAAGTTACATGGAGGAAAGATTCGAGGGACACTAGGTAACTCCAGTGGGCAGTAGTCAGACCAGGAAGGGAGACAAGTTACAAGGAAGCAAACCTCAGCCGGATGCGAGGAAGCAGCTTCTCATGACTATTGACATTCAACTCTGACGCCCACTCCATTACCTGCTATTTGAAATGCTGAACTCTGTCACTGAAAACGTTGAAGGAGAAGCTGATTGAAGCCTTTTTTGTCCAGCCCTAAGAACCACTCATCGTATACTTCAGCACCATGGCAGGAAAGGCCTCAGAAAGGCTGCATAACCCCAGACATCATATAAGTGAAAAAGCCACCTTTCTTTTACTGTAATAAGGAAATAGTCATAACACAGAGAGGGAAAGAAAGGAACTGCCTGAATGAACTTGTACCTATGAAGTATTCAATGATGCTCTGTTCTTTTATAAACCTGGGTATTGTCTGCAAACGTTTAATGCACTTGAGGATGAATTCTCCTACCTTGTTTAATTTCATGCGCCCATTATATTTCACTATTTTTTTAAAAAAACTTTTCAAATCAGCTTTATTGAGGTATAATCTACATACAGCAAACACACACACACACAAACGTATATATATCTATGTAGGAATTACATTCTTCTTTTTCTACATTTGATGATGTTTTGACATGTGAGGGGCCTGGCTGGCTGGACAGAGTACCCCTTCCAAGGCTAGATAATCCTAGAGATAGCAAACCACCTCCGGAGAGCACATCTTTCAATGCAAAGTCCAAATCCCCGACCACTTCCTTTATGGAACTCTTACACAGCAAGCCAGTATTTCCCCTGGCTTCAATCACCCCAGGGCCAGGCACTGGACAGCTAGGACTACCTTAGACCCTGGAACCACTGACATCATTCAAACTAGCCAATCCTAAACTGTTTTGCCCTGCTTCGCCTTTCCCGGGGAGACCACAATAAAGGCTCTAGGCCATGCTTTCCCATCCCGCCTTCCCTGGAACTTCCAACCCTGGAGCTTCCCCATGTGGCCCTGAATGCCTGGCACACCCCCTTTCTTGGGAACTGTAAGTAATAAATTCTTCTTCCAAAGGCAGTTGTCTCTGTGTCTGTAACCCTACCATGCCCGATTAAAACAAATCCCAGATACATTACAAGAAAATATAGAACATTAACATCAAAAAGTTCCCTCATTACCTCAAAGAGTCCCCTTGTGTTCTCTTATGATCCACCCCCACCCCCTTTCCCTGGCCCCAGGCAATCACTGATGCTTTCTGTCACCATAAATTAGTTTTGCCTGTTCTAGAATTTCATATCATTTCATATAAATCAAACAGTATACATTCTTTTATTGTACGTACCAGTAAATCATTTCTTTTTATTGCTGAATGGTATTCCATCCTATGACTCTAGTGCAATTTGCTCATCCGTTCACCCATGGTTGGGCATTTGAGTTGTTGCCAGTTTTTGGCTCTCATGAATAAAACTGCTATAAATATTTGTGTCCAAGTCTTTGTGTAGATAAACATGTTCATATCTCTTGGGTGAAACTGCCTAGCGTGAAACTGCTGAGTGGTTTAACTTTATAGGCAACGGCCTGTTTTTAAAGTCGTTGTACTATATTTCACTGATTTAAACAAATAACTTTTTTAAGCATGGATGGAATTCAAGCTTCTCAAGATCTTTATATAAATGAGAGGATCCTAATACCTTAAAGCTCAATTTTCCAAAAATAATGTAATCTTATGGTACCCAGATTCTGACTAATAGTAGCAGTCATTTGCTCAGTTATAATAAATGCTTATTCCCATCTCAATCTGTCCTATTTAAGAAACAAATAATAAAATTCTGAAATTGGCACAAAAGGATTAGAAAAGGTGAAAGATAATCTACAGAATGAGTTTTGATCCACTTAGAAAATTCTTAACTGCCTATATTAATATTTGCATTAATATAATGTATTTGACAATCTTCTTCCTCCCCTGAGTGGTTGAACACTGCTAATCAGTTCAATTAAAAAGTGCCTCTCTGGGCTTCCCTGGTGGCACAGTGGTTGAGAATCTGCCTGCCAATGCAGGGTACACGGGTTTGAGCCCTGGTCCGGGAAGATCCCACATGCCACGAAGCAACTAAGCCCGTGCGCCACAACTACTGAGCCTGCGCTCTACAGCCCGTGAGCCACAACTACTGAGCCTGCGAGCCACAACTACTGAAGCCCGCATGCCTAGAGCCCGTGCTCCGCAACAAGCCACCGCAGTGAGTAGCCCCCGCTCGCCACAACTAGAGAAAGCCCACGTGCAGCAATGAAGACCCCAACACACCCAAAAATAAATAAATAAGTTTTTTTTTAAAAAAAGGGTCTCTTTAAATTCAGATATTTCTGAATGTCAGTCACTGACACAGTAAAATGCTTTACAGAGTTGTCCTGGGGGACTAGTTTGTTCGAGTCCCTCCAAGGCAACTTCTCTTCTACTGAGCGTTACAGAAAGTCTGGGTTGTCCCACTTCCCCTAATTTTAGACCTATTGCTAAGGTGGTCTCACCAGATATTCACTGCTATTCCCCAAACCAAAACCCGAAAAGACTAGACTGACCCTTCATTTTCAGGACCATGTTCCAGCCCCACCTCAACTGTGCAATGTGTTAAGAAGTTGTGGAAGGATCCGTGAACCGAGTGGGGAGATGTATGTTTTTAATTGAAACTTCTGTGAGCTTGAACAAGTCATTGAATCTTTTTGTCTTTTAGTTTCCCTGAATTAGAAAGGGAGAGATAATACTATTTAACCCATTTGGCTGAAGAAAGGATTAAACTTAGAATACTATGTGTTGAAAATACTTTGTAAAAAAAAACTATTCAAAAAACAGGGTATTATATATGGTAGTAAAGTTCTGCAGGATTCTTCCAAAAGGAAAAAAAAAAAAAAGGTTACTGTTGAGTTGGCAAAAAAGTTCATTTGGTTTTTTCCAAGAAAAAAAAGGAATATACTAGAATATACTTAGAAATACAAACAAGGTCATTTTCACGTGTAAGATCTAATCATTCACCCTCGTAAAGTGCAAGCACATATAGATATTTGTTCTTTCACATGTGTTCCACATATGACTGAACTAGGCAGGGTATAGTGTTTAGGAGGGCATTCTTCTAACTTAATAAAAATCTACCCAGGAAAATATATTCTAGCCTTAGACCCTAGTTTTTCTTATCCCCTTCACAGATTTTCTGTAAGATTACTTCAACTTCTAAGGCTCTAACCACAGCTCTAAATTTGTATTTCTAGTTCCCAGGTTCCAGGGTGAAATATTCTCTGCTTATTACACAGCTCCACTTGGCTACCTGAAACCTAAATGCAGCTCCTGCCTCCTAAAATTAAAAAAAATTTTTTTTCAGATTTATTGAGGTATAATTAATTGACAAATAAAATTGTATACACCGAATGTGTACAATGTGATGACGTGACATACGCATATTCTGTAAAATGATTACCACAGTCAGGTCAATGAACATACCTGTCACCTCACAGTTACTTTTTTTTTCCCCCTGTGGTAAGAACACTTAAATTGTGGCGAGAACACTTAAGGTCTACTTTCTTGGCAGATTTTAAGAACACAACATGGTATTACTAACTATAATCACCATGCTGTACATTAGACCCCCAGAGCTTATTCATCTATCTTCCCCAGAAACAAGCACTTTGAATTCTTAGAGCTGACTCTTCTTATATTTATACCTCCATTCTGTCACTGACGTGCTTATAATCTTACTTCTTGATTGTTCGGTGTTAGGCAGTACCTCCTGGTGTCCCACTGTGAAGGTTGAAGATTCATCTCTATTCTTATCTCACAATCAACAAAAATCTTGCTTAATAATTTTTCTGAGCACAGAAGTCCAGGTTGAAATTTCCACTGTCTTCCGGTTTCTAGTGTTGCTGTTAAGAAATCCAAAGCTATTTGTGATCCTTTGTATGCAGTCTGTTTTTATTTTTTTCTCTATGGAAACAAGGTTTTGGAATTTCACAATGAAGTCTCTCAGCCTATTTTCAACCATTTGCCAAGTGTTTGCCTTTTCAATCTGGAAACTCTAGATCCTGGGACATTTTCTTCAATTATTTTTCTAAGATTTCCTAATTTATTTTTCTCTGTTCTTTTCCCCCTGAACTCTTCTTATTCCGATGTTTATCCTCCCTGGACTGTTAACACTTTTTTTCCCCTTTTCACATGTTTCACCTCTTTTTTTTTAAAGTTCTTTTTTTTTTTTTGACGTGGACCTTTTTTTTTTTAAGTCTTTATTGAATTTGTTACAATATTGCTTCTGTTTTATGTTTTGGTTTTTGGCTGCCAGGCCTGTGGGATCTTCGCTCCCCAACCAGGGACTGAACCCGCACCCCCTGCACTGGAAGGCGAAGGCTTAACCACTGAACTGCCAGGGAAGTCCGTGTTTAACCTCTTTTGTTTTTGCCCTTTCTGGAAAAATTCCTTAACTTTATCTCTGAGTTCCACTATCATCTTTACCCAGTAGTCCTGACAGGGTCTTTTTCATGCAAATCTAACCATTAACATGTTTTCCTCGTGCTTCAGGTCCATCAGTGGCTCCCTGCTGTCCACGGATGAAGCCCGACCTCCTCAGCCCGGCACACTGGCCTGTGTGGCTATCACCACTACGTTTAGCAGCTGCATCTCAAAAGGCCGTTCTCATTTGCCTCCACAGCTCTTCATGAACAGCCTTCTCGCCCCTGCCCTGCTAGACAATTCCTACTCAACGCCTCTGCAATGTCTACAATTTCTTGGCCCATTCAAGAAATTTCTACTGATCTGTCCATTACCTTTCAACACACTTCGACTGGCTCTCTTAGGACGCAGCATCTGCTTAAATCTGTCCATTTTTCCCCTTAAATTTGTGAGTTTCCTGATGGCAGGGGCAATGCCATGTTTATCTTTATACTTCCAGAACCTAGAAGTACCTGGTTTATAATAAGGTTTAATAAATGCTTATTGAATGAATAAATGTCAATAATCCTGTAAAAATAAGAGTGCTAGAAATTATTTAACAATACTTGCATGGTTCCATCTAGTACTTTTCATACCATTTAAATCTTTTATTTTCAATAGATGAGTTTCTAAAATTCTGAGTCATTTTTTAAATGAATAGTGATTTTTGAAATCTGAAGCAATATCTTATTAATTCTGCCATTACTATACTTTTCTATAACTTGAAGTGACAGATAAGTGACTAAGTTAATTTTTTCAGTAATAAATTTCCTTTGATCTCTGCAGATTGCCTGGTTGTGTTTTTAGGACTGAAGCACTCCTAAAATGACTTAAAAGTTATCTTACGTAAATGTAAAAAAATGTCCTCGTTTCTTCAGTTTCTCTAGTAGCAGGTGTGGGACTTTTCAGATATATCAACATTGTTTTAAGTGTCATTAACTATCAATAACAAGTCGTAGGAAACAATGATTCCCAAAATTATCTATAAATGAAGTAATTTGACAATGCTGCTTTCCTGTTAAAAGGCCTGAGTGCATTTTAGCTAAGTCTAAAAAGACCCAAGATTTAGGCAAGTTTTAACAAACGGGCATTCTTCCATCCCTTATTTATTCAAAGGTAAAAGATAAAGATGTAAGAAAAACATTTGGTTCTTTCTACATCAAACAGAGCATCTTTGGAATTTCCAGCCTGGCTTCTCAATGCTAAAAGGATGGATCCTTCTGGGCTGTGAGGTTATCATCATGATGAAGATGAAAGCATTTCAAAAGAGAATTGCACCATTTGGTAAGAAATGACACTCGACAGTAAAATAAATACTATCAAATAAAGAGGCTGTCACTTACACATCCACGATATGGAGACACGCTGTGAAATCGGTCAGCATTTTGTTTCCTTCCAGCAGTCTGGTGGCAGTGTTTCTAACCATTCGGATTTAATTCATTATTTTGAAATGATCGTTTCCACCACTCTTGTCTATCTTTAGTGACAAAATCATCTCCAAACTAATCAGGTTTACAGGAAACGGATACACTTGGAAGATCATTCTGGATCCCTCACATTCGTTTTCGGCTGCTGAGCACCAGGGAGTTTTGGTCGCATCACCTCAGACCACTTGGTGTCCTTTCAACAACTATTTCTACCGCCTGCCTGTCTTTGGGAATTCCACCCTCCCACAGCACTGCCAGGGCGCCCACTCCTCTCACCTCTGCTCCCATCTCTAGCTCTTTTCTTCTCTACCATTTCTGCCCTGAATTAAAATCCCATTAATTAACTTTACAATGACTGTTCAATTAAAAACAAACAAACAAACAAAACCCCCCTGCTCTGCTCTGTTTCCTGCTAACTTCATCTATGCTCCATAGTTTTTCACGTTCCTGTGAGTGTGTGGACTGCTTCACGAATGATTCTGGTGATGTCTTCCTCTTCTAAAATAAACTTTCACCTTTTCCCTGGAACACCCCAGTCACACGCCTACCTCTGCAGCATCACCTAAATTGTTCTTCTATTTGCCGCCACTGATGGCGTTGGTCTGTCGCTTAGGTTACCATACAATGCTCATCTCCGACATGGAAAAAGCGAAGGAAAAATGAACACGCCTGACTCTCGACCTACACCCCCCCAGCTCCCGTCTTTAGAGGCAGCGAGTCTTAGCACCTTTGTGGAAATCCTTTCAGCAACAGTCTGTGTGTACACAAGCTAACGTGTAGAAATATGCTCTATCACTTGTTCTCCCGTCCCCAAATTAGAGCAGATTATACCTGCTGCTCTGTTTTCGCTTAATACATTTTCAGCAGCTCTCCATATCAGCACTTACGGATCCTCTTCATTCCTTGCAAAGGCTGTAGAGTATTTCGTTGCATGGAGCCGCAGTTTATGAACCAGCCACCTACCGACTGACAGTGAGACTGTCCTCAGCCTTCTGCTCCTACCCACGAAGCTGCAGTCTGCATCCTTATACTCACAGCCTAGCTGGCACGTGCAAGTCCATCCGAAGGGTGAAGTCAGGGTAAGAAATTTCTGGGTCAACTTAAAATTTTTATGGACACTGCCGTACTGTCATTCAAGGAAGCTGTACTGACTTACCCAACGACGTATGAGACTCCTTGCAAAACACTACTTGCCGAATTTGCCCAGGATTAGTTCAACCAACTAATCCAAAAGCTTCAGAGTCCAGCTTGCCTAGATATTTTTCTCAACTCTAGTTGAACAGACAAACCTTGCTCTCTGTTGAAATACACAAACCCTGACAATAAAGTGAAAACAAGTTTCACCTCTCAAGGATCTGGAAAGTGATTGTTTACGGGAAGTCCCTGACAGACTAGAAAAGGGAAAAATAGTCAGTGCTGCCCCAAGTCACCCAAAGGAAGTGGGTGTGCGGGTCAGGGAGTGCGGCCTGCGAGCTGGTGTCAGCGCATTTTTGTTGTGAAAATGGAAAGACAAAGTGATTTCCTAATTGAAGCAGACAAGCCAGATAAAGTTATAGGAGGAAAAAAATCCTACGTATTTGAAGAACTGTCCTTTTAAAATTGTTTTTCTTCTCAAGACATCACAGAATGTAACAGGTGTAGTTTAAGAGATAATTTTATAGTGTATAAAGCGTGCTCCTCTGTCTAATATGAAATGGAGTCTTGACTGAGGTGCTACCAGCTGAGGATCTGGTGAACCCAATTAACCCAATTTTTACTTGTCCGTACTAAGTGGTTTATTTTAGATGCACACTACTCCCCACATCCTTTAGGGTATGACATGGAAAAACCATAAACAGGCTCTAAAGGTCGTGACATTAATTTTCCTGTCATTCTCATGCTTTAAATAGGCATCAAAAAGCTAAAAATCCTTGTCCTCTGGGAAGGAAGGCAAATCTGAAACTAATTATGGCAGTTATTATTGGAATACTATTAAATTAAACGCTGTGACCCCGGCTAAATTTATTTTGGTACCTTTTGTTAATGAATAAAACTTCTCGAATATGATTACTGCATCCTCTCATACCGCAAAATGATTCGCCAGAGGGCTACCGGAACTAAGTAACCACTCAATAACCTGAATTCTCATTCACCTAACGCTGAACTGAAAAGTTAAACAAGCACACATGGAATTTTACTGCAGAAAATTCTGTATCTGCTACAAAGTATTATTTAAGGAGTAAAATCCTCACATGGGTACGAGACTGAGCCAAGAGTCTTATCTGTCACGGGCAGTTTTCACTTGTTTTCTGTTGTCTCTTTTGTGAACTTAAGGCTTGCTCATAAAGATTCCTATTTATTTATACCTAAAAGAAAATAAAGGCGGGGGGTGGGGTAGATGTCTCAGTAGCTTCTTTTTTCTGCTTAAGCTTCCAAGACTCAAACTGCTTTCTTTAGGTGTTTGCAGGACAAGATGGTCCAGAAGCAACACTGAAGCTTAAGGATTTCCTGGTAGCTGCCTGACCAACACCTGGGTACCAGGTGGAAGAGGAAGCCACCTGACCTGGTACTTAGGAAGTATTTGCTGTGTGTGTCCACTAGTGACCTGAAATCCGAAATGGTCTCCACAGAGACTCCGTTGGGCTCATTTTAATCCTACAGAGGCTGGAAGAGAGAGGAGGGCTGAAGACACGGAATGGTAACGTTGGATGGGTGGGAAGGAGAATCCGGCAAGAAGAAGGGCGGGCAACACCCGTGTGGGTTAACGAGCAGGGGAAGGATGAATGGGCAGCAATCACAAAAGAAAGAAAAAGCAAGTGGGAGGGAAACAGGCACAATGGCAGCATTATTGTAGGAGAAATGGCTTGTGCTAAAAAAAAAGCACTTAAATTCCAGTTTCTTTAAATATCTTAGAAGATACAGAAAACCAGTTAAGAACCGGCTCTTCCTCTCTCTACTGCAGCCAGAAAGACACCTATAGACTCTGTGCATTGTCGCTGGTCTAAACAGTCAATAACCATTGGCTGGTTGTCAAATGGTTGTGCAACAGTTTATTAACATTTAAGGTGAGCCAAGTGAAGTTACATATTTTAAGAACCATCTTCTACTGCTCTAAATTTGAAAGTCAGGCTTCAAATAAAACTTTCAAATTATCTCTATTCGCTTAGAAGTGTTAACGGACCATGAGGCATCACCGCATAGGCAAGATGAGAAACAGAAGAATGCGGAAGGAAACAGAGGAACATTTTGTCTTGCAAGCCTTCCTACAATGGTTCATTGTGCACACACAGGGATTCCAACGAAAGGATATGATCACCAGTGTTTCCTGATCCTTTGTTTTCATGTGCTTTACCGCGGCCCCCAAATCCATTTCCTTACACTTTATAGATCCACATCTCAAACTGCCTTTTGGGCTTCATATACATTGTCACATTAGCTGATGAAGCGACTTTTTAAGCTAGTGCATGATGGTGCGGCCCAGCAGCCAACAGTTCACTCTGAAGCCGTGTCCAACTATGTCTGTGCCACGGTTTTATGATTATTTAAATATTTCCTTACATTTCGCTCTTATTCTTTTAGAAAACTCAGTGGAGCTCAAAAGATTAAAGGTAAATGTGATTAATAGGACACCAAAAGCATAGGTAACAAGAGTAAAAATAGACAAACTGTATCATATCAAAATTAAAAGTTTCTGTGCATCAAAGAAAACGTTCAATAGAGTGAAAGAGCAGCCTATGGCATGGGAGAAAATATGTGCAATCATTTGTCTAAATAAGGGGTTAATATTCAGAGTCTATAAAGAACTCTACAACTCAACAACAGCAGCAAACCAAATAACCCAATTAAAAAATGGGTGGGGCTTCCCTGGTGGCGCAGTGGTTGAGAGTCCACCTGCCGATGCAGGGGACACAGGTTCGTGCCCTGGTCCGGGAAGATCCCACATGCCGTGGAGTGTCTGGGCCCGTGAGCCATGGCCGCTGAGCCTGCGTGTCCGGAGCCTGTGCTCTGCAACGGGAGAGGCCGCAACAGTGAGAGGCCCGCGTACCACAAAAAAAAAAAAAAAAAAATGGGTGAAGGAGCTGAATAGACATATGCCCAAAGGAGATACATACAAATGGTCACAAAGCATATGAAAAGATGTTCAATATTACTTATCATTAGAGAAATGCAAATCAAAACCATCATTAGATATCACCCCACATCCATTAGGATGGCTACTACCAAAAAAAAAAAAAAAAGAAAATTTCAAGTGTCAGCAAAGCTCTGGAGAAATTGGAACCTTTCTGTACTGTTGGTGGGAAAGAAAAATGGTACAGTTGCTATAAAAAACAGTATGGTGGTTCCACAAAAAATTAAAACTAGAAATTATCATACGATTCAGCAATTTCACTTCTGGGTATATATCCAAAAGAAAAGAAAGCAGATATCGAAGAGATATATGCACACCTATGTTCATAGCAACACTATTTACAGTCGCCCAGAGGTAACCCAAGTTATCTATCAATGGATGAGGGATAAACAAAATGTAGTACATGCATACAATGGAATAGTGTTCAGCTTTAAAAAGGAAGGAAACTCTGACACCTGCTACAACATGATGAACCTGAGGACATGCTAAGTGAAATAAGTCAGACAAAAAAAGACAAACACTCGTGATTCTACTTATATGAGGTACCTAGAGTAGTCAAATTCATAGAAACAGAAAGTAGAATGGTGATTGCCAAGGGCTGTGGGGAGGGAAAATGGGGACTTGTTGTTTGATGGGTATAGGGCTGCAGTTTTGCAAGATGAAGAAGTTCTAGAGATTGGTTGTACAAAAAGATGGGAAAGATGATAAATTTTGTTATGCTTTTCTTTACAGTTTTAAAAAGGTAAATGTGATTATACTAGTGATAAGAAGCATAGGTCTTATGACCTACATAAATTTAGGCAAAAAAGGCAATCATTCAGGATATTTTAAGTAGGCAAATCTTTAACCTATATTGGAAGCACAGTGGACTTTAGCCAGGCATATATGTCTTCAACTGTGAAGAAAAATAATAAAATTAAAGAATATTTACAAAGATACAATATTTATACTACACATATATCTATGTGAAAAGAAATGATGTATTAAGGAATTGTATAATGTTTTACTAGTTCTCTGGTGATAGAATCTTCTTATATAGCATTATGCACTTAACTTCTGTGTATGGTATTTTTTTTCTTTTCTTTTTTTTTTGAATTTTTATTGGAGTATAGTTGCTTTACAACGTTGTGTTAGTGTCTACTGTACAGCAAAATGAATCAGCCGTACATATACATATATCCCTTCCCTTTTGGATCTCCCTCCCATTTAGGACACCATAGTGCATTAGGAGTTCCCTGTGCTCTACAGTATGTTCCCATCAGTTGTCTATTTTATACATAGTATCAATAGTGTATATATGTCAGTCCCAAGCTCCCAGTTCATCCCACCTGCCCTTTCCCCACTTGGTATCCATACGCTTGCTCTCTACCTCTGTGTCTCTATTTCTGCTTGGAAAATAAGGTCACCTATACCATTTTTCTGAACTCCACATATATGCATTAATACACGATATTTGTTTTTCTCTTGCTTACTTACTTCACTCTGTATGACACTCTCTAGGTCCATCCACATCTGTACAAATGACCCAATTTCGTTCCTTTTTATGGCTGAGTAGTATTCCATTGTATATATGTACCACTCTTTATCCATTCATCTGCTGACGGACATTTAGGGTGCTTCCATGTCCTGGCTATTGTAAATAGTGCTGCTATGAACATTGGGGTCCTATACATAGAAAATCCTAAAGATGCCACCAGAATACTACTAGAGCTAATCAATGAATTTAGTAAAGCTGCAGGATACAAAATTAATACATAGAAATCTCTTACATTCCTATACACTAACAACAAAAAAATCAGAAAGAAATTAAGGTAACAATCCCATTTACCATTGCAACAAAAAGAATACAATACCTAGGAATAAACCTACCTAAGGAGGCAAAAGACTTGTATACAGAAAACTATGACACTGATGAAAGAAATCAAAGATGACACAAACAGATGGAGAGATATACCATGTTCTTGGATTGGAAGAATCAATATTGTGAAAATGACTATATTACTCAAAGCAATCTACAGATTCAACGCAATCCCTATCAAACTACCAATGGCATTTTTCACAGATCTGTGTATATTTCGAGGAACATATTTTACACAGAAGTAAATACTGCCTATAAACAGGAAGTCCCAGCCTAGGGCTCCTCAGGCCATATGCATGTCAACGTAGCCACTCTGAAGACTGGATCTGGTTTACTTCTTTTTATTTCTCCACAACATGTATCACCCCATATTCTCTGGTGAGTTTATCAGACAGGCAGGGGTTTCTAGACCATCTCTGTTCATGAGGTACTTTAGTATCAGCAGTTGACAAAAGACCCAGTGTTACAGGGCAAGTGCTTCCCTAACTAACAGCTTCTCAGGTCCAGGCTGGCTCAGGCAGAGGTGAGTGCCCCCCACTTCAATCCACTGCCCGCTCCCCCAGCCACCCCCTCCCCTCCCCAGCCTCTGGCACTACCCAAATTAAGCTGAGGGTATGAAGTTAACCCAAGTGGTTCCGGATTAGAATAACCGTAGGCATCTCAGAGACTGGCCATAAATCCCTGTTAGCTTTGAGATGAAAGCAGCAAGGCCGCCCAAGACCTGGGTCTGTAATTCACAACGTTGACAGTGAGACAGCATACGTGGGTGGGTGAGGGCAGGTGGGAGGAGGTGCTCTGGGGCATGTAGGCCTTGTGGGGCTTCTGCTGGGAACATTCAGTTACATTTTAAGGATCTAAAACATTGGCAAAGATTGTACACCTACGGATTATAGCCTCTAAACAATCACATGGCATGAAATTCAAAACTGAAATACAACTAGTGGGAAATCTTTTCTCATTTTGGTATGCAATCTTTTTTTTTTTTCTTTTTTGTGGTACGCGGGCCTCTCACTGCTGTGGCCCCTCCCGTTGCAGGGCACAGGCTCCGGACGCTCAGGCTCAGCGGCCACGGCTCACGGGCCCAGCCGCTCCGCGGCATGTGGAATCTTCCCAGACGGGGGCATGAACCCGTGTCCCCTGCATCGGCAGGCGGACCCTCAACCACTGCACCACCAGGGAAGCCCGTTGGTATGCAATCTCAAACACTGACATTACAAGATCAATTGGTTGCTGCTGGAAATTCACTAAGCATTCAGATTCCCTATAAATGACTGGGCAGGGGGTTAATTTTAGTCTCACCAAGGGAAGGCATATAAAAATAAAGGAACGATTTCAAAGGATAAGAAACTGCCAGGGTGGCTGCCCCTGGAGAGACCTGGGGTGCACATTCGGGCAGGAGGCTGACTTCCACCGCACACTCTTTTGTAAACAAACTTTTTGAATATTTTACCTTATGGATGGACTACTTAAAATAACATTATCAGTGATAAGAACAACAAGAATGAAGTAGATCTGGAGAGGCAGGTGGTCCTCAGTAAACACTGGCAGGGAAAGACATCCAGGAAATAATCTTAAGTGAAGCAAACTGTGGAACAGTGAGTATGCTCTGATGCTATTTGTCTTAAAAAAAAAAAAAAAGTTGTATTTCCAAGAGAAACATCAAATTGTCAACAGTGGTTACCTTTGGGACTTGGGTTGGTGAAAATTCCCTCTTTTCTTTGTACATTTTTTGGTGTGTGTGTTTATATATACACCCATACACATAAACACAGTGTATGTGTGTATAAAATATATAACCGTCTATTTTTATATTATAAACAAAAACTGTTCCAAAAGAGAGAAAAAAAAAACTAGCTAGAATCCACTTTTTTTTTTGTGGTACGCGGGTCTCTCACTGTTGTGGCCTCTCCCGTTGCGGAGCACAGGCTGCGGACGCGCAGGCTCAGCGGCCATGGCTCATGGGCCCAGCCGCTCCATGGCATGTGGTATCTTCCTGGACCGGGGCACGAACCTGTGTCCCCTGCATCGGCAGGCGGACTCTCAACCACTGCGCCACCAGGGAAGCCCTAGAATCCACTTCTAAAACATTCCTGTTCAAGAAGGATAAATGGATATTTTGATTTTCAAGTGATAATTAACAAACTAAATGGTAGTCTTTTTTCACTTTGTATTTTCCTCATCCCAAATTTACTGTGATCATTACACTTAGTAATTTTCTGTCCAAAACAAATGCACGAGGTTCATCACTCAACCATCTAATGTCTACCAATAAGTAGTAATTAGGAAATTGTGCATAGATCAATAAGAGGGCCATTAGGTGTAATTTCTTAAAATTCTTATTTCAATACTTTTGCTAAACTCAAAATAATTTCAGCTTAGTAACAGGCATTTAGCCGAGAACAGATTTTCAAATACAGAAAACTAAAAAATAAAAAACTCCAAAGGAACAATATATTCTCTGACTTCCCCTGATGAGTTTAGGTTTTCTTAGTTTATGAATCCAGTACACAATTTAATTCTTCTTTCCCAACACTGATGATACTTATGTTAATTTAACATCTATCAACCTGACAAACTCGAAACTCTCCAAGGGCAGGGCCCAGCTCTGTCTTGTTCCCATTAGCCCTGGGGCCCTGCAGGGGAGAAGTCGTTCAAAAGCATTTGATGAATATACTTTGAAAGATGTAAACCTAAACAGAAGGAGTTGCAAGATTTACAGATATTCAAGAGCAAAACATTTCCTAAATAAAGATTATGTAACCAACCAAAACAAGAAAGATCCACATCATAGTTAAAAATAGCATAAGGAGAGAAGAAAAGGTTATTTGCCTAAATGATCTGTGGGACAAAATCAAGGCCTATGCTCTCTGGGCTCAGTTGCCAAAAGCCTCCGAGTTGGGCCGTCTTAGAAATATGAGGCTCTGAGTCACGAAGCCAAAGCCTTGAGAAAAACTGCAAGTAACTCCTGAAGTGGGATTATAACACTGTACTCTTCAGGTATGTTATCACTGTAAAATCCATCTTATTAGCAGACTGTTTCAGAATTCTATTTCAAGAATCTTTAAAAAAGAATTATGGGATGGCAAATACCCTTAAACACACACACACACACACACACACACACACAATTGAACTTTTGTTCTGACAATTCTTGAGAGGAATCCAAATGTTAATACTCTTTACTGAAGAAGTATGTTTTTTGGCATGTCTGCTCTTACGCCATCTACTACAGTTGAATTAAGTCTACTCATGAACTTGTATGTCGGGTTCAACAGAATTTTAACCAAGGTGGAAAATTATACTTTTTCTAAATCAAAACAAAACAAAAGTGTTCTGGACACAAGGATAACTGAAGTCATATGCTTTCTTATGCAAGCTTACATCTTTTGTCAAAGCAGGACGGTTCATTCATTCAGTCAATATAACTAATAGAACACGTTTTGTGTAATGGGCCATTTAGCATATATTTTCAGTTTTATGGGCCCTATGGTCTCTGTACAGCTACTCCTTTCTGCTGGTGTAGCATGAAAGCAGCCAGAGACAATATGCATGAATAAACATGGCTGTGTACCTATAAACTTTTTAATTTATGGACAAAGACACTTGAATTTTATGTAATTTTCATGTTTCACAAAATATTATCTTCTTTGGATGTTCCCTCAATGATTTAGAAATGTAAAAACATTCTTAGCTTGCAAGCTGTATAAAAACAGGCCCAATTTGGCCTGTAAGCCATAGTTTGCTAACTCCTGACCTAAACCAACTCTTTAGGAAACCTGGTTTCCACCACTTACTAGCCGTGTAACCTTGTCCTTGCTCCACCAAAAAAGCCCAAACAACAAACAAAATCAACAAAAACGACCACCATAACTGAGTTATAACATCTTAATTTTCAGGTGAGAGTTACTATTTTATCTTTATTTGTTTATTTAATTTATATTTAATTTACTACTTTATTTATTTTATATTTTAGCAATATAACAACAGCGGCAGCAACTAACATTTATTTTGAGCTTACTATCTTCCAAACAGTGTTCTAGCCATTTTAAATGTGTGCTAATTTATTTAATTCTGACCACAGCCTTGGGATGGGTATTTTATGATCACCCTTTCACATATAAGGAATTAGGCACAGAGAGGTTAAGTAACTTATCTAAGCTCTCACAGCTAGTAAAATGGTGGAGCTGAGGTCTGAAGACAGGTACTAGGTTCTGCTTTTAACCACAACTGCCTCTAACCTCCAAATTTCCCTGTTCTTTTCTTTCTTCTTTTTTTTGCTGTGTTGGGTCTCCGTTGCTGCACACAGGCTTTCTCTAGTTGCAGTGAGCGGGGGCTACTCTTCGTTGCTGTGTGCGGGCTTCTCACTACGGTGGCTTCTCTTGTTGCGGAGCACGGGCTCTAGTCGCGTGGGCTTCAGTAGTCGTGGTACACGGGCTCAGCAGTTGTGGCGCACAGACTCCAGAGCGCAGCCTCAGTAGTTGTGGCACACGGGCTTGGTCGCTCCGCGGCATGTGGGATCTTTCCGGACCAGGGCTCGAACCTGTGTCCCCTGCATTGGCAGGCTGATTCTCAACCACTGCGCCACCAAGGAAGCCCTCCCTGTTCTTAAAGTCCCCATTTCTTTTCTTTTTAACGTCTTTATTGGAGTATAATTGCTTTACAATGGTGTGTTAGTTTCTGCTTTATAACAAATTGAGTCAGTTATACATATACATATGTCCCCATATCTCTTCCCTCTTGCGTCTCCCTCCCTCCCACCCTCCCTATCCCACCCCTCTAGGTGGTCACAAAGCACCGAGCTGATCTCCCTGTGCTATGCGGCTGCTTCCCACTAGCTATCTACCTTACGTTTGGTAGTATATATATGTCCATGCTACTCTCTCACTTTGTCCCAGCTTGCCCTTTCCCCTAACCGTATCCTCAAGTCCATTCTCTAGTAGGTCTGCATTTAAAGTCCCCATTTCAAAGGACAATTCTCAGAAATTAAAATGCACAGTAGAATAAGCACGTACAGTTAATGCTTACCAGTGAAGAGCTAATCCTTAGATTGAGCCTATATTGCTAGTTACAAAAAAGGAAACTTGATTCAAATGGACGCAAGCTTCAGTGTTCTCGTGGAAAAATTATGAACAATAGTCTGACTCCCTCCTGTGTGTGTTGGCCCATGAGAACAAACATTAGTGAAAATGCCCCAGAAGAGGGCTGCAAAAGGCAGGTCACTAAGACTTTCTCTAAATGACTCTTTATTCCCCTAATTTAAATTTGCCTCCTGCTTTGCTGTACACAGTGGCATTTATAGATTTATAAGGTTTGTCTATTACTGGTAGATTAGCAATAAACACTGTAAGCAGAAGGGCCTTCCTTGTAACAGTTACGGTAAAACTTAACCTAAATCACAACCTATTGGCATGATCTATTTTCTTCGTCAGGTCTTTACCCATCTGTTGGTTCTGTATGTTGACGTTCCAAATGCAAGTGGATACCCAAATAACTAACTATTCAAAGGTCATTTGAAAAAAATTTTAGGGTATGAAGTTTATTTCCGTGTCGTCTTGAATTGCCAAAGTGGCTTTTAGAAATTATAATAAACTGTTATTGCTCCATATAACTGCAGAATAAAAACATCTCTGAAGAGCTTGACATTGTAAGACTTTGGCTGGCCAAGGAAATAAGAATTGCTAAAACTGGATTCATTTCAGTTATTCCTCATTAGAAGGTAGTTGCTTGCCAGAAAATTATTTCAGAGTCCATTTTCAATACTTACATCAAAATGAGGAAATTTAAATGACAGATGATCTCTACAGCAAGGCCAAGTACATTATAAGACCCTGAAGACGCAGGCTAGGCCAAAAGAGGCTCCAAGACCAAAAGAGCCCAAGACCGAAATGCATCTGGCAGATACTAAAAAATGTATCTGGTTTTCTCAAAAAAATTGTTAACTTTCCCCAAATATTTGCTATCAGCAAATTGCATAGCTCTACATAATGTGTGACTGCCTTGGTAAGAAAGAACTAGTTCTCAAAAAAAAAAAAAAAAAAACAACAAACATTCATGTTACTTGAAGTTGTCCACACAAAGTGTGACTGAGGAAAACCTTTGGCTCAGAAATGACCCTCTGACCTACTCACTTTCAAAAGCCCAGCGTCCCGGAGCCACGCCTTACACGCCCTCCCTCACTTCCCATCTCTAGGCCTTCACGGGATCATGTCAATTTTATCTCTTAAAAAGCCCTCAGATACGTCCATTTCTTCTCAGTTCCACTGCCAATAACCTGGCTCCAGGTGTGCTCTACCATCCCCTGAGAGACCACTGAATACCCTTCTACCTGCTTCCACGCCTGCTCCTGCAACCGACACGGCCACAGTGATGCTCTCGTAACACAGAGCGTGCCGTGCGGTCCAGAATCAAAGCCACTACAAACCATAATGCGCCCACGAGGCTCTGCACAGTCCGGCCTCGGTCCGCTTCTGTGTCTCCTCCTGCACCCCTCACCCCCACTCTCTGTGCCCAGCCACACTGGCCTTCCTCCGACCCCCAGAACATACCGTGGCTCTGTCGTCCAGACTGTCTACATGCTGGTCCCCCTCCCTGTGACGCCTCTTTTCTTTGCGATAACCTGAGTCCATCCTTCAGATCTCAAGGCAGTATCACTTCCTTAGGAGGACCGTCTCTTGACCTCGTCTGGCTGAGATACCCCTGTTAATAGTGAACAGGTATCTTTTTCCCTCAGATCACTGACCACAATTGTAATTATACTTAGATCATGTCTAGTACCCCGGACCGGGGGTACTACCCCCAACAGACTAGCAGCTCTAGAAGGCAGGGTTCACACCCTTTGTGTTCATATGCTACCCAAAGCATCTGGGGCACAATAACAGAATGCCCAGGAGGGGCTCAGTTCAGATTTATTTATTTATATTTGTGATACAATTCACATGCCATAAAATTCACCCTTTCAAAGTGTACATTTCAGTGGTTTTTGGTATATTCACAAAGTTGTACAACTCTCATCACCATCTAATACCAAAATGTCCCATCACTCTACCCCACTGCCTGTCCCCGGAAATCACTGATTTACTTTCTGTCTCCATGGATTTGCTTAGTCTGGAAATTTCATATAAATAAAACCATTTAACATGTGGCCTTTAAAAGAAAGAAGCAGGGGGGCTTCCCTGGTGGCGCAGTGGTTGAGAGTCCGCCTGCCGATGCAGGGGACACAGGTTCGTGCCCCGGTCCGGGAAGATCCCACATGCCGCGGAGCGGCTGGGTCCGTGAGCCATGGCCGCTGAGCCTGCGCGTCCGGAGCCCGTGCTCCGCAACGGGAGAGGCCACAGCAGTGAGAGGCCCGAGTACCGCAAAAAAAAAAAAAAAAAAGAAGCAGGCATTTATAGCTATAAGTTTCCCTCTAATTTCTTTAGCTGCATCCTGTAAATTTTGGCATGTTGTATTTAAGTTACTTTATATCAAGGTATTTCCTAATTTCTCTTGTGATTTCTTCTTTAACCCACTGGCTATTTAGGAGTATGCTGTTTAACTTTCACATAATTGTGAATTTCCCAAATTTCCTTCTGCTACTTATTTCTAATTGCATTCTACTGTGGTCAGAGAACATACTTTGTATGTTTTCGATCCTTTTTACATTTATTGAGGCTTGTTTCATGGCCTAACGGCAAGTCTGTCAAGGAGATGGAGCCGTGTGCACTGGAAGGAGTGTGTGCTCGGCCTGTGTTGAGTGCAGTGCTCTATACATGGCACTTAGGTCTAGCTGGTTTACCTTTGTAAGTGTTCACCATTCCACTTAGTATCACCCTAATGGTAAGAGGTACACACGGTGAAGTCTTTACTTCGGATTTGCCCTTAAACACATTTATTCTGAAGAACTCTAAGGAGAGCAGAGTAGGAAATAAATGTAGCTGTTCTACCTTTCCTGATTAATATCACATCTATCTCATGGCCATGGTGTAAAAGAAAAGATTTTAAAAACCCTGCAAATAAAAAAATCAGTACAAGTGCAGTGAGATGTGAAATGCTACTTTAAACCACTAATACTGAAAGTTAGTTGCCCAAGCACTTTCTGAAAGAAAGACCATATTTTGCCTGATATAGCAAAACTAAACTTCTCAATACAGGAACTTCATTTATGAACTATACTCTGGAAGTAGCATCCATTGCAGACTTTTCAAAAGTAGGCCTCATGAGGCAAATATGGAAATTATGATACAGCAGTGTGCAAACATTTTCTAATCAAATCTTTGCATTATTCTTATATAAGGTTTGCAGTTATTTCTCTCAAAATGTGTAGAAGATAAAATTTGCTGATTTTCTTCAACATACTCAGGAAACATAATTGGATTTTCAAACTTGAGAGAAAAATGCAAAACAATATCACTTGTATGGCATGAAGGTTACATCTACATTTACTGGGAAAAAAAGACACAGTATTTAGGATCTTAAGCAAAATCCATAAAAATATTTACCTTATTCTACTGTATAATATAAAAGCTTACCACTTTAGTAAAGTACTAAGATTTCTCAATGTATATGTATGTGAACATGACCTAAACAATGACTACTGAATTATATGAAGTTACAAATCCAAAGACATGGTTAAGTTTTGGTTCTGGTTATCACATAATCAACACTCAGTAACTCACACAAAGTAGCCATGAGCTGCTTCTAAACCACTGACATCTTTACGTGGGCAACAGGAAAATTCGACTCCAAAAATACAACACAAGTTTCTAACTGACTAAACTGCAGAGTTCCTGGCTCTGGGCTGAGATTTTATATTTCCAGAAAAACAGAACTCAAACACCTGAAATGATAAATCTCAGAAAATTACTTTTTACTCTAATTTGCTTTTCCTGGTCCTACTCACTCTCCTTCATTTTCACCCTGAACACCTACATTTAGAGCCTTGTCCTCTCATTGAAAGTAATAAAAGCATTTTACTTCTTCATACTGCATGGCGAATCATTTTCAGACATTTAAGTTTCAAGGTAGTGTTAGTAACAGAAGGGTGTTTTCCATCCCCAAGTAATGACATTAACTGTACGATCTAACTACGTGTGAGAAAGTTAAGTATCGTAAAGGCATTTTAGAAGGAGCTGTGGCTTATGCAGTCATGGTAACCACCATGAAACACTGGCCTGAATCTAAAAATGCATTTGTCATGCTGGTACGTCATGCCTTCTTCCAATTTTGATAACCATGTCCAAATATATCCACACAACTATGGTACACATAGATGGCAGTGATAGTGATAGGGATGCAAAGAGATTTCTGCAACTGTCTTCATGACCAGAATTAGGGGTAATATCAGGTACACTTATTCTTATTCACAGTGTGCCTGGCTAGAGCTTCTTTCTCATTGGTTCCTGAGGCTCCCAAGCTCAACTGAGCACTTCTGGAGAAGCGAGGTCCTGGAGGTCTCTGCATCCTCCCCAGGCCTGGATGCAGAAAGACTTAAGAGCACAGTTACCACATGTGAAAGTGGGGAAGAAGATTTAGCTGAGGCTATTCCTTCTTCATACCCTCTTTTCTCTTAGCTGTCATGAACCAGAAGCCCCTGGTTTTTTCCTGCTGCCTTTCCGGCCATCCTTGGCCATTAAGTCTTGGAGCTCCTCAGGGTAAACACTGGGTCTCACCTTACAGTCTCTCCCTAGGAGATCTCACCCACATCTACAGCTTTGTTTATCACATTAACAAACACAGGCACAAGGGTAAGGAGAGTTACTTGTGTAATAATAGGCTGTATGAAAAGAGCTAGTGGGGTTACATGAAAAGTAGATCTTGAAATGCACATGAGCTATAGGCTACATGAAAGAAAAAAAAACTAAACAGTAAATCTGCTGGAATCAAAACAAGGACCTGTCTTGCATGGTATCAGCTACTGTCTTTTCTCCAAACTTGCCAATTTTTATTAGAATGAGTTATTGTTAGAAAATAGCATTATTTTTCCTACTGGAAATGTGTGTACAGCTGGCAAAGCATCTGCTCTTAGTACTTTAAGACACAGACAAGTCCAATCGAAATGACTGAAAGGATACTAAAAACTTACCTGGAATTTTAATTGATAGGTTAATAGTAACATATCTTAAACCACTTTTAAACTGATATTTTAATTATCTCATATTTTATGTGTGTGTACAGATGAAGACTAAAAATCAAAATAGATTTTGATGGAATGCCACTCAATGATGAAAAGGAACAAACTACTGATACACACAAGAATATGGATGAATCTGAAGGGAATTACGCTAAATGAAAAGGTCAACACTAAAGATTATACACTCTAGGATTCCAGTTATATAACATTATTGAAATGACAAAATTATAGAAACAGAGGACAGATCAGTGGTTGCCAGGGGTCAGGGCTGGCAAGTGGGGGAGGTAGGTGAGTGTAGTTATAAAATGGCAACTTGAGAAATCCTTGTGATGGAACTTCTCTGTATCTTGACTACAGTAGACACAAGAAGCTATACCTGTGATAACAAGTGCACAGGAACTAAATACATACATCCACAGATGAGTTCAAGTAAAACTTGGAAAATCTGAATAGGATCTGCATTGTATCCATGTTAGTATCCTGGAAGTTACATTTGGGGGAAACTATGTAAAGGGTACACGGGTTATTTCTTTTAACTGCATGTGAACTTACAATTATCCCCAATTTACAATTTAATAACAACAAAAAAAACAGCTTTAAGGTGCTTACAGCACACTCGCAAAGATAGTTTAGATTATCCATCCCTGACTACAGAATTCTAATTTTTTAAAGCAGTTTTCCTCCAGTTCATCCACATTCCATGCTGTTGATGTCAGCCCATGAAGAAAGGCAGATTTAGGTCGACAAAAGGAGAAATGTCTTGAGGTTATAAAGAACACAATAAAAACGTATTAATATTTTAAAAAGTAGATCTTGAAATGCACTTGAAAGTTTGAGATCATAATGACATAAATAAGCATTTATGACCTAAGAAAAACTGCCTCCTTTGGTACTTTGAAGTATTATAAAAAATCACACGGAATTAAATTACAAAGCTAACACACTTGTTTACGCAGCTGGTCTTTTTTAAAATTGAGGAACTTTAAACCTACAATTCTAATAGGCTTATTGGTGACACCCCAATCCTTTGAAAAATAAATGAAATATCATAAATCATCTGACAGTTCTTAAGCTTAGATTTTTATCATCACTCAGACACTTTAACAATAAAAAGCAATATGAAAGGATAGGATCTTGTTTATGTGACCTATAAAGTTTAAGACAGAAAATAAATCATACTATTAAATGTCATTTAGAACTCTAACTTCAATACTTAGGATTGAATTGGCATAATATTCTTGGTAATTCCTATGAGAATTCATACAAGTAGGGTAGCTTTCCTTACAAAATATTTCAGAACTCTGGCATTTCCTGTGATAAATGAAGCAATAAAGCTTTGGAATTGCAATTGGGTATATTTAAGTACTTCATATAGGCAACAGGACTGCCATCTTGCTGGATATCTAGCACTATGAATTTACTATTTGACATTCAAAGGAATGTTTGAATACTTATAAAAAGTCAAGGATTGGGGTAAGCCCTTTTCATTTTAAGCTACGAATTTAGGACCGCATTATAGCTACAGAGTTCAATCTTTATTTTCTGGTGAGTTCATTTAATGAAAATTACTCACAAATTTTGCAGGAGATGTTAAAATGAAAAATCCATAAATACCTTGAAACTGCTTAAGATTCAACAGAAGAGCAGTAAGATTTAAGTGTTAGCCACAGCATCCTGAGAATTTTTATCATAGTTAAGTTTCAAGAAGATAAATTATGGGAGACATTCTCCATGACCCGACTGTAAGATAACTTTAATGGCTGGTCAATGACCAGTCCAAGTGACATCCCAATTCTTAAAAGTGTGCCTTCAGACGTCCCCTGGACTAGCATTAGGGGACTGAGGTCAAAGCTGGGCCTATGTAAGACTGTAACCATCTTCGATTTCAGTCGTTTTTCAAATTCATTTTAGGATACAGCTACGGAAACCTTAGTCTCCAAATAAAGGCTTAACCAATGTCACATCCCTATCACGCTGTGTACAGGCATTTAATAAACATTTGAACAAATGACTGAATTAATGATATCAGAAAGCCAACTTCTTATATCCTGCATATCATATTGTTGCTAATAAAGAATTCTTAAAGATTAAATTTAAAATGTACATTATCTTTCATGAAATTATTACTAAATATTGAATATATACCAAACAATATTTTTGCATATGTGTAAGTTATAATGAAAAATAATAACATGAACACCTGTCTTCCTACTGTGGAGATTAGGGAATAGAACATTACCAGTCACTCCAAAGTCGTCTTTGTGGTCTCTCCCATTCCAATTCCACTCCTTCTTGCCATGCCTTCTCCCCAAACACCTTGAATTTTTTCCCTCACCTTCCTTTATAGTGTTAGCATATGTATCCCTAATCAAATCAAGAATCAAATCTTAAATTCTGTAAGATCTGGGATGGAATTATATTGGTTGGAATCATATTGGAAGCATTCTTATACATTCCTAAGGTTCACCTGTAGTGGTATGTTTCAACACGGCACAATTTATGCCTTCTCTTGTTGATGGCTATCTGAGTTCTTTCTGGTTTTCTGGAACATTGTCATATGCGTTTCTCCACGTATGTTTGCAAGAGCTTCTATCTCTCGGAGTGGAACTGCTGGGTTGGTATATGCACAAGTTGTTAGATAATGACAAAGTTTTTCAAGGTCGATCCAACTGACACCACGACTAGTGAGGGTCAGAGGGGTCAGGGTGCCCCACTGCATTGCCAGTCTGCTGGATATAAAATAGTACCTCCTTGAGATATTTTTTTAAGCTTTTTTTTTCCTCTTTTGGAGTGAAATTTACATACAATGACACGCACAAATCTTAAGTGGACCATCCCATGAGTTTTAAACAAATGCATATACCTTGTAACCCACACCAGAAGCACACCTCAGAAGAAGTGCCTTCGTGATCCTCCCCAGTCATCCGTTGCTCCTCCCCTAGAGGCGACCACGCTTCAGATTCTTTTCTCTCACAGACAAACCTTGCTTGTTCTAAAACTTCACAGAAATGGAGAATCGCACGATGTATTCTTTTGGATGAGGCTTCTCTCAGTTAGTATGATGGGATTCAGCCACGTTGTTGCTGGTGTCAGTGCTGTTTCTTTCTCTCAGAGTAGTACTCTATTTTATGAACACACCAGTCTGTTTATCCGTTCTCTTACTGAGACACCTGGGCTGCTTCTAGTTTTTGGCTATTATGAATGAAGTCACATATCCATATGCTATGTACTTCTTGTCTACATCTTATCTTGTGGACTTATATTTTCATTTTTCTTGGGTAGATTCCTAGGAGTAGAATTGCTGGGTCACCAGGTAAGTGTGTTTAGCTTTATAAGGAAACTTCCAGATCTTTTTCCTGAGAGGTTGCACCGTTTAAGCCTCTCACACAATACGTAAGAGTTCCAGGTGCTCTACATCCTTAACATTTGGTGCTACCAAGCTGTTTAACTTTAGCCATTCTGGTGGGTGTCTCACTATCGTTTTAACTTGCATCTCCCTAGTGACTAATGATGCTGAACACCGGCTTACTGGCCACTCAAACACCTTCTGTGGTGGAGTGCTGTTGTTCTAAAGTGTCTTCTCAAATCACTTGTCCCCTATCCCCACGTCGTGTTTTTGTTATGGAGTTGTATAAATTCATTATCTGTGTAGCCCTTTGACAAATACAGGTTTTGTGAGTATTTTTTCCCAGTCTGTGGCTCATCTTTTTGTTTTCTTAATGGTGTCTTTTGATGACCACAAGTTTGTTTTTTTAAATTCTGATAAAATCTAAGTTATATATTTTTTTCTTATGGTTATTGCTTTCTACATTTAAATCTTTGCCTACCTCCAAATCATGAAGATATTCTCTGATGTGTTTTTCTAAAAGCCTTAATGGTTCTAGCTTTTACATTTAAGTAATATGATCCATCTCAAATCAATCTTTGTGCACGGTGCAAGGTAGGAATTGAGATTTCTTTTTTTTCCACATGGATATCCAGTTATTCCAGCACCACTTACTGAAAACCTTTCCTCTCCCCACTTGGTTGCTTTGGCTCTTGGTTGGAAATCCAACGACCATATAACTGTGGGTCTCTTCCGGCCTCTCTATTCGTCCATCAGCTTGTTGATCTTTACGGCAGCACCACACTATCTTGGTTACTGTAGTTTAGGGTTAGGTTATGAAGTCAACTCCTCCAGCTATGATTTGGAGATTGTTCCAGATAGTCTCAGTCTTTTACGTTTCCATATAACTTTTAGAGTCAGCTTGCCAATTAAAAAAAAAAAAAGCCTGTGGGATTATGATAGGGATTAAGTTGAATCTATAGGTCAATCTGGGGAGAACTGTCATCTAATTGAGTCTTCCAATCCACGAACATGCCATCCTTCTTCATTTATTCAAGTCTGCTTTAATTTTTCTCAATAATGTTTTATTGTTTCCAATGTAGAAATTTTTGCATGACTCTTGTTAATTTTATTCTTAGATGTTGTACTTTTATTAAAAATGGGAAATAGGCATATTATTGATAATCTCAATTCAAAATAGGGCTGCTCCATCATACACACTCTTCTTGGAAATACTAAATCCATCAAAATTCTGAGCAATTTTGTTTAATAAACAAACGAATAAACATAGTATGTTCTGAATAGTAAGCAAGACAAGAATTTCTAAAAATGGGACAAGGACTCCACAACTTGACAGTAAAATAAAGGAACGGATATAACCCAAGAGCATACATGCTGGAAATGGGATCAGGAAGTTTCTTTAATCCACTCACTTCAAGCACATTCTGTGATGGGGCAAGAAGGGGGTTAAATATATGACCACTTCTATCTGAAGCTGCACTGATCTTTTAAGGATGGGACTCTTGGTACCTCACTGTTCCAAAGCCAACTCTTTTTTGACTTCCGGCCCACATAGTCATAACCAAGGGTTTCAAGAAGAGTAGAGCAAGAAGTATTTAGCTTCGACTTCTGAGCAGACATAACACAAGCCCTTTGTCCTCTGCTAAAGACAGGCCTGTATCCCAAAGCTCGTAGGTTTCCCATGTGGCCTCCTTTCTACTGCAACTTGTTTCACTCCTTTCACCTCACTGTTGTCCTCTTCCTCATTCTCTGCTTCTTCCAGGTATCACTAATTTCATTTTCCATCTTCACTGTCTGATTTTTCAGACGTCTGTATTTATCAGGATCTGGGAGTGAATGGATCAAATCCTTCATCACACACCACACCCAGCCCTAAAAGGCATCATCCCCCCTTCATCTTTGGCCTCTGCTTGCCTCTTGCTGGCTTCTCTTTTGGTTTCACTTTTTAGAAGTCTTTTCTCCACATGCTTTGCCTTAACTTTCTTCCCATGCTCTTCTTGATCAAATGTACCCTCTTCCGGAAGCCTATCTTCTGCTTTATCAGGGCTGATACTACCATGATCGTCTTCCTTAGTATCCTTCACAGTGGATTCCTACATTGGCGGCCACTGGTGAACCAACTTCCCTTCATCAGTCGTGTTATTTTCTTATTCACTTAAAGTGTTTCATTACTTTTTTTGTTTCTGCGATTTCCTCATCAGTACTAGGAGAAGACTGAGTCTGAGGCCCTTTTGGTTTGACCATCTTCGCTTCCATGTTTCCCCTCATCTGCCTCCCTTCCTCTCCCTCCTCTTCTTTATTAACACCATTGGCCAGCTTGTACTCTTCCTCTCCTGCTTCTGGCCTTTTTCTACCTTACTTAATGATGGACATCTTCTCACTGCAATAAGCTCTAAATTCCTCCACTTAGTCATGGGTGAGGGATAGAGCCTTAAGCTCTTTAACAACTCTTTGGTCAGCTGTTTCTACACTTTCTGAAGGAATCTTATCCAAGGAGCTGCTTATAGTAAGAACAAGAAATATAGCCTATTTGGGTAAACGTAACTTGTTCAGATCAAATACTCTTTCATCCTTCATCAGATATACTTACATATGTAAGAAACAAAATACCGGCTTCCCTGGTGGCGCAGTGGTTGAGAGTCCGCCTACCGATGCAGGGGACGTGGGTTCGTGCCCCGGTCCGGGAAGATCCCACATGCCGCGGAGCGGCTGGGCCCGTGAGCCATGGCCGCTGAGCCTGCGCGTCCGGAGCCTGTGCTACGCAACGGGAGAGGCCACAACAGTGAGAGGCCCGTGTACCGCAAAAAAAAAAAAAAAAAAAAAAAGAAACAAACAAAATACCTTTGACCTCTTTCTTTTCATTGTTGACCTTGGGCTAAAGATGACTCCAGTTTTTGTTTTTGTTTTCTAGATGTCCATACATTTTTCTGGATTGATTTTTATTTCTTTCATAAGCACTTTCTACTCAAGAAGTTGCTGTACTATCCTTTCTTTCTTCTGACTCTGTGAATATGAGTTGGTATCCTCTGGGCAATCAAACTGAAGAACTCAATTCGTGGCCTGAATATCCAACACCCTGGCTATAGTATCAGTAGCAAAGAGCACAGTTCACTCTCTTGCAGATAAACTTATTACAGACTTGCATTTTTCTCATCTGCTGTTGTCAACAACAGAAGTCAAGAATAGAAATACCAGAGTACAGGCAGTAGGAAACTTGGTATAGGGACCGAACCTCTCGACAACTGGAAAAAAATATAATACTTCTCAAAAAGGAATATAGGATACTTATTTCTTACTTCAGCTCACAACCTATGTAGTTTTATTCCAAAGGGACAGGGATGTTATATTTTACTTTTCTCACCAACTCTCACATATTCAGAGATTTTCAAACTCAAGCACACAAGGTACAAGGTCTTTTACAGATCTGAGTTGTTTTGCCTAGAAAAAAGCAAAGTCAACGTTATTTAGAAAGATTTTTTCTTTCTCTTTCTTTCTTTTTATAACAGCATTCGTAGTGTCAGCAAAGGTCCACGCCCAAGATTCTACTCTACCTCATCATGAACTAACCTTTGGAGACGGGTGTCATGAACACTTATTGTTTCATTCTTGTGTTCAACAGTCAAACCTGTATGCAAACAAGTATAATATATTTATGTGGTTGATCTTCTCAAACACCCTGTCTCAGGTCTTTCCATCGATGATGAGATTGCTGAAAAGCCAGGATTCTTTCCTAATTCTCAGAAAAGGCCTGAGAAATAGATAAGTTCTCTCGTAGAAAGTATTATCAGGACCCAGAGTCTGTCTGTCAAAGTCTATTAAGAATGATAAAAAGCTTCCAGTACTGGGATAAGGAAAATCAAAGTCTTGCCAGATCCTGTTCTGGCAGCTCCAAGTACATCTTTACCCTGCAAAGCCAGGATTAAAAAAATCTGTTCTCTATTATTGCCTCCATAAAGGCCCAAAGGAATCATTTTTGAAAATTCTTTAAGTTCAAAACTATTTGCTGGTTGACTTATACTTGAAGGATTGTTTAAACAGATATAAAAAGCTCTAAGTTACCTATTCTTTTCTTCAAAATCTTTAAAGTATATTCCATTTTCCTGCATTGACTGAAATCTGAGGCCAACATAATTTCCCCCCTTACAAAAAAAACTCAACCTATGTGCCTGGTTCCCCAAAGGAATTGTTCTTTACCTCTGAGGTCCAGCACTTTTACTAGGCACAGACACACAGTACGCCCCTTTAATATGCAGATTCTAGTTGTCTTTTATTTCAGAAAAGCTTAATCTCTAAATATTGGATTTACTTCATTAGTTTGGGTGTCTTGTTGTATCTACAATTATATATACGATGGACCTGTTCTGCCTGTCTTCTGTATCAGCGGTCTACAAATTGAGGTACATTTAGAGCTATATGAAGACTAAGAGATACGTCGGCACAGATAGTTTAAAGGCAATCAAATTCCAGATCCTCAACCTCCGTCCTTCCTATTACTGACCTCTTCCGGAATGTACCTGAGGCCAAGGTACCATGCCAGCCTCTTCTCAGTCCCTCTTCCCCTCCTTCACAATCACTCTTTTCCCACTTTACAAAAGAAATGCATACCACTCACAAATCCCGGCTAGTGCATTGCCTTGGCATACAAAAACCCTCCAGGAAGCCAAACCTGTAAATCCTCCTTTAATCAAAGCACTACAGTAAGGATTTGTTCACTCCCCATCATACATATAACATACCTATTTTATTAAGAAATGGAGTATGTGGGCCCATGTTAGTAAATTACAAAATCAGGTACAGAGTAGAATGAAGCAGTAATGAGAGTGTTTTTACTTAAGGACCTTACCTTCCAAAACCCTTACTATTGTAAAAGGTACAGCTCAACTCTGGGAGACTTTAGGGAGCGCAAAGCAAAGAAATCTTGAAGGCAGCAGCATCACTGTATCCAGGCAACACGTGGCAAGGCTCTGTGCCTTATCTATTTGTCTGTGTTAGAATTAGAATTCAGCTGTGTGATGGTTGTCATGGAAACGTACATTAACATATTTATTTGAGCTGAAAAATCAAGTCGGATTTTTACTGACAGAAGGAAGTCTGACTTGGAAGATAAGTTTAAAGTTGATGACTAAGCTTTGTCAATTAGATTAAATGGCAACCATTTTCCCTCAATTCAGTGACGTACATTATAGCTGCAAGGTTTTGATAAAAATACGTTTCAAACATATGTTAAGACAAAATATTCCTCCAAAAACTCATTGTATGTTGGTAAGTATATATTAAAATTAATAATGTTTCTAAATAACACTTTCTAAGCACATTGGGTTAAACAAGGTGCCTCTAAGTAAAAGAGTAATAAATATAACAGTTATTTGATAAATCTTTATCTTTATTTGGGAAATAAACTTTCCCAAACTGAGAAAGTGATAATAAATCCCTTTCAAAGTCAGATGGTTTCCAATTCTTTGCTTTCCACAAATGATTGAGTAATTGAGTTGCTGGTAGATAGATCGTTAAACTAATTTATAGATCGCTTTTTGATTTCTGGCACATAGCTCAGAAGGATGAGGACAGGTAGTAACTGATGCAGTTCTGGCATACTGTAAACACTGCTATTTTAAACCCAAAGGCGTTACATCATCTTTTAAATGTCTGTCTGACTTGGCTCCCTTCTCGCATCTCTAATCCCTATGACCTCACTCTTCTTCTGTATCATCTCTTTTCCCTTTCACGCCTTCCAATTTTGTTTTCATTCCTTTGGTAGCTTTGTTTTTTTCCTTCAACTGTTCTTTCCTGGGTTCTGCTTCTAATTTTATAATTAAGTCTAATTATAAATTTATAACTGATAATTTCACCATTTCCCATTTTGCCTGTGATATGACATAGGAATCCAACAGCACGCTCTTTCATATGAGCAATCTCTTGCCCCAACTTGATACACTGAAAAACCCACCCGTCCTTTCCCCCAGTGGTTTACAATACCAGTTTTGTTATAAACCTAGGTTCCATATATAGATGGATCTGTTTCTGAATTCTCTATTCTTTCCATTGGCCAATTTGTATATCTTTATATCATACACTGACTTAATTATAATAATTTTACATTAAGTCACAATATAGGTAGGAAAGACTTTGTCTTCACTTTGTCTTTGTAATTCTTGGACCACTCCTCTACCATGTTAAGTTCAGAATTATAATGTTAAGCATCACCAAAATAACAACATTAAAGATGAGTAATACTACTACTAGTAGTAGTAATGTTAAAACCCCCGAAATTTGTTAGGAATTTGATTCTAGGTGCATTGAGAGAATTACTATCTTTGCAACATTAAGTTTTCCAATCCACTAATACTGTGTTTCTCTCCATTTAACTGGACTGTAGCTAATGTCTTTCGATAAAAGTTTATAACTTTCTCAATAAAGGCTGTAGACATTATTTGTTAGATTTATTCAAATGCTACTTACATTGTGCCTCTACTGTAAATTGTATATTTTTTGAATTGCATTTTCTACAGTAACTCCACTGTGGAGAAACCTGGCGACACCACGTGATGAAGGTTAACATCGCCAGTGATGTCATGTTGATTGGATAGACATAACCATGAGAAAACATCAGACAAACCCAAATTGAGGTCCATTCTACAAAGGATCTGAGCATTACTCTTCAAAGCATCAGGTCCCAGAAAGAAAAGATCAAGAAATTGCTACAAATTGGAGTAGACTAAAGAGATAACAGCTACCTGGGTTTGACCCTGAAACAGAAAAAGGACATCAGTAGAAACACTGGGAAAATCTAAATAAAGCCACAGTTCAGTTAATATTATTGTATCAATGTTAATTTCTTAGTTTGAGAAGATATACCACGGCTATGTAGGATGCTAATTATTTCAAAATAAAATGTTTTTAAAAAATTACATCCTGTTTTGTTTCTGTTTTTGCTGGTCCATAGAAATGCAACTGGCTTTTCCACAAAAACTTTGTGTCCAAGAACCTTGCTCAACTCTCTAGTTAATGCTAAGAATTTAGCTGCAGAGTGCTGGAAAATTTCTACATAGACACTTATATCATTTGCCAACAGTGACAGTTTTTTTCTTCCTTTCCATTCCTACACTTTTTTATTTTTATTTTTTTTAGGGTTTTCTCCTCTATTCTACTCTGCCGGCTAGGATCTCTGATACAATATTGATTAGAAATGGTGATATCATGGATCCTTATCTTTTAAAAGTTAAGTTATATCTGCTAATAGCCAGAGATAATTTTAATTTCATCAGAATAGTCTAAGGAAACTAAATTGCTTTTGCCTTGAACATTTCTATCATAGAGATAGCAATACCCTTTTAGAACTTTTTCCAATGCTAAAACGTTTATTTGAAAAGCATAAAAGAATACACAACACAGAGAAAAAGAAGTAACATGAAGACAGAAAAGAAAAGCAATATGGTATTATGTTATTAAAAGAAAATAAAAGCTGTGACATTAACCTTGTAGACAACTAACATCTATGTTATTAAAAGAAAATAAAAGCTGTGACATTAACCTTGTAGACAACTAACATCTTCCAAACTTTGCTTTCCCGCCTCATGGTGTGGAGCTGTTACTGAGAAGTAGTGTCAAGCCAGAGTCCACATTTCCAAACCCTCCTCCCTTGCACCAGAGGTGGTCTTGTGCATAGCTGTCCCCACAAGAATGGGGCTGAATGTCAGATCTCAGGTCGAGGCTTTCCAGAAGCGGGTGAGATAGCTTCCTGCTCCTTCCCCAGCTACTGGAGGACTCAGAGGCCCAGGTTAATGACAGTTACCGACTGACGGAGGACGCCTTCAGTGCACTGCTCGTTAGCAATAGATACACTTTAAATAGGTTGAAGCTGTTACGTTTTTTGTGGTTCACTTACTACAGCACTTAGCTTTCCCCAGCTAACATTAAAAAAATGGTATCTTTAAGTGGGGTGCAGACCAAACAAGACAAATCTAAAATATATGAAAACTGCTTAGCAGCCCGGCAGCAGGCAAGGGAGAGACCGAGTAAAGGACAGAAGGACAGTCATGTCACACAGTCACAAAACTTTTAATACAAGTACTGCTTGTGAAGAGGGAACCGTGGTTAAAGAAGTCGAAAAGTGGCTGTCTCCAGGGAGCTAACTGGAACGCGGCCTCCGTCTGGGGCAATGGAGATGCTCTATATCTTGGTCTTGGTGGCGGCCTACACGGTGTATACGACTGTCAATCTCACTGAACCGAAAGCTGTGCCTTTGCTCTGTGTACATTAAACCTCAATGCTTGAAAATGCCTGCGATAGCTTCAGAGCTATCTACCTAAGTGTTAACTAAGTGTCTAACTAAGCCTACAGGGAAAAAGAGATGGAAAACAATATCAGAATAACGTTATTACTTGCTGCATTTATTGAGAATTTACAAGAAAGAAATCTGCACAGGCAAGGAGTGACAGGTCTGAGAGCAGAACTGAAAGGGAGTAGAGAATCCCAAAGTCTGGAGGCTCCCAGGGATAGAAAATCTGACCACTTCCGGATTTCACACAGCAAGAGAGGAGACTGAAAAAGGCTTTGAGTAAAAATGACCTGTTAGGTTTTCTCAGGTGAACAGGGGGAAGTCAGCCTTGCTGCCCATCAGGCTGACTCGGTGAACTTCCCAGGAAGCCTATTTCAAATGGCCATCCAAGGGTCCCCATACACTGAGAGAGGGGGCAATGGGAGACAGGAAGCAAAGGAATAAATCAGGCGTGGGGCTTCCTGGCGTGCTTTTTTGGCTAGAGAGACCATACACAATTTACTGTCCAACCCGGGACAGTTTTGAGAGTGAAAGAGGGCATTATCACTTAACCTGCATGAGGGATATAAACTGAGACTGTCCCTGACAGATGGGACACGTAATCCCTCCGTCTGGCATATGGAGTCAACTACAAGGAGGGAGGTCAGAAGCCAGCTAAGTTTCTGAGGGAATAACATTGCCAGCCGCCCACCCCCCAAGCCTTGCCTCTAAGCCTCCAGCTGACTCCTAAAACAAAGCTCTAACCACCAAAACTGCATGATCATAAAGTAGGAAACAAAGGTTACACAGCCTCCAAGGCGGGAATATTCCCCCAATGTCCGTATAAGCGTGATCTTGGCGGAAGATGGGCAAAGAAGAACCTTCCAGAAGACATTCAGGTCCTAGGGAATAATGAACAATGGAGCTCCTTCTAGAGAGCAGGGCCAGAGTCTAAGCAAGGGACATCTTCTACCCCAGGCAACAGTTCTTCCAAATGCTTCTTGCCATTCCATGTTTTTGGGTCACTGTCAGTATTCCTAATTCTAAACGTTCCCTCAGCTTCAGAAAATTAAACACAAACTTGTAAGTTGCATCTTGGGCCTAATGCAATAAATTATGGACACTACACGTAACGTGATGGTGGTGAGAATAAACCCGAAGAGTCTTTTACAAAGATCACTCACTGAACTGCCTGCCAGGAGGCCATGTTTCTCCTCCAACCCTCGCTGTTAACTGTATGACCCTGGATAAATCATGATTTCTCCGGACTTCAGTTCCTTCATTTGTAAAATGAATAAGAGGACGCCTTCCAGTTTTATAATTCTAATTCAAAATTCTCGACCTCACTAAGCCCAAAGAACTACAAAAATCCTCCACAAAATGTCATTACCTGGAGAATCCATAAGAGACTGGGTCTGGTTTTTACAGCAAAAGCAACTCAGCACAATTCTAAAAAGTTATATTGGCAAAAAGAATCCTGGCACTTTTTCATTTCTTGACTTTTCTATATTATTTTGTTCTCATTATAGTACATTAAGAAATAAAATATAACCATTTTTAAGTGGAAAAAGACACTTGCCTTCCATTTCATTAGGCTTTCGAAACTAGTCCAAAAAGCGGAGGGAGCTGCAGTGCACTTAAAATTTCAATTCTTTTTTAACGTTCACAACCTAAAATTCTGAATGTTTTAAAAACCAAAATGCTATTTGGAGAAGATTTTTAATCCAAAAATACCATAATAATACATTTTATTAGTTATATAGTCAAAAATAATCATCAAATCCTAAAAATATTATTTTTTCAAATAATTAAAATTTGAAAAAATGTTTGCTAAATTTCAACTTTTGATGCCTCTAATTTGTGGAAGAAATTAGCACTCAGGACTCTGTCTTCTACACTGATAAAAGATAAGACAAAAACTAATATTCTACACTGATACTTTGTTACTCACAATTAATATAGTTTTATACATGTATAAAAATAAGAGCCAAACATATTTGAAAAGTAGGACCCAAACTTTGTTACTTCTAATCACAATATGTTTTGGGGAATTCCCTGGTGGTCCAGTGGTTAGGACTCAGCTCTTTCACTGCCAGCCCAGGTTCGGTCCCCGGTCAGGTAACTAAGATCCCACAAGCCATATGGCACGGTCAAAAAAAAAAAAAAAGATATCACAGTATGTTGGGACAAAAAAAAAAAAAATGAGAAGTATTTTGCAGGTCCTGCTACCACATACCCTAGTATCATCAGTGAGTTTCTAAATCATTCATATTTATTATCACTGACTATAAAACTATGGACCAGATGTTAGACTATCACACAAAACCAAGAAGTATCAACTCCACAGTACCTTGAGAAAAGATCACTCAATTATCTGTTGAGTGAATTAGTGAATCAAAAAATACATAAAATATTTATGTATTTATGGTACAAAAAAGCACCATAAAATATCCTAAATCTCTGAAACACAAATTTTCAGGTGTACCTCAGATTATATAAAACATTTAAATAAGTTTAAATAATGGAAAATTTGTAAGTGGAATACTTTAAATGTGCTAAGGAAACTAGAGATATTTGACAGTAACTAACTCTCAGGTAAAAGAAGAAATGCTTTTTAATGACAAAAATTATCCCTTAAGAGAATATTTCACAATTTATGTTTCTATATCAGTACTGATGTTGAGAGGTCCCTTGTTTGTCCTTATCCAGAACACTTTGTATATGACAATTTTTCTTCTCTGGAAACTTTATCGTTTACCTTTTCTTTCTGTTCTAGGAAAGTGTCTTGTATTATTTCTTTGATAATTCTCTCCAAATTTTCTCTTGTATAAGTGAGTGACAGACTCTTCTGGACTGTGTCTCTAATTATTTCTTCCTCAAATTTATTTTTCAATCCCTCTAAGGAATTGATTTCAGCCACCACATTTCTAATTATTGTGAGTTACTTCTTGTTCTTTAATTTTCCTCTCCTTTAATTCTCCTTCTTAAAAAGGATTCTGCTATGCAAAACCTTCTCACATTTTCAGAGATAGTAATTAGTTTGTTTCTTAAGTTCCCTGCTGTTTTGTCCCCTCAGAGTTCTTTATTTCTGTTTGCCTTATCTCTGCTTTCATACGGGAGGTATTCCCAAATATCTGTTGATCCTTGGCTGACTCTCCCTATTTAAGTGTAAGTTATTAGTAAAGCAAGATGGCGGCTCTGCCTGTGGGCTGAGCTTGTTGAAGCTTGCTCTTCACGGAAGAGCAAGTGGGGAGCAAGCTGGCTTTCCCTGTGGGGAACCCCTATAGGAAGTCTCTCTGGGACCCATCAGGCTCTCTGGACAATCCTCCAGCACCTGACTGGGAACTTGGCCCCTGATGCCCTAAGAGCAGGGCGGATGTTTACTTGACCCCACCCTCCACAGCTCCCGTGTCCCTGAGCCTCGATTCTCTGAAGTGTCAACATCTCCAGAGAATAAACCTTCCATTGCCTGGGCTGTGGGGAAGGTAGTTATCTGGCTGGGGTGAGACAAGGATCCGAGTGTCCAACTGGTCCTTTCACAGACTTTCAGCGGGTGGGGTCTGTTTCTAACCGGATGCCTTAGCTGCCTTTCCAGCCTAACCTGAGACCTCCTAGGGTTCTGCAGGGCCAAGCTGCTTCCTGGCGTGTTACTCTCCTCTGTGGGGCTTAGGTGTTTCACTGTCCTCGGCTAAGTCACAGGGTCATAAGACTTCTGTGTTCATATTTGTGGGTTACTAATGTCACCTACTTTTTATCAAAGATAGAGCCGGAAGTTTTTTTTTCTTATTTCCTTTGTTCTGGATGGATTTTGTAATAGGAGAAGGCAGAAAGTTCTCTATTTGCCATCTTAAAATCAGAACTTACAGTCTCCACCACACACCATTTGTAACGCTCTGAGGCCACTACAGTTTTGGTCTGCTGAGCACACACTCCCACCACCCTTCTTTGAATTCCTTTGGAGAAAGCCTCTCTGCTGCACGAGAAGACCCCGGGGGGCTTCCAGTCCCTGGACCACACCTCTTCACTGAAGCACTGGGAAATCATGCCCTCCGCTGGGCTTCAGTGATGACTCATCACACACGGGGTCAAGGAGGGTCGATTCGCATCTTCTCTAAGGCAGGCAGCAAGGTGTTTAGCCCCACAAGTTCTCTTTCTGTTGGGACTGCTCAGCTGAGAAGATGACAGTCTCAAGCCGCTGCCGGTCATCTCACTGATCACATGCTGTCTGGAGAATGACGAATAAAGAAACCAGCAGAGCTGAAAAAGAGTCCAGATGAGATCATTCGAGTTCCTGGCTGCAACCATGCCTGACGCCAGATGTACCTCTGGAAACCATAGTTATATAAACAATTAAGTTCCTTTGATTTTCATAAGCTGGCTTGAACTGGCTTTCTTGCATTTGCAACTGAAGGAGTCCTGATGAATTCATCATTTAATTGAAATGTTCCAAATTACTAATAATTGAATGACACAACACCACTTCTTTGCCAAAAATTAAACAGCCTAACTTCTTTTATTAAAACAAAATCACAAATAGTAAATATCATACCCATATGCCCCTTTCACCATTTAGGTAAGATACTTTGATCTTATCTGAATATTCTCATGTTTTCAGGACAGCACTACCTTGGAGAATGAGGCACATATATGTTCTGTAGTACTGCATACCCAACAGCCCTAAGCTGTAGAAGAATCTTCTTCCAGGGACTTCGGAAAGTACTGTCATTTCTTTAAACCTTCTCTACTGGAGTTCTCAGTTTTTAATAAAATTCAAGTTGTACGGCTGTCTTACATAAACGCTATGTGGAAAAATGAAATAATATATCTCAAAATATTTGGTCCCTTTGGAAGAAAAGTAGGGTCTAAATGTAAAGAATTATTCGGCCTCAATCTCTGGCCCAGTGACGGGAAACCAGGATAATTTCAATGCAAGGGTTTATGGGAAGGAGGCAGACAGTAATAACATGCTTCCAAGGAGGCAGGCGGGGATACTTAGAAGGAATGTGTTCCTTGGATGCTCTCCCTGGACTAACCTCCCCAGTGTTATCTCCGGGCCACTGTGCTCACCCGCCCAAGAGTCAACATCTAAGCCTCTAGGTCTGAAGTTCCTGCCTGGGTCTTTATCACTTTCAAGTGCATCTAGAGGCTGGGCAGGTAATCCAATACAGTGAGGAGACTAAACATTTTTAATGTACTATGATTCTTTTATTTGCAGGAAAAAGTAAATCTTATTAACATTCCAGCCTCTCTCACTCTCTTTTTTATTGGTTTAAGTTGCTTTTTTTTTTTCATGCAGCATTTCTATCTATTATTTCTACTTGGTCCATGGCTTGCTTCATAATGCTATCTTAAATAACAGCTTTGGGCACAGAAACTCCTTACATGCACAGAACTTGTGTATATGAGTAAGAGTGAATAACAGTGAAGATAATAATGGCTCAGTTTATTGAAACTCAGCACGTGCCATACGCTGTTCCAAGTCCTTTCCATGTATTACCTCACTTTGTCTTCACTTCAGCCCTGTGAGGCGGCTACCATCATCCTCATTTGACAGATGAGGGCATGGAGGGTCACTGAGAGGGGTAAGCAGCTGGTCCAATATTACAGAGCACACAGGTTGTAAGTACGAATGCAGGCACCCTGTTCCAGGGACCTCTGCTCTTAAACTATTACTCTACACTCCACCAAGAAATATGCCATCAGTTATGGGTCGAATTGTGCCCCTGCAAAATGTTACGCTGAAGTCCTAAGTCCGGGTAACTGTGAACGTAACCTTATTTGGAAATAGGGTCTTCGTAGACATAACTCAGTTAAAATGAGTTTGTCCTGCACTAGGGCAGGCCCTAATCCAATACGACTACTGTCCTCATAAGAGGACAGTCTGGACACAGGGAAGACAGCCAAGAGAAGATGGGGCAGAGGCTGGAGTGCCGCTGCCACAAACCAAGGAGCACGTGGGGCTACCAGCAGCTACAAGAGGAAACACGGGTCCTCCCCCGAGGCCTCTGAGGGAGCAGGACCCTGCCAACACCCTGATTTCAGATTTCTAGCCTCCAAACAATGAGAGAACAAACTTTGGTTGTTTGACGCCACCCAGTTTATGGTACATTGTTACAACAGCCCTAGGACAATAGCACAGTCTTTCACTTATACTGAAATATGCTATCCTATCAACCTGTTATTTCCAATTTTAACACAAATGGCAGTATAAGCAACATTTAACTTTCCTCTTCATTCTATTTAAAGGAAACCAACAGCCAGGGGTGGGGCTGTGAGAACTGGAAAGCACAGGCTCCCATCTCATTGAGGCAACTTCTCGTCAGCTCTAACGGATGACAGCCACCTGCAAAGGTAGGACTAAAGCTGCCACATCTGACAGTTTTCAAGAGAACCCAGAAATCTGGATTCGTATATTAAATTAATTAACAGCAAATTCAATTAGGAACTAGTTAGAATAATGCTAGTTAATAACGAATTCGTGTTTAAAAAGAACATTGTGCAAGCCAAACATGGTCCACAATTATGGACAGTCTCTGCTTTGTACGTTTACTTTGCTTCCTGTGTCTCCTTTCCCTTCCTGGAGGCATCCATCCACCAGATGTAGGAAGCAAGCGCAGTGCTGGCACTAGAAGTCAGGTGGGAGTCAGCACCTCAGGACTAGGGACCCCTCCTGGGACGCATGGCAGACGCGGAAGAGCCCTACGCACTTCTGGGTCCAAGACTGAACAGGTGCAGTCTTCTGGATCCATATCTGAATACTATTCTAATACTATTCTCCCATGGTCTCAGCTGGGCTTCCTAAGGCATTTGCCTTTCAGGAGAGACTTAGGGCTTTAATGGGGTAAAGGTTTGGGGTAAACCTAGGACATGACCTTGGTACTTCTCAGGCTCATGGCCACTTCATTCGTAACCTTGTCCTTGTAACTTAACGAGTTCCCTACATTTCTTATCTCTTCTCTGTATACGTGGAAGAAGTTTAAGTGGATGACAATAGCTCAGAGCTCTCTTTCAGTATTCACCATCCTGTAACCTATGAACGTTGCCCAGAAACCTGGAAACGCTTTTGAAGAGCAGTTTTGTGAAAGTACTTTTACAAGATGTGACTTTATTACTCAGGCTTATTAAAAACTTCAAAAATATAAAGAATTATCCTGAGAATGTTAACATTAACTTTAGTCCGATAAGTCTATGACTAGTGAGCAGACTTAGAACGTTCTGAGTCCTCACTGGCTATGAACATTTCAGCATCTACCAGAGTTCAGACCTGTTGGATATGGTATAGAAACTAATGATTGCTTCTGGTAAGTGAAATGAGGTACCTGGTATGTAGCCAGGACTCTCTCTGCTGCACTGAGATATTTAATTCAGTGACGCAGTTTGGCAAACCATGGTGGTGGGGACTTACAAAACTGACAAATATTATTTGGAAAGTTTGTAGAGCAATGTTAAGAAGTGAAATACCACAAAATCTATCCAAATCATCTCATTTAATGCTTTGTGGGTTTTTGCTTGTTTTTTGCTTTCATTAAAAATCTCTCAATCTTTCAAGGGTTTTTATACGTGTAAAATCATACTGAAATTCACTAGCTTATTATTCTCACAACCATCCCAAATGGTCAGCAAAGCAGGTTTTATCCCCATAGGATAAATGAGGAAACTGAAGCTGAGAGCATTAAATATTTTAAATTAAAATTTCATTATTCTCCAAAGAAGATATACAGATTGCCAACAAACACATGAAAGAATGCTCAACATCACTAATCATTAGAGAAATGCAAATCAAAACTACAATGAGATATCATCTCACACCAGTCAGAATGGGCATCATCAGAAAATCTAGAAATAAATGCTGGAGAGGGTGTGGAGAAAAGAGAACACTCTTGCACTGCTGGTGGGAATGTGAAGTGATACAGCCACTGTGGAGAACAGTATGGAGGTTCCTTAAAAAAATAAAAATAGAACTACCATACGACCCAGCAATCCCACTACTGGGCATATACCCTGAGAAAACCATAATTCAAAAAGAGTCATGTACCACAACGTTCACTGCAGCTCTATTTACATTAGCCAGGACATGGAAGCAACCTAAGTGTCTACTGACAGATGAATGGATAAAGAAGATGCGGCACACATATACAATGGAATATTACTCAGCCATAAAAAGAAACGAAATTGAGTTATTTGTAGTGAGGTGGATGGACCTAGAGTCTGTCATACAGAGTGAAGTAAGTCAGAAAGAGAAAAACAAATACCATATGCTAACACATATATATGGAATCTAAAAAAAAAAAAAGGTCATGAAGAACCTAGGGGCAAGACAGGAATAAAGACGCAGACCTACTAGAGAATGGACTTGAGGATATGGGGAGGGGGAAGGGTAAGCTGGGACGAAGTGAGAGAGTGGCATGGACATATATACACTACCAAACGTAAAATAGATAGCTAGTGGGAAACAGCCGCATAGCACAGGGAGATCAGCTCGGTGCTTTGTGACCACCTAGAGGGGTGGGATAGGGAGGGTGGGAGGGAGGGAGATGCAAGAGGGAGGGGATATGGGGATATATGTATATGTATAACTGATCGACTTTGTTACAAAGCAGAAACTAACACACTATTGTAAAGCAATTATACTCCAATAAAGGTGTTAAAAAAATTTCATTAAAATGGTCACGGTTATTAGTGAGGGAGGTAAAGCTTACACCCAACCCCCCCCCCCCCCCCCCCCCAATTCCAAGTTCACTGATGTTTCCCAACAAATAAAAGTCACGCAGACCTGTAGGATCAGTCTGCTTAAACAGTTAGATAGCCAGACCTGGGATCAAAACCCAGTTCTATCGCTGACTAGACTTCTGACATCAGATACATTTTTAAAACCTCTCTAAATCCCAAGTTCCTCCGTTGTAAAATGGAGTTAAGATCATAAAAGACATGTAAAGGACATGGCACGGAGTGGGTACTCAACAAATTTTAGTTCTCCTCGCTTCCCTTTCTCCTACAGGCTCCTTCAAATCTGAGCAGACCATCCACTGTCTGGTTAAACATGTGGATGGTTAGTGAAAGCCTAAGTTGTTATAAAAAAGTTAAGTCAAGAGAGCTGGAGATATTGATAACACAAGAGTAAATTAACTGCCACAGGCAAAGAAGACCAGAGCAGGAACTGCTGTCACTGTATGTACTGTTACAGAATAGCCAAGAGAGTGGTTCTTTTTTAAAAATCCATGATGTTGAATCCTTTTTTAAAGGGGACAGGTCATATCAAAACATCACACCTTGAATTTATTCTCTGCCATCTAATAAACATGGCCCATTGTTGCCAAACATAAGTTATTTAAAATACGTCAAAGAGATGGGAAACATGTCCGACTAAGGCGTGGTTTGAGACTTCTGAGTGTGGATACGCTGGCAGCCTTCACGTCCGGGGTCAGCCAGGAGTGGAAGACTCCAGGGTCAGCCAGCCGTGTCAGTGGCAAAGGAGAAGTGAAATTCTGACTGCTTTAATCTCCTCTCTGCTGCCCCCCGGGTGAGGATGGGGTGTGGTGTGGTGCACAGACACCAGCAGGGGATGGGCCCAGAGGGGAGGGGAGGAGGTGTGGGCAGGAGAGAAGCATGAACTCAGAGGAAGGGCAGCTGCTGCTGTCAGGAAGTAGGCGTGGGTCTGCTGCCAGAAAAATGAAGCGCTTATCAAATCTCTTGCTAAAAATATTAAAGCGCAGAGCATAATTTAGACTATTGCTTCAAAATTCAACTAGATGCTAGAGAATCATGTGCCAGTAAGTATTGTACATGTGACTCCGGCTGTTGGCGCAATCCTGCCCAGTGAGAACTGAGGTTGTCTTACTGCACATGTGGGTGGCTAGTACACGCCTTACGAGTACGCTACAGGTCGCATTCCTCATACACACAACTTCACTTATGATTATGAGTTAGACGTGGACATGAGTAGACAATGGTCTCCTTCCATTAAATGCAAACTGGCGGAAATTACTGTTTAAGCTGCCAGGTTGTAAGAGAAAACAGATCAGACTAATGAGGGTGAAGTCGTATAAGCGGTTTATAAAAGAAATCACGCCGAGGTCAAGGCTGACATCGCTGACTCCCATACATCCATGCACACGTACACATGTGACCTCTGCCTTCCCACCACCACTGCTCAGACTCAAGCTGGTTCTTATTTCTCTGCCATTCACATGCAGTTGACGAACCTTTATCTTGGCAAACGCCCGTTGCTCATATGTCACCCGTCTCAGAAGCCCCTGAGGGCTTCCCACTGCTTGAGGGACAGAGGCCTGACTCCTACGTTCAGCCCCTCCTTCTAATTCAGTGGTTCTCAACCACTGGGGGAGCTTTAAAAGATAAACAGGCTTAGGTCTCATGCCCCAGCAATTCTATTTATTAGTTCCGGGGTTAAGATCCAGGGACTTGTATGTTTAAAAAGATCTACGGATGAGCGCTTATTCACTGCCAGGGTGGAACCACTGGCGCCATTTTCCCACCTATTATTTCACTGACGTAAACTAAACCTTCTGTTCCAGCCAGTAATGCTGTTTCGCTTGTCTGTTTGTAACTCTAGTCCTCTGTTCATGCTGTTAATCCAACCTGGAATATCATTTCCTCTCCTAGCTCTTTATTTAGACCTTCACCATTGCTCTAAGACAAAATGAAATCCCACCACTATATTTATAACCATGGGGAATCATGCCATTCTGATCATCCTAAGAACGTTTGCTACCTTCCTGAAGTACTTTATGGCAATTAACAACATATTGTTTGCACTGCGAATGCTTCTTTCATACTCTACTCCCTGATTCAGGCTCCTGGAGGGGAAAGGACACTTTTCATATTATCTTTGGTTCCCGTTCCCCAGTCCCCAGCATCTAGGACAGTACTAAACATAAAATAGACACTCACTCCTGTGCTCCAAGCTCATAAGATGCTGAACATGTTAAATTCTCTAAATTTTATGGAGTGCTATTCTTACAGCCTGACAGCAGAAACCGTCAGCCTCCAGGGCTGTTTACATACACGGGTGCTTTTCATGGCGAAGCATCACTACGCCCACGTAGGAATGAGAATCACTTGTCCACAAAACTGATGTCATGTCAAATACAGAGCTGATGCCTAGAAATGTGTTTTTCCTATAGAGAGAAGTATTTTCCATGCTTATATATTTAATTCCCATAAGCCCACAGGACAACTGAAAGTGAGCAGTAGTAAGACACTCCTCATCTGTCAATACCTCACTTAACCCCCATGTGACAGGGCAGCTGAAGCCCTGTTTACCATCCGAATCTACTGTGGGATGATGAGAAGAGCAAGTGTCCCCTTGCCCTCAATTCCGAAGACATGAGAGTATCAGTGACCTATCGGTAAATGTTCCTTATGCAAATACTGAAAACCAAAAAGCTGCTGGTATGAGGGTATCCAATATGGGGGGAGGGGCCATGCCAGAGCCCCAGCTCAGACCCTCCTACAGCTCAGGCTGCCCAGAAAGTTACTGTTCTGCTTCTAGGGAACGAGAGATGTGTTTCCATATCCAGAGTTAGAGGTTCTCTACAAAACAATGTGATACATGGAGGCTACACTGGTACTTCTGGGTTAACTAGTCTTGGGAGGGCTGGCTGAGAAACCTAACCACTATTTATAACATTGTTTTTGTGGAAAAATGCTTTCTGCATTCCAAACAGCAGAATTAGACATGAACTTTGGGACTACAGTTTATTTCTGAGGCTGGGAACTGACCGTATCTTGTTAATTACACCACGGTCAGTGTTTGCCTAGGATAAGATGGCAGTGTGCAGGTCTGCCAGGAGGGCACAACGAGGGAGAACAGTTGCCATGAATACGGACCATATGTGTCTGTAAGGATGAAAGACGGAAGGGGATGATGGGAGAAAAGTCCAGGCACATTCTCAATTTGTTATACAAATATTTACCAAGCACTATTAAAGGTTATTGCCGAATGCTGTGTAAGACAAAAATAAGTCAGACAAGAGGTTTGATCTTCTGGCCCTCACAACCTCGGGTGGGAGATAAGACAGACATCAACACACACACTAAAGCTGCAGGGTGAAATGTGCTGAAACAGCGGTAAAAACAAAATCCTGGGCGAAGCCAGCAGAGAGGGGAAGAGCTCGTGCTTCTAGCTGTAGTGATCAGGGAAAGCTTCGTGGAGGGGTCCACACCTGAGCTGAGCCTTGAGGGGCCAGCTTGCGCCAAGATTTCAACCGGCAGAGAAACCAGAAAGGGAGGAGCAAAGGACGTCACAGAGAACACCAAGGAAACAGTCCAAGTTGAGACGCAGAGGCACAGACAAGAACGAGAAGTCAGAGAACAGGAGAGAGCTCAGCTGGCTAAGGCGGGGGGTATTTTTAGGAGCTTGGGAGAGGGCTGTGAATGCCAGGGGAAGGCATGGATTCTATCCAGTAGTGAGTGGGGAGCCATTAAAGGGTTTTAAAATTATTGGAGTGGTTCTACCTGCAGATCTGTCTGGCAACAAAAACAGGATAGAAGACAGAATGAAGACAGAAGACCATTAGGAGATAATTATAATAGTTGGGATTGGTTAAGATGACTTTTCAAAGCTACATTTTTTGAATAAATAGTTAACCATTTAAGGTTCCAGTTACTATATATCGCCCTTTAATGATCAAGAACATATTTTAAAAAACCGTACAAAGACTTAAGAAACTGAAATACAAAACATTTGTTACAATGGAAAACCGTCTTAGAACCATTAAGTTTGGCACACAGTTGGGACTTGTTGCCTAGACTTGATACAAAATAAAGGACGATTTTGAAGTGCTACTCTCAGTTTTAAAATAATACCTTGATTTTAAACATTATATTTGTAATAAGCACATGAAATTTAGTACGTAATCATCTTTCCACTATTTTCCAAGACCAGTGATTCAATATACAAGGGGACTCTGAGATATTCTGAGCAATTTGAGCGTTGAGAAAGCCTCAAAGGTGGTGAACTTAATTCTTTACATTTTAAATCAATATTAAGCTGATGCTGAGAGATGTGAGCAGACTTACATGAGGTGACTCGACTTAGCAAATGTCTTCTAAACGTCACATTTTCAGTGTTGGTTGAGACATGACATTCATCTTTATCTGAAAACAAATGTAATGGAAGTAATAAAATTGAAAGAACTGATAGGTAGCTCACAGAAGCCAATTAGATGATTAAACATCATAAAAGAGTTATATTTAGTTCTACAAAACTGACATTACTTATATTATGTATAATTTAAGAACCTAAGATAAAAATCTCAAGCTATGCTCCAAGACTTCTAAAATAGGAAGTATAACATATTCCTTTCCTATATTTTTTATGTCAATCTCCTAAAACTTCTGGAAAATATATTATTAGATATTTAAGCCCAATTTACGCTGAATCGTTTAAAATTTAGCGAACAATCAAGCCCCACTCAGCACTAGAGAGCAGGGAGCGATGAAGTTGAGTAAGAGATAGTTCCTGTCCTTAGGAAACCCACAAACCGCCAGAGACAGACAGATCAACTCGAAAAACCCCACATCAAGGCAAATACAATAAACGCTGCAAGTGGTCCAGAGTGCTTCGGGTTTGGGGGAGGGTTCCTTACTGCAGGGAAGACGTACAGAGGCTCTGTGTTAGGGACTAAACTGTGTCTTCTAACCCCCCAAAATCATGTGTCGAAGCCCTCATCCCCCAGTACATCAGGATGTGTCTGTATTTGGAGATAAGGCCCTTTAAGATATGATTAAATTAAAATAAGGCCTTTAGGGTGGGCCCCTAATCCAATCTGACTGGTGCCCCTATAGGAAGAGGAAGTTAGGACACAAAGAGACACACCAGGGGAAAGACCATGTGAGGACAGGAAAGAAGGTGGACATCTGCAAGCTACGGAGAGAGCCCTCAGAGGAAATCAAGCCTGCGACACCTTGATCTCAGATGACTAGCTTCCAAGACTGAGCAAACAAACTGCTGTTGTTGAAGTCACCCCGTCTGCAGGATTTTGCTACACAGTCCCAGCAAAGTAACGTGCTCTGTAAAGGTGACATTTAAGTACAGTTTGAAAAGAGACAGGACTTTTAACAATCGGATAAAGGTAAGGTTTAGAAACAAAGAATGCTCCAAGAAGAAACAAAAATTACTTTGTTTTAGGCACAGAGGCCACAATACAGAGTATGAGCTCAGAAAAGTCAGTATACTTCTATAATACAAGCATAGTCTGGGGGTGAGGAAGAGAAAAGGCGGGCAGGGAGTGAGGGGGAAAAGCAGGACGGAGGGAGGGAGCAGGAAACCCACAGACCAACAGACAGACGAGGACTGGAAAAGGGGCTGAATGCTACACTCAGTATATGCAGCTGTATTTTATACATAAAAAGAGCCACCAAGGGTTTTCAGTAGAAAACTCATTCGAATTTGTATTCTAGAAAGATGGCTCTGGTTTTAGAGTTACTATGAGAAGATTCGAAAGGCGGTGAGACCTATTTTGTTACTGTAATAGCCAAGGTAAGGGGAAACCAGGGCAACTGCAACGGATTTAAATCGTCAAAAATGCACTGAAGACGTGCTTGAAAGTGAGAACGCGAATAACCACGCCATCAGTTATGCAAGACCGAGGGCTGGAACGGTTACCAGCATTCAGTCGGACAGTCACAGACGCAGTGTCCTCGGCCGCCACAGACCTTCTCTTTCAATCACCACCTTGCGTGTGGGCATTGATCATGACTTTAAGAAATCAACCAACCCAAAGACTCAGCTCACTTCTGACCTCTTACCCTAGAACTTGATAATCAACCTATAAAACCTATAATCAACCTATAAAAATCCTAAATTCATTTCCTAAAGCAGGCAGTCCTTCAGAATCATCTGTGTGGTCTCCCTTGTTACAGCAAGTCAATAAGACAGTTTGCTTACCTTCTAAAAGGTTTACTTATTTGAGAGGGGAGCTTTCCACAAAGTCTGCGGTCCATCAGTGAAGTTGAGGAAGAAGAGGCAAAGGAGGCAGCACCCGGTCCTGTCTTTTCAGGGCAGAAGGAGGGCTAAGAATAACTTAACAGGCGCTGGTGAGCTTAGAAAGAAATTTCAGAATGGCAATAAAAGAGAACAGAAACTTCCAGTAATTTGGGGAATTAAAGAAAATGGAGAAATGGAATTAACTACGCTAAGAGGGCTGGCATAGTTTGAAAGGAAAGCTGAATCTTTAACAAGACTTGTTGTTTTCATTTCTAATGCCAGTAAAAGGAAGAGAGGTTAATAATGGAGCAAAGTCTGGTGAGAAGGTGGGAAAAGACGTCTGGTTAGAGTTCGCCATGTTAAGAGGAGAAACTGTTTTTTCTTTATGGTTAGAAATGGAAGAAAGGATGGGTGACGGATATAGATAAAAATTATTGTGTAGAAGGGCGTACAGTTGAGGAAGTTAAGATCAATAGCACGGCCATCTGCTGTGATAGAGAGGGGGGAGGGAAAGAGAGGTGGAGAGACAGTATATAACTGAAGGAATCTCTGAATTTGAGGCTTTGAAGGGAAAACACTAGCCAGAGAAGAGGAGGAAGGAAAGCAGAGGGACTTTCAGCATTTGAGATCTTGAGATGATTCTGGTTGACAGCACTGATCAAGTTAAAGAATATAACTTGTTATAGTACAGTTAAAAAATAGCACTGCCTACGAAAGCCAGGTTTACATTTCTGCAGAGGAGAGGCAAGAATTCTGGGGGTAAGATCAAAGTTATAAAAACTTATTCAAAATAGAGCAGGGGGTCCAGATGACATGAGGACCCAGAAGTAGGTTGGCAGTGGAACTGGGGGTTCCATCTGAACAGGGTAGATCTGACTTCTTAGAGAAAGAGGATAATAAGAGTAGGGCTCCAACCAGGTTGACAGGTGAAAAAACACCATTCTCTCCCTCTCTCCCTCTCTCCCTCTCTCTCTCTCCCTCTCTCTCTCCCTCTCCCTCTCTCTCTCTCTCTCTCTCTCTCTCTGCCTTATCTGTTTGATGAGAGAGAGTGAAAGACTGACCACACATGTCACCAGTCTCTCACCCTCTCTTAGAACTTGCTTGCCCAAACCTGCATACATTCCCCTCTCATCCACATGGCAAACTCAGAAGGGCAAGTTAGGTCAGTCCAATTCGAAGGGGTACGATGACTAGAGTCAGGCCTACGGATGCTTTTACCCAGTTCCCCCACAAATAAGGTCGACATTTTTATGCCAACCTGAGTTATGTCTGCTTCTCAAAGGTTCGGAAGCTGGCAGAAGGAAAATGTGATATACTTAATTGGACGCCTCAAACTCCAAAAAAAGGGATGAAAAGTAAATAAACGGAGATCAATCTGAAGGAAACTGTATGGAAGGGGAGTTGAGTCTAAACCTTGTCAGCAGCCACAGTGAACCTGTACATCAGAGACGTAAAACTGAGACCTAGTTCAGGTGAAGAATATTACTAGAGATGGGAAGATTTCGAAGCACGGATTCAATGCCTTTTTTGTTTTTGGCTGTGTTGGGTCTTCGTTGCTGCACGTGGGCTTTCTCTAGTTGCGGCGAGCAGGGGCTACTCTTCGTTACAGTGCGCAGGCTTCTCATTGCAGTGGCTTCTCTTGTTGTGGAGCACGGGCTGTAGGCGTGCAGGTTTCAGTAGTTGTGGCACGTGGGCTCAGTAGTTGTGGCACATGGGCTCTAGGGCGCGCGGGCTCAGTAGTTGTGGCTCGCGGGCTCTAGAGCGCAGGCTTCATATCTGTGGCACACAGGCTTAGTTGCTCCGCAGCATGTGGGATCTTCCCGGACCAGGGATTGAACCTGTGTCCCCTGCATAGGCAGGTGGATTCTTAACCACTGTGCCACCAGGGAAGTCCCAGATTCAATGCCTTTAAAAGGTATGATACTATTCACAATTTTTACTTTTTTGAGTGTCAGTTTGGTAAGGAATTTGTCCATTTCATACAAGTTGTCAAATGTACTGACATAAAGGTGTTCATAGTATTTTCTTATCCTTTAATATTTCTGGGATCTCTAGTAATATTTCCTTTTTATACCATATTGTTAATTTGAGCTCTTTATTTTAAGTAGGAGTTTATCAATTTTATTAATATTTTCAAAGAAACACCTTTGACTTTGCTAATTTTCTTTGTCTTTTTTTCTGTTAGTTATTTCCAGTTTATCTGAATTTAGTTTGCATTTCTTTTTCTAGCTTTTTGAGATGCAAGATTAGATGGCTGGCTTTTAATGTTACCTTCTTTTTTTTGTTTTTTCTTTTTTTTGCGGTACATGGGCCTCTCACTGTTGTGGCCTCTCCCGTTGCGGAGCACAGGCTCCGGACGCGCAGGCTCAGAGGTCATGGCTCATGGGCCCAGCCACTCCGCAGCATGTGGGATCTTCCCGGACCGGGGCACGAACCCGTGTCCTCTGCATCGGCAGGCGGACTCTTAACCACTGCGCCACCAGAGAAGCCCTAAGGTTACCTTTTAAACAAATGCATTTAAAGCTGTACAATTCTCCCCAGGCACTACTTTGTGTCTCACATGTTCTGATACTGATTCTGTTCAATATATATATATATATATTTTTTTTTTTTTTTTGATTTTTCCTTTCCTTTGCAGTACGCAGCCCTCTCACTGTTGTGGCCTCTCCCGTTGCGGAGCACAGGCTCCGGACGCGCAGGCTCAGTGGTCATGGCTCACGGGCGCAGCCGCTCCGCGGCATGTGGGATCTTCCCGGACCGGGGCACGAACCCGTGTCCCCTGCATCGGCAGGCGGACTCTCAACCCCTACGCCACCAGGGAAGCCCTCAATATATTTTCTGATTGTGGTTGTGAGTACTTCTTTGACCTACGGATTATTTAAAAGTGTGCTGCTTATTTTCCATACAAATTGAGAAATTTTTAATCTTTCTGTTATATATTTCTAGTTTAATTCCACCATGGAACATATACGTTATGATATCAATCCTTTGAAATCTGTTGAGATTGGCTTTTTGGCTTAGCACACGTTCTGTTCTGGTAAAAGTTCCATGCATGCTTGAAAAAAACGTGCATTCTGCAGTTGTTGGAAATAATGTTCTATAAATAGCAAATAATGTTCTATAAATAGGTCAAATTAATCACATTGTTTAAATATTCTATCACCTTACTCATTGTTAAAAATCTGCTTGCTGGACATATATTAAGTTAACCTTAAATAACAAAATAATACCTGCATTCCAATATACATTAGGTGCAGACAAATACTGTTTGATTCCGCTTATATGAGGCACCTAGAATAGCCAAATTCAGAGAGTCAGAAAGTACGTTGGTAGATGCCAGGAGCCTGGGGGTGGGGGGAAGGAAATAGGGAGTTAGTGTTTCATGGGGACAGAGTTTCCATTTAGGAAGGTGAAAAATTCGGGAGATGGATGATGGTGAGAGCTGCACAACAATGTGAATGCACTTAGTGCCACTGAACTGGACAGTTAAATATGGTTTAAATAGTATGCTTTACATTATGTGACTTTTACCACAATAAAAAAATTTTTTTTTAAATCTGCTTGTTATATTAGTGGTTGAAAGAAGGTTGTTAAATTCTCTGACTATGATTTATCTACTTCTCCTTTTTGTCCTGTCAATTTTAGCTTTATATATTTTGAAGTTATGTTGTTAGGAACATATAAATTTAGAACTGTTCTGTCTTCCTACTGAATTGATCCTTTATCATTATAAAATGCCCCCCTTTATCTCTCATAATTCTTCTTGGCATAAAGTCTGCTTTGTCTGATATTAATATACAAGAGTTTTTGGTCAGTATTTGTACAGTGTACCTTTTCTTTGTTTTCCATACCCTTTTATGTGATATATAACTTATGCAAACTATATATTTTTTCTTTCTAAAAAATCTAGTCCAAAAATTTGTTTTTTAATTGGAGGAATAAGCCTATTTACACATAATTTAATTATATTTAAGGATACCTTTCTGTTATAAATTTTCTATTCATTCCATCTGCTCTTTTTTCTTCACTTATTCCTCTTTTTTTGATTAATCAATTTTTTATTATACCATTTTACTTTTGGTGAAGTTTTTGTTTAAACATTTTTATAATATTTTTAGCAATCATCTTACAGATGATAAATACTTTCTTGATTTACAGTTGACTTTTACCACTTCCCGAGCAAGACAAAAATACCAGTTTAACTCCATTTCTATGTATGTTTAAGGCCCCACAAAACATTACTATTGTTGCTTTCAATGGTCTGAAATCTTTTATACTTACTCATATATTTATGCTTCCCTATGATCTTCATTTTTCCCTGAGCTTTTATGGTTCACTTGGGATTACTTGTTTTCAGAGTGAATAACTTTCTTTAGTATTATTGTACTGTGGGTCTACTTGCGAGAAAGTGTCACACCTTTTGTCTAAAAACATCTTTATTTTGCCTTCAATTAAAAAAAAAATTTTTGCTGGGTATAGAGTTTCAGGTTGGCCATATTTTTCCTTTCTGCACTTAAAATTTAAGGATGTCATTCCTTTATGATCTGATTTTAATAATGTCTGTAGGACAGTCAGCCACCAATCTTACTGTTGCTCCATTGAAGGGAGTGTGGTTTATTTCCTTCAGTTTTTTTAAGATTTTTCTCTTTATAGCTGGTTTTCACAAGTCTCACTAAGTTGTACTTAGGTGTGTTTTTCTTCATATTAATCTTGCTTGGGGTTCACTAAGTTTCTGGTGCTTCTTGAACTTGTGGATTGCTATCTTTCGTCAGTTTGGAAAACCTTTGGTCATTATCTTTTCAAATATTTCTTTTGCTCATTCTCTCCTCCTGGGACTCCAACCACATGTACATTAGATGAAGTGACTCAATCCCCTATGTCTCTTAAGCTGTTTTTTTTCTTTCCATTCCTTTTTCTTTCTGAGCTTGTACTTTTTTCCACTGAACTTTCCTTTAGTTCACTAGTTCTAGTTATTTTTGTTGTGCCAAGTTTGCTCTTAAACTCAAATCTTAATTTCAGATACCGTATTTCTCAGCTCTAGAATATCCACTTGATTATTTTTTGATAGATCCCAACTTTCTGTTGATACTGTTCATCTTTTCATCCACTTTGCTAGCCTCTTCCTTTATTTCCTTTAACACATTTACAACAGCTATAAAATCTTTGTTTGGTAACTCCTAAGTCTGTATCATCGGTGGATCTGCTTCTCTTGTACCTTCTTCTTTGAACTTTTTTTTTTTTTTTTACTTTTCACATGTCACCTAACTTTTTAGTTTATTATCAATACTGTCAATGTAACAGCCATAAAACTGTGGTTGATGTTATCTTCTCCCAGTGAGGGCCCATCCTTTCCTCTATTAGACAGGTAGGGTGAGAAGCTGCTCACTTCAATCTAATCAGCTTACTTCTGGTGTAAAACGTCTCAAAGGTGAAATCAGTGGTGTGTTTATTGCAGCTGCACCCTACTCCATCACATGGAGACGGTCTCCTAAGCACTGCAGGACTGCAGAAGACTTCACTGCATATTTCCAGTTCAACTTCCCAACCTCCCATCCCGCCCCAAGGCTCAGCAAACAACCTATGGGGAAAACGAGCTGTGTGTCTGAGGCCTCCCTAGGTTCCAGTTCACCATGCCAGACTATGTGACCATCAAAATTCCCATGGTTCCTCTTTCCCCTCATAGAGTTTCACTTCCATAGCAAGCTTGATCCTTAGCCAGTGTCCATTCTCAGCAAACACGCTTAGGAAGGATGACTGCTAGCAATCTCATCTCCTACATGCCCCTCAATTTCTGCTATTTCAGCTCATTCAGCACTCTTCGTTTTCATAGCTCTCTGAGGTCTTCAAAAATGACTGTGCTTAAGAATGACACAAATATTTTGAAACTTCTCCCACTGAGAAGTGGGTATATATGTCTCTCCCCAACCTTGAATTTGGGTAACCTCTTTGACTTATTTGACCAATAAAATATGGTGGATATGACAAGACACCAGTTTCTGGGCCTAGAGCCTAAGACGCTGACAATTTTAACCTCTTATATCTAGGAATATATATATGGAAGGCACTGAACTGACACTAAAGAGGGCCAACTAACCTGATCTGGTAAAAAACAATAATAAAACAGCTTTTGCTTTCATCAATTTTCTCTATTATTTGTCTGTTTTATAATATTTTATTTTATTGATTTCTACTTCTTGTTTTCTACCTTCCGCATACTTCGGGTTCATTTTGCTTTGATTTTTTCCAGCTCCTTAAGGTGAAAGCTTAGATAATTGGTTTTAGACTTTTCTTCTTTTCTAATGTATGTATTTTAAAGCTATACATTTTCCTCTGAGCATGGCTTTAGCTGCATAAATACTGATATAATGTGTTTTCATTTTTCATTCAGTTAAAAAATATTTTCTAATTTTTCTTGTGATTTCTTGGAACCATGGTTTATTTTAAACTGTATTGTTTAATTTCTAAATATTTGGGGGAGGAATTCTATATATTCTATTGTTATTTACTTTTAGTTCAATTTAGAAATAGTAAAAGAACATATCCTGTATAGTTTTAATCTTTTAAAATCTATTGAGACTTGTTATATGATCTACCTTGATGAAAATTCCATGTGTACTTGAAAAGAATGTGTGTTCCTCTATTATTGAGTGCAATATTTTATAAATGTCAATTAAGTCCACTGGTTAACAGCGTTGCTCCAGATTCTAGTTTTTATTAATAGCCTGCCTACTTATAAATCAAATGCTGAGAGAGAAGTGTTTGAGACTAACTACAACTGTAGTTTTGCCTATTTATCCTTTCTGTTCTGTCAATTTTTGCTTCAAGTATTTTGAAGCTCTGTTATTGGGCTCATAGACATTTAGGATTGTCATGTCTTTTTGATAAAATGATTCTCTTGTCATTATGAAATATCTCTCAATATCACTAGTAATATTCCCTGCTCAGAAGTCTATTTTGTTGTATATTAATACAGTCAGTCCAGTTTTCTTAATGATTAGTGTTTGCATGGTATATCTTTTTCAATCCTTTTACTTATAACCTGTGTGTTCATATATGAAGAGGATTTCTTGTGGACAGTATGTGGTTAGTAGGTCTTGCTTTTTTATCTAGCCTGATGATCTCCACCTTCAGAGCATTTAGACCATTTATACTCAATATAACTATTTATATGACTGAATTCAAAGTAACCATCTTGCTATTTTCTATTTGCCCAAATTTATCCTTTTCCCATTTTTTCTTGCCTTATCTGGAACTGAATATTTTTTAGTATTTCATTTTATCTCCACTGTTGGCTTATTAGACATACCTGTTTCTTTTGTAGTTTTAGTGGTTGCTCTGGTGCTTAAACTATAGCGCTTTAACTTACCACAATCTAACTTCTAATAATAGCACACCACTTCACATATAAGTAAGAATTTTACAACAGAAGATACCTATTTCCTCCTTCCTGTCTTTTGTGCTACTGTCACCACAGTCTAATTACAGTGAGACTGTCATGCTGAAAAAGCTAGGTGTAGGCACTCTGGTTGACAGCCCCAGCCAAGAATAGCTTTTGAATGATCCTGGTCAAAGTGTCAGAAATGTGAGTAAAACTGTCTTGGACTCTTCAAACCAGCCCATCCTTTAACTGAATGCCACCAACTAACCTCAGCTGATGCTACATGGAGAAGAATAACCACCATCTGAGCCTGCCCTTTTCACTGACCTACAATTTGTGAAGTACAACAAAATGGCTGTTGTTCTAAGATTACAAGTTTTTAGGTAATTTGTTACAGAATTAGATAACCATAACAGATACTGGTACATGGAAGTGGAACTCTGTAATAAAAATCTTAAAATAGTGACATTGGCTTTGGGACCAGGTGGTGAACAGAAACAGGAAGAGCCTCAAGAATACTGTTAATGAAAGCTTAAAGGACATTAATGAAAATGTTAACAGATGGAGAAATGACAAGCCCTCTTACACAGTGGTGGAAAAATTGCAACACTATTCCTTGCATAAAATAGAAAAGAGAAAATGTGCCCAATAAAGTGGCAGACTTGGCTAAGGAGATTGCCAGGCAGAAGGTTGAAAGTGATGTCTCTTTTAGCCAAGTATGATATGGAATGCAAAGAGAAAGATGAGTTACAAAAGAACTCTTTCATTTTCAAGCAGAATTTAGAGCTAACAAAAGAATCGTTTCATTTTCAAGCAGAATTTAGAGGAGCCAGGACTTGCTCTTTTCAAACATAAAACATTTTCTCATCCCCATTCTCCCCAGAAAGAAAAGTAAGAAATGGCTTCAAAGTAAAAATCAAGTCTAGGGCTCTGCCAGTAAAGCATGGTTTCAAGATAAAAATTTCTAGAGTGTGACTATAAAATACTGTATTGAGACTGAAAAATGATTTAAAGTTGTATCTAGTTCAGTTCTAAGAATCTTAAGAGTGTGCCTCTTACTTAGACTCTCTTTACTAGATAAAAGGCCTCTAGGAATCTTGAGGGTGTGCCTTTTGGACTCTTTCAAACAGAAAAGCTTCTAAGAATCTTTTTTTTATTTTTTTTTTGCGGTACGCGGGCCTCTCACTGCTGTGGCCTGTCCTGTCGCGGAGCACAGGCTCCAGACGCGCAGGCTCAGCGGCCATGGCTTACGGGCCCAGCCACTCCGTGGCACGTGGGATCTTCCCGGACCAGGGCACCAACCCACGTCCCCTGCATCGGCAGGCGGACTCTCAACCACTGCACCAGCAGGGAAGCCAGCTTCTAAGAAGCTTATGGGTATCATCTTCTAGTGCCTTGACACACAATCTGAAGTAGAAAAAAGCATATCTCAAAACAAATGTGGGTGTGACTTCTGTCTAACGGAGTGGATTATAATGTGATACACAGGAATCTCACAGAGTTTTCAAAAGAATTATGTCAGACTGGACTGAAAGGAGCAGAAAGAGAACAAACTGAAAAGATGCTTCTGGATTCTCAAATTTCTACAAGCAGGAAGCAAGGCTGAAAAGACTACCCAGTTATAAACATGAACCATTTCGTATAGAAAAAGCTGGGTGACTCAGAATTGCTTGAGTGAAGCCAGGAGCCATGGACAATCATTTCCAGGGAGTAGAAATGACCTAATAAAGAAATGACAACATCAGAATTTCAAAATTGCTATGAACCAGTGAAAGCTATGTACCTCCTGTTTCCTGGATTTTGAGTGGAAATGTTTACTTCAGTTATTCTATGCCTGCTTCTCCATTATGTGTTGAATAAATAACTTGTCTCTTGAGAGGAACTACACCAGAGGAGCTTCCTGGTGTAGTTACATCTGGACCTGACTTAAATGACAAGGTGCTGGATCTGAAGCTTGAGGGTAAAGCCACAGTGGGATGAGAATTCTGGAATTCTTGGGAGGGGTTGAGTATATTCTGAATATAGGAGGAATGCAAAATGATTTGTGGCCAGATTTAATCTAACTGTGGTAGATTAAAGATGATCACAAATTCCCGGATACCTCTTCCATTGAGAGGCCACGCCTATGTCCCATCTCATTGAAACTGGGAGGGCTCCGGCACTGCTTTGACCAACACAATATGGCAGAACTGATGTGGGGCCAGTTTCCAGTTTTAGGCCTTCCCCTAAAGCACCTTTCCCTTCCTATCTCTCGGAAAATTCTCTCTAGGAGTCCCAAGCCACAATAGTAGAAGTCTGACTACCCTGAGGCTATGCTAGAAAGATCATGTGAACACAGTCTTCTACACTTTTCCAGGTACCATATATGTGAGTAAGATATCCTGGATCCTCCAGAGCATCCAATCCATCTACAAATGAACACCATCCAGTGATATCAGTCAGTGCAACATGGAACAGAAAAATCAACAGCTGAGACTGCCTGAGCTCCCAACCCACAGAATCATGAGCTATACAGCACAACTGCTGTTTTAAACCACTCAGTGTTGGCGCAATTTATTATGTAATAACAGATCACTGAAATAGTGATTTTTGTAATTTACTTAGGTTGTTTCAGGGGCCACACCGTCCTGCCTCTAACCTCTACAACTGAACTGGAAGCAGAAGCCTAAGCCTAGGTCTTATGCAGAAGTAATCTGCAAAGTTCATTATACGGTAAAATGGTTTCTTAGAGATAAAAAGGCCAGCATTGGGGCTTCCCTGGTGGCGCAGTGGTTGAGAGTCCGCCTGCCGAAGCAGGGGACACGGGCTCTTGCCCCGGTCCGGGAAGATCCCACCCGCCGCAGAGCGGCTGCGCCCGTGAGCCATGGCCGCTGAGCCTGTGTGTCCGGAGCCTGTGCTCCGCAACGGGAAAGGCCACAACAGTGAGAGGCCCGCGTACCGCAAAAAAAAAAAAAAACAGGCCAGCATTCTCAGAGATACTATAAAACAATTCTCCAAACATAATAAACTTCAACTAAGTTACTGCAATTAAAACCAACAATTTTCTTCTTACTAGGTAAGCTACTTTTCACATATAATCAAGCCAAAAGATGCACTCACAGGTTGTCCTGTAGTTCATTTAACAAATGCTTATTTAGACAGTTTCTCGTGATTAAAACAAGACTAGAATTACAAATACAAAATTAAGACCATTTGTAGTAGTCTCAAGCAGTGATTTTAAAAAAGAACATAAAGAAATACTGGTGTACTAAGGTAAATATTAAGTACAGACCAGGTAATAGCTGTTACTAAGGTGATAACATATACGAGTATATATATATATATATATATATGTACATGTATATATATATACACACACACATGTGTGTATGTGTGTGTGCGTGTGTACACTCATATCTTTTTATAAATAGGGGAGTGCCTGGTGCCAGTATGTTTACTGCAGCATCATAACAGCTAAAAACTGGAAACAATTTAAATATATATTTAAATATAGGAAAATAGCTAAGAAGGGAATAGAGAAATGAAAGGAGACCTTACTTTTTTATTCTACATATTCTATACTGGACATATGAATTAAATAGTTAAAAATGTTTTACAACAAGCATGCCTCACTTGTGAAAATTCACAATGAAAAGCACACCATTCCAAGCTAACGTCTGTGGCCACATTCTACTGTCTTTAGAGACAGAATGAGGCCCTGTTCTAAGCAGTCTAAGCACTGGAGAACAGCCAAAATTATTTCTCAGGGAGAGCCATAACCCATCAGCACGTATTTCTTCAGGCCACATCTACGCATAGGCGGTAGGCAGTCTATTTAAATACTTTCCCTCCTCAGGTTCCCCAGCTTCCCTAAGAGGATGCCAATCTCCCCACCTCGCTGGCTATTAAAGCAAATGGCCACGTATCTAACCTGTAACTGAGAACGACTGCATTCTAGGTACTTGCCAGGGTGTGAGATGCTAAACTTCCCGTTACTCGGTTTTCACCGAAAGCTCCTGCAGGACTGCCATCTGTCTATTCCGTCCATCCATTCTTTACTCTCTAACCGCGTGTCCGGATTAAGAGGGACCACCCGAGAGCAGCAGCATTCTTGGCTTCGTCCTCTTACGCTCACCTCCCCATTCACGCAGCAGAACTGGTGTGTTCTGTGAACTGCCCTTGATGTGCAGCCACTACGCTGCACTGAAGGGAGGTTTAAGAGACAGGTGTGGAGAAGAGCACTGTCAGTTACTGACTCCAAGGACGCTGCTGAGGACAGAGCTGAGTACGCTGCACTACGACTGAAAGGACATGCTTCTCTTTGAAGTACAATCATTAGGTTTCTCCTAAGATGCTGATAAAATTTGACATTGTAAACACTGGAAAACATAGCTCACCTTAGGAGAGGTCTCTTTAAAGAGCTCGGAGCAAAATCTGTGAATCACCTCAAGCAAATAAAGGAGCTTTTATGAGATGCATTGTGTGTCCTACCCTTAGCCTATTTGTCCCATTTTTGTCACCCCTCTTTTTTTTTTAACAGTATTGAGATACAATTGACAAACCATGAAATTCATCTGCTGTAAGCGTACAGTTCATTGACGTTTTAGTCAATTTACAGAAGTGTGCAGTAATCACTAGAACCCAATTTTAGAATAGTTCCAACCCCCTCGCAAACTCCCTTGAGTCCACATACAGTCAGTTCCCAGGCCCACTCCCAAAGCTCCTCTGATTTGCTCTACGTAGACATTTCCTACAAATGGAGTCATACAATTTTTAGTCTTTTGAATTTGGCTTCTTTCACTTAGTATAGTATTTTTGAGGTTCGTCCATGTGTCAGCACATATCAGTATTTTCCCTTTTTCAACTGCCAAGTGGTAGTCCAGTGTCTGGACATACCACATTGTGTTTATCCATGTAAAGGTTGAGGGACATTTGGATTGTTTCTCATTTGTGTCTGTTATGAATAAAGGTACTATGAACAATGGCATACAAGTCTGTGTGGATATATGTTTTCATTTCTCTTGGGTAGATTCTGAGAAGTGGAACTGCTGGGTTATTATGGTGTAATGGTTAATTCTCTGTGTCAACGTGGCCGGGCACAGTGCCCAGATGTTTGGTTAAACTTTATTCTGGAAGAGTGTTTCTGGATGAGATTTACATTTAAATTGATGGCCTCTGAGTAAAGCAGACTGGGCTCCATAAGGTGGGTGGGCCTCGTCCAATTAGTTGAAGACCTGAAAAGGACAAAAGGCCAACTTCTCTGCACAAGAGGGAACTCCCCAGAAGATGGCCTTCAGACTTCATCAGCAACGTCGACTCTCCCTGGTTTTCCAGAAGATTGGCTTTGGACTCAAACTGCATTCCTTTCCTGGGTTCCCGGCCTGCAAGCCTCCCCTATCAGCTTTTGGACTCACCAAGCCTCCACAATCCTGTGAGCCAATTCCTTAAAGTAACTTTCGTCCCACATACAAACACATCCTATGCGTTCTGTTTCTCTGGAGAACCTGACCACTGCATATGGTAACTTGGTTTAATTTTTAAAGAAATGGCCAAACTGTTTACCAAGGTGGGTGCACCATTTTACACTCCCGCCAACAATGCATGAGAGTTCCTGCTTCTCCATATCCTAGGCATTAGACAGCGTCTGTCTTTTTGACTTATGGGCATCCTGCTGGGTACAAAGTAGTTATCTCACTGTGTTTTATTTATTTATTTATTTATTTTTGCGGTACGCGGGCCTCTCACTGCTGTGGCCTCTCCCGTTGCGGAGCACAGGCTCCGGACGCGCAGGCTCAGTGGCCATGGCTCACGGGCCCAGCCGCTCCGCGGCACGTGGGATCCTCCCAGACCGGGGCACGAACCCGTGTCCCCTGTATCGGCAGGCGGACCCTCAACCACTGTGCCACCAGGGAAGCCCCTCACTGTGTTTTAAATGTGCATTTTCCTACTAACTAATGATGCTGAGCACATTTCCATGCGCTTATTCGTCATTTATGTATTGTTTGATGAAATATCTATTCAGTTCTTTTTCTCATTTTAAAATTGAGTTGTTTGTCTTATTATTGAACTGTTAAAGTTCTTTATATGTTCTAGACACAGTCCTTTATCAGACATGATTTGAAAATATTTTCCCTGTGGCTTGTCTTTTCAGTTCCTTAACAGTGTCTTCCGAAGCACAGAAGCTTGTAATTTAATAAAGTTAAATTTATCAATTTCTTCTGTTATGTCACATGCTTTTGGTGTTACATCTAACAACTCTTTGCCTAATCCAGGGCCATGAAGTTCCTTCTGTGCTTTCTTTTACACATTTTACAGTTTCAGCTCTTACATTTAGGTCCATAATTAACTTTGAGTTAAGTTTTGTGTATTGCTGATTTTTATGAGGAAGTTCATTTTTTGGCATAAGGATACCCAATTTCCACAGAACCATTTGTTTAAGAGAGAACCTTTTCCCTACTGAATAGTCTTAGCAGCTTTGTCAAAATACAATGGACCAAAAATGTAAGGTTTATTTCTGGACTCTTGATTCCACTCTACTGACTCGTACGCCCATCCTTATGGCAAGGTCACAGTGTCTGGGTTACTGTCGCTTTATAGTGAGTGTTAACATTGGGAAGTAACAAAGTCCTCCAACTTTGTTATTTTATTCGTTTATTTTAAATTTTATTTTACGTTATATGCACTAATGAATACCATCTTAAATTCTGAAAAAAGACAGATGTATTTATTTACATTTCACAAAAATAAAATAAATGATATTTTAAAGGTATTTTTAAAAGAACATATTCCTGTTAAGATTTGAAAGTGACAATCACTAATATATTCCCCTAGGAATAAATATTAAAGTAAGCCTCTTCATTCCCTACACCCACAACAACAAACATTTATTGAATGCTTACGACATGGTTCAAAGTTAGGTGCTGAAGATACAGAGATAAGTAAGACACAGTTCCCCATTTCGTACGTAAATAGAGAATGATGGTGCAGTATATTAATAGCAACAACAGAAATATGTACAAGGTACAGTGGAGGCAAGGGATATTAACTTTAATCAGATTTGCCATCATATAATAAGTTTGTTTCTGAAAACATGGTTTAAATTTTTTGACTTTTTTCAAAGTGAGTTTAAAAACACCGCAGAGGCTAGTGTATACAAAAGCTTGGAGTAAGCAATCCTTGCATAAAATAGAGGTTCTCTCAACTAGTGAGAGCTTCTAATTTGTCCTTTGTTTTAAGGTTACAAAAGGAATTTACACTAATGGAAAAATTCAAACAAAACAGAAGTATTTATAGTAGAAAGTGAAAGTCTCGTTTTACCTCCAATCCACCCTACTCTTCCCACCACAGGTAACTTCTGTTACGCTTGGTCAACTGATCGTTCAAAGCTATAGAAGATGCAGAGAGTAGGAACTCTTGAAATAAATCATCAGAGAAATCTCATACCTTGCTTTAGACAGAAAGAAGCCTCAGCCTCTTTCCCACTAACCATGACATCAGAATAGCTAGCAAGTCTTAAACATTATTCTTTTTCCTTCTATATCCCATCCTATGCCCTAGAAAAGGTGAAGATGAAGAAGCAAATGGACCTAAGCAGTAGACCTGAATAATATATACGTGTGTGTGTGTAAAGTTTATAGTTACCAACTCCTGAAACTTGTTCTACAAGAGATTTTAATAGGTGTTCTTAAAAAAGAAAGGAAGAACAGAAGGAAGCCGGAGGAAGGAAGGAAGGGAGGAAGGAAGGAAGGAAGGAAGGAAGGCAGTGGGCATTTCCGTCAAATATATTTGGGAAATACTAGGTTAAATAAAATATCAATATTCACTGAAATGCTCTCACCTTACATAAAATTAGCCAACCACCACACTCTTTAATCGTGGATCACTTAGTGATATCTTAAAAGCCAAGATCGTCACAAAAATATGGGAAACAAGCACTGGCTATAGTTTCCCCTTCACTATCACACTTCAGTTTATATAGCTGAACAAATGGGCATATTCAGAAATACGCAGAGGGCCACATAAATTTGCTACTGGCCAAAAGACTAAAAGAAAGTCAGCAGACCGTCTTAAGATTCCGTCCTTACTGTGTTAGAAAAACTGGTTTCACTTCTTTGCTGTATAATTCTTCCCTTGGCTGTTTTATACAATAAAAGGATGAAACTAGAGACAGAAGTCTGGCTCTAAAATTAAATGCACTAAAGTATTTGTTTTTAATAATAATAATAAGGAAATACAGTCCAAGGATCCCAATAAAAATTCTATCCATTTTTAAATTTGCTTTACAAAACCAAAACTGGGTTAAAGGAGTTTGGGATATTAATGTAACAATTGCTTTACTGTAGAAGAACTTTTAAGGGGTTAATAAAAAACTGCCGTGAAGTTATACTTGTCTATAGTGACTACCACCATCAATATCTGTGCAAAAAGGAACTGTCAATTTGGATCTATCTCCTTATACGTTAGACTTCAAATCGAGATGTAACTCAACAGTGAGAGCTGTTAAACTTGCCACTGAGATTGGATGGGGCCTCTATCACCAACGTGGAGTCATGTATGATAATTTTTCAATGTGTCTTATTCCTGCCTTCCTGCTGAAATTTTAAATGGGTGAGAAATTTGGGAGGACACTCCCTACTGAAGTGGATCCTTATGGTAACTTAAAGAGCTGCTGTATGTCCTTGGTGGAAGCTGTTTTGAAATTCCACTTCAGTAAAAAATAAGGAACAAATAAGTCACCAATGGAGAAAGGTCTCCATCGTATACTTAAGTTTCTTGTTGCTGTTTCTTCACCGCTGTTGGGAACACAAAGTGTGATAATGATCACCCATATATATAAATGTCAAAGAGACTCACTCCTTCCTATCTGAACCCCAACCATTAGTTTAATGCCCGACTCAAGCTTCCTTGATGAAATCTCTCACTGCTCTCTAACTCAAGTGAAACGACTTCTCCACTAAGCCACCTGGTTCTCGTTCAGGCCTCTCACATAGCCCATCATCATTTTTATGGACCTTAAGTTGCTGTTTAACCGGCCAGTGTACAGATCCTGTGTGTTGAGAAGTCTGGACTCCCGGTGGTAGGACCAAAGTCGCACACGTCTTTGGAGAACACACAGTGCCAGGCACGATGCCGTGGATGTCGGCATTCTCTAAGTATCTGTCCACTAATTAACATTACCACTGAGTGCTTTATGATGGCCCTAGGAATAACGATATGGGAGAAAATACAAGCATCTTCCCATCATGAGAATAATAAATGGGCTTACTGGTCTTAGGAAATGTTAACAGACTATCTATAATTTAAGTAATTTATGACTAAATGTCCTTTTTCTCTATGACCAAGTAGGAAGAGGAGAGAGGGTTACGTTGTTAGACACGTGCTTAATTGCGCACAGACGGAACACTTCCGAATCTACAAACGTAATCTACTTCATTCATTCAAACAACCCTCTATCGAAAGCCACCTGCGTGACAGGCTGTCTCAGGCAGCCTAAAAGGGAATGAGAAATATCAACAGGCATGCTGACCCCTAAGGCAGATTCAAACAGAATCAATCCAAAAATTCCTCCACCCACCTTCATGGAAAACCATATTACACATGGGAAGGTGCATAAAAAATATTTTATCTCACTGCTTTCAGCCATGTAAATAGCTTTGGCCAGCAAACTTAAATTATTCTAGAAACTCCTTCAGAGAGACATTGTTTCGATTCTATCCATCCCCAAACCCCAAGTTGACGGGTGGGTACATGGCAATGCGCTCTAAACAACACGAGCAAACTTACCCAGGGCTGCGTCTAAAGGGCAGCTCGTTACCTGGACGAGGCCAGTGTTGGAATAGGTGCGCCGGGTCCCTACCAATTCATCAGCAGCCGCTGACACATACGGACGCTTCACAGGAGCGTAACATTTTCTCCCGAAACTCAAGGGGAAAAGGCAAAAATAGAAAACCTTTTGCCAACCACGAAAATGTATACTTAAAAAGTTGTGGAATAAAAGTGAGCTGCTATATACTTTAAAAACCAGAGAAAAAGTAGAAAGTAAGTATCTCCCTACGCTCAGCTACAACCTCCTGAACTGAATTGAAGCAGAAATGTTGCCGTTTCAGCTAAGCAGCTTTACATTTGAGGCAACTTAAAACACACTACCAATCACATAAGCTAAAAGTAAGGCAGCGGCATCAAAATGTACCCTTTGCTAATCAGAACCCATTTTTCAAGTGTGCTTTTAGAAGGAAGAACGTAAGTCTTCACTAGATCAACGGGCTTTCATTTACCTCGAAATTCACTAAACCAGCAATCGGCAGATTGTTAAATCGACACAATTAATTTGACAACAAATTTGATTGTTGGCTGCTAAATGTGAATTTTAAAACTAATATGTTAGTGCTCTGTTCTGGTTTCAAATCAAAGGGATTTCTTCTGGGATTGAAAAGTAATGAGCATGTAGCCTATCTCACCGACGAAGGAGTGATTTCTAATCTTTAAAAACAGGAGGTCCGCCTACACCATCACCTGGGACAAACTTGGCTAGTGCAACCCGGCGAGAAGGTTATAGGAGCCTGGGAATGTTTCACATCAAGAAAGGAATTACAGCTCAGTAAGATCAGAGGGAATTACACAGGAAATGTGAACAGTAACCCTTTCATATCTCCGTACCCACTGCTACCGCCTGTGATAAATGGGGTCCTGCTGCCACCCAGCAATGCGAATACACAAGCCAACAGCAGAAGGGGACTGGGAAAAAGCGATTTTATACATACACACACACAGCATAAACTCATAATGACATGATAAAATCATGCTGCTGCAGGAAAAAGCCTTTAGCCTTTCTGATTGCCACGTAGGCACTCTATCACTGCCTCATCCGACAAGAGGCCTAAGTAAAAATCCCAAGGAAACTTGAAGAATCACGCGGGGGTGGCGAGGATAGAAGAGTTGGCAGACTCTTCATAAGTAGGGAAACGTGGCTTCTCTGAAGCTGACCAAACAAACAGGTCTCCACCCTGGCTTATGTTTAAACATCTTGTTCCTTGTCAGTCTGTAGGGAAAACATTCTTTCCACAATAAATAACATGCAAACGAATCAGAAATTCTTACTCCATCCGTTATCTACTCTGTGTAAAAGTTTTTTCACTATTGTAAGCCAGAAGCTTAGAGAATTCAACTGATTGTAAACTTTTTTTTTTTTTAAAGAGCTGCTTAGGGATAGTCAAGGCAAGTTAACATAGTTCTAGTTGCTAGTTAAGGAGAACCAAGTGTGACTGTGCAGATCCTGGGCTGCTTCAGAGCCCCGCTGGTCCCCATCTCAAGCAAACAAGCTACTCTTGCCACAGTTGCCTCTGGGAAAGGGGGAAATGCTCAGTTTCTATAAATAGGTGAGTGTGAGATTCATTAAAAAAACAACAAACAACCCACTCCATGGTGCTCGGACAGTAAGGGCATGGTGGGGTAGTGAAATAAAATGAAGAAGAAAGTGATATCTCCAGTGGGCTAAGTCTAAAATATGGAATAGAATTTTACAGGTCACTCTGACACAAGATTTCACTTTTTCCCTTGGTATAACCAGGATAGAGATGGTTTGCCATAGTGGTCAAGAAATAAATGAAAGTGAACACAGAGATGACAAAGCAAACCACCAATGAAAGTTAAAAGGCTTAGCTTTTTAGAAGTATCCAGAAGAGGGGTTAGCTTTTTAGAACTATCCAGAAGAAGGAACAACAAAACCAAAGATTTGTTTTGTTTTGTTTTGCTCTGTTTTCAGCATGTACCTCTCCTCCAAAGCACACATAGCTTCCCCAAGAAACAACCTGTACCAGTAGTGACTCTGTACAGTGCATGGCACGTCACCCAAACAGCAACTGAGATTTCAACTGCAGACTTCTGACTGGGCTTCCAAGCAACGATCAGTTCCCATCACCGCGTGGACCACACGGAAACTCAATGGCGCTATCTGCTCACCTGGAAATGAGAGCTTACTTGGAAGGCCTCTTAATCGCTTTAACCCATGTCTCCTTCTGATAAGCATAAAAACTTCATACCTTCTTTGAACGTTATTTGAGATTTCAGAATAATTTAAGTATTATAGCCAAAAAGAAGCCAGAACACAAGATAATTTCTGATGGTTTTTTTCAAACCAGGTCCCACTGCAACAGAATTTAGTAACAAACACTTTTCTAAATAGACAGATATTAATTAATACTTGTCTACTTTTCTCTTGAAGACGAAAAGGCCAAATACATCTACAAACACTATGTACTGGTGACAATGAAATGATATTTATTGGGACCTTTGGCATATCTCCGCTTCTTGAGTTACTGTAGATGATCTTTTCAGTTCTTACATTAGGCCTGAAAAAATGCTGGCTGTACTTCAGTATTCGTTCAATGATTCAGCAGTAAGGCCCCTTTTGCTCTTCTGAAGACCACAGAGCTCTGTTACAGTACTCCCTTCCATGTAATAAAGGACAGAGGAAAGCAGGTTAATTTCTCAGGACAGAGGCAATAGTAAAAGAGGCAAACTGCAGACGACCTTGACAACAGTTCCGATGATGAAAACAGTAAGAGTATCACCCAATATTTGCACATTCATACAGTGCTTCACACTGTACAAGGCACTTTACGTTAATTCCACCCCACAACTTTATTAAGTGGGTATTATTATCATTTGATTGAAACAGCATAAGTGGCTTTTACAAGATTCCTCAGCTAGTTGAGCAGAAGAGCTGAGATCTAAACTCTTTTGACAGCTGCCCAGACATTAAAGCTTTCTACTTTGTCAGGAAATTTTGAAAATATCTTCATCCAAACTCTAAAGTCAGAGTACACATAATAAGCAGAATCTTTTTTTCTCTCAACCCACCCAACATCGCTCCTTTTCTACCAATTCCCATAAAAACAATCAGAGTTCCTACGACAGCAGCCTTTACTCCTCAGACCGGAATGGCCAAAAGCACAGTGAAAAGCATCTTTCAAAAACAAACCTGCTCACACTTAGGACTTGTATCATGTAACTGTCCCCCAAATAAGGACATCATCACAGGCATGGGCTTTGAAAACCATTAGCTACTGAGGAAATGTCTGGGGTTGTCTGTTCTTCATTTAGAATGAGTCATACATGACACATACTACCTGTTCATGCCTAAAAGGTGAGCACATTCCCGGCCTTCTGGCTTAGCAGAGACACTCACTCCCAGGGCTGGGTGGAGAGGCCAACAGCACAAGAACAACAAATCTAACAGAACTAACAGTTACATTCTTAGCAATCCAAAAAATCATTCCAAATGTTTTATTTTTGAAGTCTTATTAAACAATGATGGAACTACTGGCATTAGTAATTTAACGTAAATGTGAGACATAATGACGGTGGAATTTTACTCACGTAAAATCAATGATTTTTATTCACCTCTGAAGCTTATTATGAAGATTATGAAACAAAATTATATGAAAGATGCTAAACGTCTTGCCTAGCACATAATAACTACTCAGTAAATACCAGCTGCAGTCAGTAACATTCCTGAACTACTAAAAACAAAAGATATAATGCAACGTCATATTTGAGTCAACCAGCAAAACAATACATTCTATGGGGTCTTTTTGTTTTTGTTTTTGGCCACACTGTGGCGTGTGGGATCTTAGTTCCCCAACCAGGGATCGAACCCACGCCCCCTGCACTGGAAATGCGGAGTCTGAACCACTGGACCGCCAGGGAAGTCCCTCTGTGGGTTATTTTTTAACATCTACACAAAACATAAATATCTGTTCTAGGCATACAAATATATGCATGTAAGTATTCAGAACAAGATTTGGAAGAATAACGGGCAAAATGATGACCCAGGGACCGTGATGGTCAAAGGGAACTTTAATCCCTTTAAATCCTTGATTTGTAAGGCTTTTTTTTTTTTTTTAAAAAAAAAAGGTATTTATGTATTCCTTCTATAAATAAAATTTTTAGTAAAGCAAAGTAGAAAATAGATTTACACAAAGTATTATCTTAATAAGTTTCTTTAACTGCATAGTTGATTTCAGTATTGCATGAAAAAGTTTATTTTATTTGTAGATAGAGTCAAAAAGAGGTCTAAAGCTCCTTTTCCTTATTTAGTAACACCATGTTACTAGCTTTATGTCACAGACTGCCTAATCTTCCTGATTGTTACACTGAAAATACCTGCTTGTGCAAAAAGAAAAAAAAGAAAACCTTCCTTACAATTTTATTACATTTCAAAACCACTCAATGTATTTAATCAAGGTGCAAGGAGGCTTTCAATGTCCAGGAAGCCATAAATTGAAACAGTTTTACATTGAAAAATCACCTTTTCCCCTTGAATTCTGTGTGTTTACATTTCATAACCCACATACAGAAAGTCAAATTGCTGATTCTTTTTAAGGCCAAAGGGGTTGCCCATTTAAAATCGTCACAACAATTTCCAATGTCTTGAGGGTTGCTCTAATTAAAAACCTCTCCTCCTAGGCTCTTCCTAGCTTCTAATTCTTGTCTGTACCATTTTGATGCTGGTTTTAAAATTCTAACTTTCCTTCCCGTTCACAAGCATAACTTTGACTTTTTCACCCCATTCTTCTTCCTTCAGATCACCTAGATGTGAGCCTATGAACTGTGGGCAAACCAGGTCACAAAAGCTCTTATGAACTCCCTCAAAGAAGCAAATAGCAGGCCTCCTGTAGTTCACGCACCAGGGGAAGCCCCAGGCCCCTGCAATTTACAAATCCAGCTTATAAATTAAAGACCTCCAGTACTGTAAACAGGGACAGACATTTCAACAGATGAGAGGCAGAGAAAGCAGCCTCTTACTTGACCAGGAGGACATTAGGCTGAATAGAAATCTCCACCTCAAGGAGCCGTGGAGTCGGTGTTTGCGGGAAGCAGTACGATCTCTTTTAGATATATTTATAATTCAAGAAAGTCCTTCTCTGTAAATAAATGGGTAATACTATTTGATCAAAAGTTATTTTCCTATAATTTCAAATAAAAATTCTAGATATAATGTGTAGCTAGTATAGGGCAATTTCAACAACAACAACAATATACATCTGTATTTCTAGCAAATGAAAAGCACATGTATCAACGATTTTTTTCTCCCATATGCTCAGCTATGGGCTCATTACTGTTAAGCTGCTATATCTGCAAACCTCTGAACAATGGCTCCTCCTGTAGCTGGCTTCCTTGATTCTAGAAGCCTCAACCTAGCACCGTGGTGACCCACCGCAGGCTAGCTGTTACCCACCTGCTCTGGGCCTCAGTTTCTGGTCTAATATTAACACTACCTGATAGGACTGTTGCAAGGATTACGTAAGTTGTTATGTGTAAAGTACTAGACTGTGCTGACACAGAGTCAAGCACTGTACGATTCTTGGCTATTTTTATTATCCTTAACATCAGAAAGGTGTAGCTCTGGGGCCAGAACATTAATAAGCACAGCTTACGGCAACCGCTGCAGGAATCGGTGCCTCCAGACTGCTTAGCTCTTGGCGCAAGTTCAAAGTCGCCTGTGTATTCCGTCCTGTGCATTCTAATTACTGATGTCTTCCTGTACGCCTCCGCGTACCTGGTGCTCGGCATGCCTGGTGACGCATCTCACTCTGGACTCTAAATATCTTGAGAACAGGGACTCTATCTACCTCGCCTTGTAGACTCAGCACCTAGTGCGGTGTCTTGCATAGAGTAGCTGCTCTATAAAAACCCAATTGAAACATAGTAAGTATTAGCCATCTATCTGTCTGCCTCACTCAAGCTCAGTTCCTGAGAACAGAGGTTACTGAACGTTGGTTTCTGCATCCCTAGAAGGGCCTACCTCACACTGGCAGTTAATAAAAGCCTACCACCTACTTTTTTTATCCATGTTTCGAATTTATTTTGCATGTTATTTTGACTTATTCACAGCAACTTTTTATTGACTGAAACAAAATGCATTTCTGAAATGAAACAATTCTCTTTTTTCTTTTCCCCTAGAAGATCTTGATAGAGCAGGAAATAAAACTTTTCAATGACTTTTTAGTCCTCAGAGTGATGACTATAGAGAAAAGAAGCAATGATCTTTTTTCCACACTGCTCTGGATGGAGCCTTTGTCGGGAATCATCCTCCAGAACCTAGCCAGAACAAAGCCCTTCTTCAAAAAGAGTCGTCCTCTGACTGCTGTACAGATTCCATTCAGTCAGCACTGTGTCCTCGCTCTTCCACAATTGTGACATGTTCATTATCTGAAAACTCTCTCTGCCCACCCTGCTTGTGACCATGCCCAGCTCAGCTTAGGACAAAAAGCCTGTTTGGGCGGCCTCCTACTGCTGACCTCATGAAACACAAACTCAGGGCAAGCAGCCTTTGGACCACTCAGGACCTCATCAATGAAAGATCTTCGGCATGACCTTCAGTCTGATGCCTGGCTGAAGGTCGCACAGTGGGCCTACCTCCCAGGACCCTCAATCTCAAAACATGCACACATCCCAGGGAAAAAGGCAAGAACCTTCTGGGAGTCTAGATAAATATTTTAGTTTTCTCAGGGAAAAAAATGGTGATTTCACATTCCTCTGAGTCATTCTATTACTAGATTACTTCCAGGTGTTATGGCGGGACAGTCCACCACAACGTGTGTCACTTGCTAATGTCAGGTCGGAGCATAAATACATGAGTCACATATGATCCTTCCAATTCTCCTTACTCAAGGTGGTAAGAGAAGTGATTTATTTCTCTTGACTTTCCAAGATGAAATGAAGCTAACTTCTTTGCTTAAACGAAATAAAAGCTCTGTCAGATGGAAACTCCCTTGCTATCCCTGGTGCCCTGGTCAGGCGTGGAGTTTTAAAGTGAGAAAGCATCTTGGACAGTCATCAACCTCACAGCACAGACCCCGCCTGAGGCCTAGAAGAGCTGAGACGTTTGCCATGGTCACAAAGGAAAACAGAGGATCAAAGCAAGACTAACGGTCCTCCTGCATTCTCCTCAGCCTGTCTGCTTTCCACATGCCACACGGAAAGGAGTCTGGCCAAGAACTTCACCCTGACCCGCAATCCTGAAGAGGCTGTCCGCAGCTTCCCCTCACTCCCTGCATTTTGGTAGTCCAGCTACATAATTATCTGCTAAAAAAATATGAGAAATAAAGACAAGCCTTCCAGTTCAAAGTAACAGCTACATTACTATTTTCTTAAAGATATTACCCCTTGCAACTGCTACAGGCTTCCTTCCTCCACACTATTTCCAAGACAAGGCTGCGTGTCCTCTAAGAGCCGCTTCCATAAATAGTCCTCAAGTATATTCTGAAAAAAATGGGAAAGCCCTGTACACAAGCACGCTTATGATAGTGAGGGAATGGAGATGACGCCCACTTGAGAAGGGCACACGACTAGGAGCATCCTAATACTCTATCAGGGACTCAAAGCAAAAGGACGGCCTCCGACACTGAGCAAACATTGAGGAGAATGTAAATGCCATGCCCTGTGCCACCTGGTACCATAACTGACAGGGACATCTCAGAAAACAAGCTTACTCCTAAATAACTGGTAATGTTTCCCTACCCATCACCATAAAATCCAGTAATTCAGTAATCCCAAACATATTCTGAATCTTATACTTTGCCATTGCAAACACCAAATACAAAATCTGATACATTAACTTCAGTTTGACTATTTCTTCTTTTTTCCCAGTCTAATGAGAAGGAAAAGGGCCTGAATGTGGGCAATAATAAAAAGTGTCTTTTTAAGATATAATACAGAAATAGGTCAAGAAAATGAGAAGTAACGTAATATGGCACAATAGCATATTTTTAATGACTTTCTTAAGGCTCACTTTGATATATACTTGGAAAACATGGCAATTTATTTAAAGTTGTGACAATCTTAGGGTTTTCATAATTTCTATAGCTATAAAAATTAATGAAAATATTTTACAAATTATTTTAAATTACAATTTAATAATAGTCTGAGATAAAAATCTAAGATATCAATGAAAACTGAGAAGCAGATAAGTAAAACTTTATTAAATTTCTCATTTCCTACTGAGGGAAGACAAAAGATACCATCTCATTCTTGACTTAATTATAGGTATTACATAGATTTAACGTTTCAAAAAAACTTAAAAATAATCAGCAGCAGATTTCAAAGCAGGCAAAATTCAAAACCAAATTAAACAAAGATAAACTTTAAATCAAATAGCAAAAAGCCCAAAACACAATGGAAAATAAAAGACTTGTATAAAAGAAACAAGATCAATGAAATAAAACGAATTAAAGATCAATTTTGACAATAAATATAAATGAGTTAAAATACCTGTTAAAAGACAAAGGTTCCTCCCATTAGGTTAAAAAATCCAACTATGAAATCCAACTATGCTCCACTTATAGAAAACATATCTAAAAGAAATGACAAAGAAAGGATAAATATAATAAGAAGTACACAGATACATAGGGAAATATAAACTAAAGTAGCAATATTAATGTCAGCTAAAACACAAAGCACAAGGCATAAATTAGGAAAAAAGTGATATTATTCTGATAAAAGGTATAATCCTCAATTGAGATACTGACAGTTAATAATACATGAACACACAAAGCAAAACAAAAAAAGAGAGAAATATAAAGAAAAATTAATGGAAGAAATCACTGATTTACATCTTTAAGCCTTTGAGATCAGATAAAAAATAATTATAGAAAAGTTAAACAACATAATAAATAAATATTTTAGTATTTTACAAGGAAGACAAATTCTTTGAAAAAGTCTGTGAAAATTTACTAAAACTGATCATAAATTAGTCAATGAAGACATTTAAAAATTAGAAAAGCAGAATGCTGTGTATCAATTTATTACTAATTAGTACCTAAATTTTAAAAGTAACTTGTAAATTGGAGAAACACTCTCCTAAATAACTACTGGATCAAAGAGAACTCTTGGCATGAAATCATATACTAGTTTAGAAATTATTTCAATTGAGAATACATATCAGGGACTTGCCTGGTGGTGCAGTGGTTAAGAATCCGCCTGCCAATGCAGAGGACATGGGTTCAATCCCTGGACTGGGAAGGTTCCCCATGCCGCAGAGCAACTAAGCCTGTGAGCCACAACTACTTAGCCTATGCGCCGCAACTACTGGAGCCTGCGCGATCTAGGGCCCACATGCCACAACTACTGAGCCCACATGCTGCAACTACTGAAGCCTGCACACCTAGAGCCTGTGCTCTGCAACAAGAGAAGCCACCACAATGAGAAGCCCGTGCACCGCAACAAAGAGTAGCCCCCACTCGCTGCAACCAGAGAAAGCCCGTGTGCGGCAACAAAGACCCAACACAGCCTAAATAAATAAATAAATAAATAGATGAGAATACACACCAAAATATACTGGCTATGGCAAAACAGTACAAGAGAAAAACTTAAAAGTCTTAAATGCTTTCCATTTTGTATTAGGGTATAAAATTTCTACCATAACAAAAGGACTCAAAAATATAGTAGGCACAGTTAGAGATTTTTCTTTTTCATGTCACAATGCGGGGTGCAGGGGGAGGTGTGCGTCACAAGATCACTCAGGGACCCAAGATGACTCTATCAGCTTCCACGTGGCTTCCATCTCTGGACCTAAGGTGGCTGCTATACCTGATGTAACATCCCCGCCAGCAGAAAGAGAAAAGAGAAAGTCTAGGGCAAGTAGCTTGTCCTTAATGAGGTAACGTTATACACGTCACCAGTCACCTCTCATTAGTCCAAAGCCACACCCTGCTGCAAGAGAAGCAGAGAAATGTAGTTTCTGGATGGGCAGCCATGTATGTGCTCAGGTAAAATCTAGGAGTTCTGTTCCTAACAGGAAAAACAGATCGTAAGTGACACTGGAGTATCTTCTACATATTCTTTCTAGTTAAAAAAATGAAAAGAACAAGAAAACAAAATCAAGAGGGGATTATATGTAATTACTTCATTTTAGCTGGATTCTTCTTAGAGCCAAAGACACTACCAAATATCAATTAAAGAAATTAGAAAGGTACATCAATGAATTTTAAGGATGCTAGGGTCCCATTCCAATACATCAAATCATAGGCTAACTACACTGAGAATTCATCTACTCTCTTTGCTTGTTTAAGGATATTTAATTCATGTATTTTTATTTATATTGTGTATACTGACTTATCTAAATGGAATTTTCAGGTCAACTCAGTTTCAGCCTTACACAGAGAGGTCTTCTAACATTAGTCAGAAGTTAATGTTTTGTTAGTAAATTAACTTTCAAATTTTTGGAATTTTTTTCAAAACAACATTATTGAGGTAAAATGTGTACATTTCAATGAATTTTACAAACATATACATATATCCATATAATCACCACCATAGTCGAGATATAGAACACACTGATCAAACCAAAAGTTTCCCCTGAGCCCCATCCTGGTTAATCAAACTGTAGAGATATAGAACACACTGATCAAACCAAAAGGTTCCCTTGAGCCCCATCCAGGTCAATCACACTCCATCCTCAGCTGCAGACAACATGTCTGTTTATTGTGACTATAGATTAAATCTGTTTGTTTGGGGGTTTTTTAGCATCATTTCTGGTATAATAATTGTGGGCAGTAAATGGAATCATAGAGTTTGTATTCTTTTGTGTCTGGCTTATTGAACTCAGCATAACGTTTCTGAGATTCATTCATGTTGTTGCATGTATCAGTACGTTGTTCCCTTTAAGTGCTGAGTAGTATATTATTACATGGATATATGCCACAATGTGTTCATCCATCCACTAGTTTACGGACATTTAAGTTGCTCCCAGCTTGAGGCTATTATGAATAAAGCTGCTATGGACATTCATGTACAAGTACGTGTGTAAATATATGTTATCATTTCTCTTAGGTAAATATTTAGTAGTAAAATTGTTGTATGTTATGGTAAATGTTTAACTTTATAACACACTGCCAAACAGTTTAAATGGTTTTATCGTTTTACTTTCCTACCAGCAATACATGAAAGTTCCATTCTAACACTTGTTCTTTTAATTTTAGCTATTCTGATGAATATACAATGGTATCTCATTGTTTTGGTTTGCATTTTTCTGATGTCTAATGATGTTGAACACCTTTTCCTGTGCTGCATTCATTATTTTCTCGTGCCTAGATTTTTAACTGGGTTGTCTTTTTAATGAGCTGTAAGAGTTCTTTATATATTCTGGCTACAAGTCATTTGTCAGGTATATGTATTGTGAATATGTTCTCTCTGTTTAAAGATCACCTTTTCATTTTCTTAACGATGTCTTTTGAAGAATAGAAGTTTTAAATTTTGATGGAGTCCCATTTGTCAATTTTTCTTTTATGGTTCATCCTTTTTGGGCCCCAAGAAATCTTTGCCTATCCCAAGTTCACGAGTATTTTCTCCTGTAATTTTTTTCTTGAAGTTTTATAGTTTTAGTATTTTATATTTAGATCCATGATTCTTTTCAAGTTATTTTTATATCTAGAAGAAGTAAGAGTTGAGGTTAATGTTTTTACATTTAATATCCACGTGTTCCAGTACCATTTGTTAAAAAGACTATCCTTTCCCCATTGAATTAACTTGGCACAACTGTCAGAAATCAACTGACCATATATGTGTGGGTCTATTTCTGGATTCTCTATTCTATTCCATTGATATATATGTTTACCTTAGGCCAACACTACCTTGATCACCGCAGCTTTAAAGAAGGAGCTTTAAAAAGTAGAGGAAGTCTCGAAATTAGGTACTAAAAACCTTCCAATATTGTTCTTGTAAATACATTTTTTAGTTTTTATAGGTCCTTTGTATTTTGATATAAATTTTCAATTTCAATTTCTAATTTTTCATTGCTGGTATATATACATAAAACTGATTTTGTGTATCTACTCTGCGTCCTGCAAGCTCGCTAATAAATTCAATGACAAATTCTAGTGGCATTTTAGAGATTTCTTAGCATTTTCTCTATACATGATCATGTTGTCTGCAAATAAAGACCTTTTACTTCTACCTTGCCAATGTGTATGTCATTTGTTTCTTTTTATTGCCTGTTACACTGGCTGGGGCCTCCATTACAGTATTAGATACACGTATGGAGGAGATGGGCATACTTGTCTTGTGTCCTGTCTTAGGAGGAAAGCACTCCATCTTTTGACTTTAAATAGGACTTCAGCTAGAAGTTACATGTAGATGTCTTTCGTCAGGTTAAGAAAATCCTCTTCTGTTTCTAGTTTCCTGACAGATTTTATCACAAATGGCTGTTGAATGTACTCCAATGCTTTCTCCTGTAACTACTGACAGGATCATATAGCTTTTTTCTGTTAAAGTGATGAACTTATGCTAGTGAATTTTCCAATGTTAAACCAACCTTGCATCACTCGAATAAACTCATTTTTAATATCCTGCTGGATTTGACTTACTAATGGTTCGTTCACAAAATGTTTCACCTATGTTCAAGAAGGATATTTGTTTATAGTTTTCTTTTCTTGTAAGGTCTTCACCTAGTTTTGATGTTAGCATAATGCTAGTGTCCTAAAATGAGTTGGGAAGAGTTTCCTTTTCATCTATTTTCTGAATTATTTCTCCTTCAAATGTTTGATAGAATTCATCAGTTAAAACATGTATGGGCCTGGAGTTCTTGGTTTTGGTTTGGTTTGTTTGTGTGGGAAGGTTTTTAAGCAGGAACATAACTTCTTTAATAGATACGGTGCTACTCTAATGTTGTCCTTCTTCCGAAGTCAATTTCATTACATAATTTGTGCCTTCCAAGGAATGTATCCATTTCATCAAAGTCGTCAAACTTATGTACAAAAGATGTTTGTAATATTCTTTCTATATGTTTTTAATTTCTGTACAATCTGTAGTGATGTCCCCTCTTTCAATTCTGACATTATACTTAGTAACATGTGTTTCCTCTTTATTTTTGTTGATTAGGATAGCTAGAGGTTTAATCGTTTTCTCAACGAGCCTGCTTTTGGTTTCCTTGTTTATCTCTGTTGTTTACCTGTTTTCTATTTCATCAATTTCTGTTCTTTTGTTTACTATTTCCTTCCTTCTACTTACTTTCGTTTTAATTTGATCTTCTTTTTCTACCTTCTTAAGGTGGACACTTAGATCGTTTAAAGATTTGCCTAAGCACTGCTTCACATATATCCCAGAAATTTTGATGTGTTTTTATTGTGATTCACTTCAAAACATCTTTTAATCACCCCTCCTTTTTTTTGACCAATGTGCTAGTTAGAAGTATGTGGTGTAATTACAAATGTTGAGGATTTTCCAGATATCTTTCTGATATTGATTTCTAGCTTAATTATATTGTGGTCATAGGATACACTCTGCATAATTTCCATCATTTTAAACTTAATGAGACTTGTTTTATGTATTAGAAGATGGAGGGCTATCTTGGTGGATATTCCATGTGCACTTGAAAAGAATGCATATTCTGCTACTGGTGAGTGGAACGTTCTGTAAATGTCAGTGAAGTCAAGTTGGTTTACAGTGTTGTTATGTGCATCTATATCCTCCCTGATCATGTTTCAACTTTTTCCATCAATTACTGATATGGGTATTAAAATCTACAACTACAATTGAAGATTTGTTAGTTTCTTTTTTTTTCAGTGCTATCAGTTTCTGCTTTGTGTATTTTTACAATGTAGTATTGTGGAATTTAAGGTTATTATTTCTTCTTGACAAATTGACCCATTTATCATTATTATGAAGTGTCCCTCTTTAACCTTCTTAATATCACTTGTTATGAAGCCCACTCTGATATTACTATAGCCACTCCAGTTTTCTCATACTTCGTGCTTACATTGTATACATTTTACACCCTTTTGTTTCTAACCTATTTTGAAGGTTACCTTGGTTTTTTATCCAACTTGACAATCTTTGCCTTCTGATTAGAGTAGATCATTTATGTTTAATGTGATTACTGATATGACTGAATGTTGTCCTACCATATTGTTACAAGTTTTCTATTGGTCCATCTAGTTTTGGTCCTTCTCCCCTTTTTTCCTGTCTTATTTTGGATTAGTTTTTAGGATTTCACTTCATATCCACCATTAGTTTCTTATTAGTTAAAACTCTTTTTTAGCTATTTTCGTGAATACTCTTTAGCTTAAGACAACCTACCTTCAAAAAATACACCACTTCATGTATAAGACCCTTATGATATGTTTCCTTTCCCCAACCCATTCTTTGAGCCATTGATGTCATACTTTTTTTTTTTTGGGGTACACGGGCCTCTCACTGTTGTGGCCTCTCCCGTTTCGGAGCACAGGCTCCAGACACGCAGGCTCAGCAGCCATGGCTCACGGGCCCAGCCGCTCCGTGGCATGTGGGATCCTCCCGGACCGGGGCACCAACCCGTGTCCCCTGCATCGGCAGGCGGACTCTCAACCACTGTGCCACCAGGGAAGCCCTGATGTCATACATTTTACTTTTACATATGTTATAAATCTCACTAGATAAACACTGTCATTGTTTTTTATTTAAAGAGACATTTATGTTTTAAAGAAACTGAAACAGGGAGAAAAATTTTTTTTATCAACATATGAACCACTTTTAGCATTCTTTATCCCTTTGTATAGTCCAATTTCCACCTGGTATCTTTTGCCTAATAAACTTCCTTCAATAGTTCTTGTAATGTGTGTCTGCTGGTCATGAGTTGTCTCAGTTTTTGTCTAAAAGAGTTCTTGTGTGGCCCTTATTTTTTTCTCCTTTATTTTGTATTTTTACTGGCTGTAAAATCCTAGGTTGACAATTTTTCTAGCACTTGAAAATTGCTATTAAATTGCATCCTGGTTTGCACAGTTTCTGATGACAAGTCTGCTGCCGTTCTTGACTTTATTCCTTTGTATGTAATATCTTTTTATTCCCTCTGCCTGCTTTTAACATTTTTCTCTTTATCACTAATTTTCACCAATTTTCTTGATGTACCGTGTGTGTGTGTGTGTGTGTGTGTGTGTGTGTTGTTTATCTTGCCTGGGCTCTGTTGAATTTCTTGGATCAATGGGTTTATATTTTCTTCAAATTTGGGGAAATTTCAGCCATTAATATTTTTCTCTTTCACCCTCCCTCTAAATTCTGAGACTACAATTACACTTATGCCCATGGTTATCATACTATAGGCAACCAAGGTGCTTTTCATCTTTTTCAATCTTTTTTCTCTCTATGCTTTTGGTTAAATTCTCACTATGTTTTCAAGTTCACTGAGCTTTTCTCCTGAAAGAGCTAACCTGCACTTAATCCCATCTAGTAAAATTTTCGTTTCAGTTACTATATTTTTCTATCTCTGCCCGTTCCAATGTTTTCTTTTTTCTATCTTCTATTTCATTCCTCATTATGTGTACGTACATGAGCCATATTTACAACAGCTGTTTTAAAGTACCTATCTGCTAGTTCTATCATCTCTGTCACTTCAGGGTCTATTTCTATTGGCTCCTGGTTATGGGGTTTTTCTCCTGCTCCTTTCTTCATCTAGTGATGTTTGACTGGATGCAATTCACTGTGAATTTTAAGTGGCTGAATGCTGGATTTCTTGTGTTTGTTTAAACAGTGTTGAATTTCTAGCAGACAGTTGTTACTGTGGATTAATATGATTCTTTTGAGGCTTAGTTTTCAGCTCGTTCACGGCTTGTATAGAGGAACCTTTACTCTAGGGCTCAACCTTACAGTGACCTGGTACTTTTTCACTTCTCATGAGATGTCCTTTTGGGGGCTTCATCCTGTGCATGGTTTGGTGTTCAGCAGATCCTCAGGAGCCCCCCTACGGAGATTTCAGAAATACTTTCTCTGTCCAACACCCACCTCTCTAGAAGGTGAGATTTCAAATGAATCAGGCTTTTCTATCCTGTCTCCTTGCTACTTCCTTCCCTGCTCCATAGTAAGAGTCAGGTACTTCACTTTTAAATTTGGTTATTGAACTTTAAAAGCTGAAAGGAGAACTGATCTCCCTCTAAGAAACCTACTGAGCATACCTTCCTAGGAGAGGGGGAGGGTAGATAAAGGGTATTTATTTAGATTCTTTTTTCCTTAGGATTGAATACAAAAAAATTTACAAAAATTGAATAGAAAAAAGTATTTATTTTGTTACCCTTATTCTTAAAAATACTTGTGCTTTATTATTTGTGTGGGTAGATACCTAAGTAAAGGCTTAAAATGAAGCTCCTCTAAACCATTAAATAGCTTATTTTATGGAGAATAAAAGAAAGAGCAGATGTTGTAGGGGAGGTTGAAGAGAGGTAAGTTGGTGGTAGGAAGCAAATGTTTCCTCCAAGGCTAGGCTGTCATGAACTAAGTTGGAGTATATAGTTATCTGACAGTTGTAATAACATTAATAATCACAAACTATATCTAGAAAATTATGCAGGCTCACTACTGAAAACTGGAAAAGGCCAAAAATATAAAGATGAAAATATATGCCATCTATAAATCTATCACTTAGAAGATAACAACTGTTAACATTTGGCATGTGTCCTCACAGAGTTTTGCTAAGCATATACATACATACGTATATACACATTGGGTGGGCCAAAAGGTTCATTTTTTTCTGTAAGATGGCTCTGGTAGTACTCAGCTGTCTTTAACTTCATTGGAAACAATTTTGTTAGACTGTATGTGACAGCTGTCATACCAGAGTGCATTTAAAAAAAGACTCATCAAAACTGGTGAATTTTTGTGTAGCCATTTTGATATCAAAGATGGAAGGAAAAAAGCAACGTTTTCGGTATATTATGCTTTATTATTTCAAGAAAGGTAAAAACGCAACTGAAACGCACAAAAAGATTTGTGTAGTGTACGGAAAAGGCCCTGTGGCTGATCAAATGTGTCAAAAGTGGTTTGCGAAGTTTCGTGCTGGAGATTTCTCATTAGACGATGCTCCGAGGTCGGGTAGACGAGTTGAAGTTGATAGCGATCAAATCGAGACGTTAACTGAGAACAACCAACGTTATACCCCTGGGAGAGAGCTGACATCCTCTAAATATCCAAATCAAGCTTTGAAAATAATTTTCACCAGCTTGGTTATGCGAATCGCTGGATGCTTGGGTCTCACATAAGCAAAAAAAACCTTCTTGACCATATTTCTGCATGCAATTCTCTACGTTTTGAAACATAATGAAAACGTTCCATTTTTAAAACAAACTGTGATGGGCAATGACAACTGGATACTGTACAACAATGTGGAACAGAAGAGATCGTGGGGCAAGTGAAATGAACCACTACCAACCACACCAAAGGCCGGTCTTCATCCAAAGAAGGGGATGTTGTCTATATGGTGGAATTGGAAGGGAGTCCTCCATTATGAGCTCCTTCGAGAAAACCAAACGATTAATTCCAACAAGTACCGCTTCCAATTAGACCAACTGAAAGTGGCACTCGACGAAAAGAGTCCAGAATTAGTCAACAGAAAACACATAATCTTCCATCAGGATAACACAAGACCACATGTTTTTTTGATGACCAGGCAAAAACTGTTACAGCTTGACTGGGAAGTTCTGATTCATCCACCATATCACCAGACATTGAACCTTCAGATTTCCATTTATTTCGGTCTTTACAAATTCTCTTAATGGAAAAACTTTCAATTCTCTGGAAGATTGTAAAAGGCACGTTGAACAGTTCTTTGCTCAAAAAGATAGAAAGTTTTGGGAAGATGGAATTATGAAGTTGCCTGAAAAATGGCAGAAGGTAGCGGAACAAAAGGGTGAATACATTGTTCAATAAAGCTCTTGGTGAAAATGAAAAATGTCTTTTATTTTTACTTAAAAAACTGAAGGCACTTTTTGGCCCACCCAATCTATACCTCACAGGACTGCTGTGAGGACTAAATTAGGTAAAATATATAAAGCAATTAGAACACAGTAAGCTGTGTATGTGTTTACTCTCGTTATTAAGAGGAAAAACGAGTAAATAAAGGGGCTCTGAGTGGACCTGAGATCATTTCAAGACCTGAACTTTCCAACATCATCTGTATATAGCTCAAATACCTCTTTAATTTGACAGAGAGAAGTGTACTACATTTGAGAACTGCTTTTCCCTTTATTGATTATTTCATTACTGGCTTTAAAGGAGTGTGGATATATTAGTCTTCTGCCAAGGTCAGGTGTAAAAATTAGTCTAACTGCCTCAGTGCCAGAGACTGAGAAGCATGACATGTGTGCCATGATCATGTCACCTTCACCATCGAGAAGGTACCACTGGCCATCTCTCCTCCTAGGAGGATCCCTGGCTCAATTCAAAACAGGAATAACAACACAGGACATAATCCGAATGGTATGTTTTAGGTCAGCACAGCAGTTTTGTGTGAGGTCAAAATGGTAATCAAGGAGAAGGAGTCAAATATTTGAAGAAATTATAGTTGAAAACGTCCCTAATATGGGAAAGGAAATAGTCAATCAAGTCCAGGAAGCGCAGAGAGTCCCATATAAGATAAATCCAAGGAGAAACACGCTGAGACACATATTAATCAAACTTTCAAAAAATAATACAAAGAAAAAATATTAAAAGCAGCAAGGGAAAAGAAACAAATAATATACAAGGGAATCGCCATAAGGTTAACAGCTGATTTCTCAGCAGAAACTCTGCAAGCCAGAAGGGAGTGGCAGGACATATTTAAAGTGATGAAAGAGGAAAACCTACAACCAAGACTACTCTACCCAGCAAGGATCTCATTCAGATTTGATGGAGAAATTAAAACCTTTACAGACAAGCAAAAGCTAACAGAAGTCAGCACCACCAAACCAGCTTTACAACAAATCCTAAAGGAACTTCTCTAGGCAGGAAACACAGAGAAGGAAAAGACCCACAATAACACACCCCAAACAATTAAGAAAATGGTAATAGGAACACACATATCGATAACCACCTTAAATGTAAATGGATTAAATACTCCAACCAAAAGGCACAGACTGGCTGAATGGATACAAAAACAAGACCCATATATATACTGTCTACAAGAGAACCACTTCAGACCTAAGGACACATACAGAAAGTGAGGGGATGGAAAAAGATATTCCATGCAAATGGAAATCAAAAGAAAGCTGGAGTAGCAATTCTCATATCAGACAAAATAGACTTTAAAATAAAGACTATTACAAGAGACAAAGAAGGATACTACATAATGATCAAGGGATCAATCCAAGAAGAAGATATGACAAATGTAAGTATTTATGCACCCCACATAGGAGCACCTCAATACATAAGGCAAATACTAACAGCCATAAAAGGGCAAATCGACAGTAACACATTCATAGTAGGGGACTTTAACACCCACTTTCACCAACGGACAGATCATCCAAAATGAAAATAAATAAGGAAACACAAGCTTTAAATGACACATTAAACAAGATGGACTTAACTGATATTTATAGGACACTCCATTCAAAAACAACAGAATACACATTTTTGTCAAGTGCTCATGGAACATTCTCCAGGATAGATCATATCTTGGGTCACAAATCAAGCCTTGGTAAATTTATGAAAATTGAAATTGTATCAAGTATCTTTTCCAACCACAACGTTATGAGACTAGATATCAATTACAGGAAAAGATCTGTAAAAAATACAAACACATGGAGGCTAAACAATACACTACTTAATAACGAAGTGATCACTGAAGAAACCGAAGAGGAAATCAAAAAATACCTAGAAACAAATGACAACAGAGACACGACAACCCAAAACCTATGGGATGAAGCAAAAGCAGTTCTAAGAGGGAAGTTTATAGCAATACAATCCTACCTTAAGAAACAGGAAACATCCTAACCTTGCACCTAAAGCAATTAGAGAAAGAAGAACCAAAAAACCCCAAAGTTAGCAGAAGGAAAGAAATCATAAAAATCAGATCAGAAATAAATGAAAATCAAATGAAGGAAACGATAGCAAAGATCAATAAAACTAAAAGCTGGTTCTTTGAGAAGATAAACAAAATTGATAAACCATTAGCCAGATTCATCAAGAAAAAAAGGGAGAAGACTAAAATCAACAGAATTAGAAATGAAAAAGGAGAATTAACAACTGACACTGCAGAAATACAAAAGATCGTGAGAGATTACTACGAGCAACTCTATGCCAATAAAATGGACAACCTGGAAGAAATGGACAAATTCTTAGAAATGCACAACCTGCCAAAACTGAATCAGGAAGAAACAGAAAATATGAACAGACCAATCACAAGCACTGAAATTGAAACTCTGATTAAAAATCTTCCAACAAACAAAAGCCCAGGACAAGATGGCTTCACAGGCGAATTCTATCAAACATTTAGAGAAGAGCTAAGACCTATCCTTTTCAAACTCTTCCAAAATATAGCAGAGGCAGGAACACTCCCAAACTCATTCTACGAGGCCACCATCACCCTGATACCAAAACCAGACAAGGATGTCACAAAGAAAGAAAGCTACAGGCCAATATCACTGATGAACATAGATGCAAAAATCCTCAAGAAAATACTGGCAAACAGAATCCAACAGCACATTAAAAGGATCATACACCATGATCAAGTGGGGTTTATTCCAGGAATGCAAGGATTCTTCAATATATGCCAATCAATCAATGTGATACACCATATTACAAACTGAAGGAGAAAAACCATATGGTCATCTCAATACATGCAGAGAAAGCTTTTGACAAAATTCAACACCCATTTATGATAAAAACCCTGCAGAAAGTAGGCATAGAGGGACCTTTCCTCAACATAATAAAGGCCATATATGACAAACCCACAGCCAACATCATCCTCAATGGTGAAAAACTGAAAGCATTTCCACTAAGATCAGGAATAAGACAAGGTTGCCCACTCTCACCACTCTTATTCAACATAGTTTTGGAAGTTTTAACCATAGCAATCAGAGAAGAAAAGGAAATAAAAGGAATCCAAATCGGAAAAGAAGAAGTAAAGCTGTCACTGTTTGCAGATGACATGATACTATACATAGAGAATCCTAAAGATGCTACCAGAAAACTACTAGAGCTAATCAATGAATTTGGTAAAGTAGCAGGATACAAAATTAATGCACAGAAATCTCTGGCATTCCTATACACTAAGGATGAAAAATCTGAAAGTGAAATCAAGAAAACACTCCCATTTACCATTGCAACAAAAAGAATAAAATATCTAAAACCTACCTAAGGAGACAAAAGACCTGTATGCAGAAAATTATAAGACACTGATGAAAGAAATTAAAGATGATACAAACAGAGGGAGAAATATACCGTGTTCTTGGATTGGAAGAATCAACATTGTGAAAATGACTCTACTACCCAAAGCAATCTACAGATTCAATGCAATCCCTATCAAACTACCACTGGCATTTTTCACAGAACTAGAACAAAAAATTTCACAATTTGTATGGAAACACAAAAGACCCCGAATAGCCAAAGCAATCTTGAGAACGAAAAACGGACCTGGAGGAATCAGGCTCCCTGACTTCAGACTATACTACAAATATACAGTAGTCAAGACAGTATGGTACTGGCACAAAAACAGAAATATAGATCAATGGAACAGGATAGAAAGCCCAGAGATAAACCCATGCACATATGGTCACCTTATCTTTGATAAAGGAGGCAGGAATGTACAGTGGAGAAAGGACAGCCTCTTCAATAAGTGGTGCTGGGAAAACTGGACAGGTACATGTAAAAGTATGAGATTAGAACACTCCCTAACACCATACACAAAAATAAGCTCAAAATGGATTAAAGACCTAAATGTAAGGCCAGAAACTATCACAGTCTTAGAAGAAAACATAGGCAGAACACTCTATGACATAAATCACAGCAAGATCCTTTTTGACCCACCTCCTAGAGAAATGGAAATAAAAACAAAAATAAACAAATGGGACCTAATGAAAGTTCAAAGCTTTTGCACAGCAAAGGAAACCATAAACAAGACCAAAAGACAACCCTCAGAATGGGAGAAAATATTTGCAAATGAAGCAACTGACAAAGGATTGATCTCCAAAATTTATAAGCAGCTCATGCAGCTTAATAACAAAAAAACAAACAACCCAATCCAAAAATGGGCAGAAGACCTAAATAGACATTTCTCCAAAGAAGATATACAGAGTGCCAACAAACACATGAGAGAATGCTCAACATCATTAATCATTAGAGAAATGCAAATCAAAACTACAATGAGATATCATCTCACACCAGTCAGAATGGCCATCATCAAAAAATCTAGAAACAATAAATGCTGGAGAGGGTGTGGAGAAAAGGGAACACTCTTGCACTGCTGGTGGGAATGTGAATTGGTACAGCCACTATGGAGAACAGTATGGAGGTTCCTTAAAAAACTACAAATAGAACTACCATATGACCCAGCAATCCCACTAGTGGGTATATATATATCCTGAGAAAACCATAATTCAGAAATAGTCATGTACCAAAATGTTCATTACAGCTCTATTTAAAATAGCCAGGAGATGGAAACAACCTAAGTGTCCATCATTGGATGAATGGATAAAGAAGATGTGGCACATATATACAATGGAATATTACTCAGCCATAAAAAGAAATGAAATTGAGTTATTTGTAGTGAGGTGGATGGACCTAGAGTCTGTCATACAGAGTGAAGTAAGTCAGAAAGAGAAAGACAAATACCGTATGCTAACACATATATATGGAATCTAAGAAGAAAAAAATGTCATGAAGAACCTAGGGGTAAGACAGGAATAAAGACACAGATCTACTAGAGAATGGACCTGAGGATATGGGGAGGGGGGAGGGTAAGCTGTGACAAAGCGAGAGAGTGGCATGGACATATATACACTACCAAACGTAAAATAGATAGCTAGTGGGAAACAGCCGCATAGCACAGGGAGATCAACTCGGTGCTTTGTGACCACCTAGAGGGGTGGGATAGGGAGGGTGGGAGAGAGGGAGATGCAAGAGGGAAGAGATATGGGAACATATGTATATGTATAACTGATTCACTTTGTTATAAAGCAGAAACTAACACACCATTGTAAAGCAATTATACTCCAATAAAGATGTAAAAAAAAATAAGAAAATCTGAATAAAGCATGGACTTTAGTTAATAAAAAAAAGAAATGAATGAAAAAGAAATGAAGGAAACTATAGCAAAGATCAATAAAACTAAAAGGTGGTTCTTTGAGAAGATAAACAAAATTGATAAACCATTAGCCAGATTCATCAAGACAAAAAGGGAGAAGACTCAAATCAATAGAATTAGAAATGAAAAAGGAGACGTAACAACTGACACTGCAGAAATACAAAGGATCTACAAACAATAAACGCTGAAGAGGGTGTGGAGAGAAGAGAACCCTCTTGCACTGTTGGTGGGAATGTAAATTGATAAAGTCACTATGGTGAACAGTATGGAGGTTCCTTAAAAAAATAAAAATAGAACTACCATACGACCCAGCAATCCCACTACTGGGCATATACCCTGAGAAAACCATAATTCAAAAAGAGTCATGTACCACAATATTCATTGCAGCTCTATTTACAACAGCTAGGACATGGAAGCAACCTAAGTGTCCATCGACAGATGAATGGATAAAGAAGATGTGGCACATATATACAATGGAATATTACTCAGCCATAAAAAGAAATGAAATTGAGTTATTTGTAGTGAGGTGGATGGACCTAGAGTCTGTCATACAGAGTGAAGTAAGTCAGAAAGAGAAAAACAAATACTGTATGTTAACACATATATATGGAATCAAAAAAAAAAAATGGGTCTGAAGAACCTAGGGGCAGAACAGGAATAAAGACGTAGAGAATGGACTTGAGGACACAGGGAGGGGGAAGGGAAAGCTGGGACGAAGTGAGAGAGTGGCATGGACATATATACACTACCAAATGTAAAACAGATAGCTAGTGGGAAGCAGACACATAGCACAGGGACATCAGCTCGGTGCTTTGTGACCACCTAGAGGGTGGGATAGGGAGGGTAGGAGGGAGACGCAAGAGGGAGGAGATATGGGGATATATGTGTACGTATAGTTGATTCACTTTTTGATACAGCAGAAACTAACACACCATTGTAGAGCAATTATACTCCAATAAAGATTTTTTAAAAATAATAATATCCGTTAAAAAAAAAAAGAGAAGAAGAAGGAGTCAAATCTAAAAGACAGAGGTCGCTCTAATGGGAAAGAGGGGAGCAAAGTCAGAAGCCTGGAGAAGACAGAGAAACCAGAGAGATTCTAGGTGGAAACATGTTACAGAGTTCAGGCCTTCCTTAGAGGCAGAACGGTGTCTTCATTAGAACGCTGATTTCACATAGTGCGCCAGCATATGCACGGGGGCGGGCTGGACCGGACCCTGGCGCTACAGGCACCTGTGTCAGGCTGCGGGCGATCTTTAAATGTGTCATCCTATTACTTAGGCGCTAGTTACCAGAGCAATCAAGTATAAAGTACTTTAGTATCACAGAGTGCCTGAAAATCATTCCTTCCTATATCACTAATTCCAAGTTCCACAGTTCAGTGGTTATAAGAAACTGGTATTTGCATTAATAGACTTTCTGGGGTCTAACTAAAAGCGCTTATAACTTAAAGTTCTCTATTATTTAAATCCTATTTTTGTCTTTGCAAGAGAAGAGAAGGGAATGGCTGGATCACCGTCGATGACACAGGGAAGCACAGTCAGTCCTTCTCAAAGCGCTTCTGGCATCAGAGTAGGATGAACTTTCCATTTCTAGCAAACTCTGACCAAAGGCCATTTCCAAATATCATGCTCTTTACTTCTGAGACTCAGTACACTTTTGTTTAATAACTAAAATCTATTACAGAATTTGTGTATGTGTGTATTATTTATTTTAGACCTAATATCAATCTAAATAAATTTTAAATTGAAAAATGAAAGAAAGAAAAATGCCTGCAAGGAAACGCCTTAGATGAGGACTTTGTCCACCTGAGTACCTCGATAGGAGCTCTTCTTTCACCTCAAATGCTGGGAACTTCACCTAGAAGTTCACCTTTATAATTTATGGATGAAAGCTTCCCAATACAAAGACAGGAGGAGTCGTCTGAAAAAAGAAGATTCTGAAAACGGATATAATCTCAGAGTTGGGGAGACCAGCTCTGGCGAGAAAAACCACTCTCCCCTCCCCCACTCTAGCCCATCTTCCTCTGCAACACCCCAGGAGGTAGATCAGCCTCAAGTTGACACCGTCAGTGACAAAGAACCCACTGTCCTCTGCAGCAGCCCGGTCTATTTATATGCAGATGTCACTGTTACCAACTTATTCCTTCTACTGCTTATAGAATGTTCTCTCTCCTCAGAAACCTCTCTCTCTGCAACTTCTCCCCATCAATTCTAGCAACGTCTTTCTGCAGCTCTACATCTCCAGGCCCTCTTACGCTTGAGAGCAATTCAAATTACAGAAACTTGGAACAACGAGACTGCAAAACTTCTAGGGTGACCTCTGACCTCTCCCACTACATGTGCTACAGAGCCTCAGAAATGTACTTTTCTCTCTAAATCTACCTCCACTGGCACCAGGTTAAAAGCTGAAATGGTCAGGATGAGGGTATAGGGTAGGGGGTAGGAGAGATTTAGCCAATTCTGAATGGACTTGGAGAATTTAAGGGACAGCAAGAAAGCAACTATGGCTATAGAGCCACATGAGCACACAGAGAACGGCAGGCGAAAAGGCAGCAGGGAGAACGTGCAGGGCCTGGTAGAACGGGGTGAGAAGTTTATCCTGAGTGTAGTGGGCAGACACTGCAGGGTTGTGAACAGGGGAAGGACAGGAACTGTTTAACATTAAAACTCAAACAAACGAAACAAAACAAAACAAAACCTACTTTCGCTGCTATATGGAGCACGGACTAGAGATAAGGAAGGCCAGCGAGGAGACTATTACTGTCATCTAGGTAACTTACAATGGTGATTATAAGTTACATTATATAATTATACTAGAGTAGCAGTGGGGGCGATGGCAGCAAAGGCATATATTTTGAAAGGAAGACATCTAAGCCCCCGATAGACTGGATGTGGGTTAAGAAGCAAAGAGAAAAGTCAAAGACGACTTCTAGGTTTTGGCCCGAGCAACTGAGTGGACCACTGAGTAAGCTGGAGGGCATGTCTGGGGAAGAGAGACCAGGCGTCCCGCTGCACATACATAAGTCTGAAATGCTTACTGGGCTTCTGAATAGAAACGTTGGATAGGCAGACGGATAGGAGCCTGGAGCTCATCGGAGAGATCAAGGCAAAGAAATAAACTGGGGGGACACATGGTATTTAAAGTGAGGGACGCATGAGATCACATGGAGAATAAGCAGCGAAGGCAACCAAGGACTGAGCCCTGAAGGACACCAACCGTCAGAGACCACGAAGAAGAGGAGACCGAGAAGGAGAGTTTGTAATCCTGCGTGCGTTTTATGCTTTCAAGTATAAGAAGGACTGGAGATTTAGGGCCACAGAAAGACATGGCTAGAACTGACGGGGAAAAGCTTCAGAGAGAGTGGTTTCTGCCCATTGTAACAAGCACTATGATGTGTAAGTTGGCAACATTCTCATTCTTCCTCAAAAAGCAACTGGGAGTATTTTATATCTACAAAGTACAAAACCCACAGCCAGACGTCATAATCTTCTTCAAAGACCACCTTTCAGAGTCACGTGCAACTCTCCTTCTGCCTCCTGGCCAGCTGACGGAGTCTGGAGAGCTCCATTTCACATGCCCGCTGCTCAGTTACCCCGTCCCTGGCCTCTGGCATGGGTCCTGGCTTCTGGATCCAAGTTCTCACCCCCACTAACAGCTTGCAGTTGCCCAGCGCCGACCAGGAGGCACGCTGAGATCACGCTCCCCAGAGCTGCCAAGAGTTCCTGGCATCTGATCAATGAAGCACACAATGCGTGACTGTTCGGCAATTCATCAGGTGACAGAGAACAACTGACGTGCTTGGGAACCAGAGGATGAGCCAGGGCACGGCTGCGACAGGCAGCAGAGACTCCACTCCAGGCCCATTACCCCGGGGGGAGTCCGCTCTAGGTCACCGGTATGATCAGACATCCTTTTACCCAGAAGAGTTGTTGTAATCTGAAGTTTACCGTGTGTCCACAGACTCAGGATTCCCTGGAAGCTGGCAATACCAGGTACTAAACTGTAGGTACTGCACACCGTGGCAATCGGCTCTTTCTGCCCCACACCTTCAGGGCTGCCCTGGAGACATCTGTTACCCTCCAGCCTCATGTATGATGGGAGTTCCAAACTAGCTCATAAGTGTTTGTGAAGATTAAATGAGATCACTGTAAACAAAGTGCCTGGTACATAGAAAGCGCTCAGTGCCTATTAGCTACCCCCATTTATACTTTAGGTGACCATAAAGTAACAGCCAGCCAGCTGAGTGGTAAAGCATGTCTCCAGAAACAACACTTGCAAGGCTCTTCGAGCACAGAAGAATAAAAAGCTTTTTTGCTTGATTTTATGTGTGGACTATAATTTGATCAATGGAATTTCAACTTGTCCTGAAAAAATGCTCCTCCCTTTTTCTGAACTTTCCTACCAAGGTTGGCACAATTATGCTACATCACTAAGAAGTAAAGATATCAATCTCATGCCAATAGAATTTACAACACCAATTCTGAACAAATATCATCAAGCAAAACAGAACTCTCCAAGCCTAACAACTATCCTGCAGAAGTCATCCAGGCCTGGGTCTGCTGTGTTAAACGCCTGTATCCTTTAAGTAGAATCTACTTCTATTTCCCTTCATGAAATTTAAGTTTAACTAAAATCACTAAAGTTGGCAGCAGGAGACCATTTAAAGGCCGGCAGGGCTATTTTACTTTTATTAATGACAAGTTATGTAATAGTTCAGCAAACTACGGAGCTCCCTTCTTATAGTCTTTTAATATTTATAGAAATTTAAAAGAGTTATACTGCCAGAGTTCATTTTGGAAACTGACAATTTCAATTATCTGACAGCAATCAATTATTTCAGCTCAACTACAGAAATGGCTCTTTAACGAGAGGTCAGCTGAGTCTAGCGCCTGACCTAGAAGCTCAAGTAGATGTGACTGAACAAAACCACCCTAAAAGGGTCTCAACTCCAAACCACGGAGTCACATCACTGGCCTTTTTGCCCCTAACAGTACATCAAAGAAAAGAAAAGAAAAAGAAAAAAGTGGTACACTGGGAACCGTGGAAAGGGCCTGCTTATGTTAACAGAAAGAGCAGTACTAAACTACCAAAGAACACACAAGTACCTTAAAGGAATCAAAGAGCAAGTCTGTAACCGAGCTCAAGGAGATGTTCATGGACACCAGGCCAATGTCAAGAAAATGAAATCCCACGCCTCCCATGAACTGAAAAGTGAAACCTATCGTCACATATTTCCCTGCATCTCTAATGCACGGCATCTGGGTTTTTCTAAAGGTAATTAATTATTTTGAGTTTTCAAAGTATTACACAGAAAAGCTACTTCTAAACTATAATTTTCAAATAAATCTCGATTTTTTTTGGCTTTAAAGAAAATTTTTTATTTTGGAATAATTTTAGATTTACAGAAGAGTTGCAAAGATATTACCGAGTTCCTGTATTCCTTTCACTAAATTCCACCTAAAGTTAACATCTTACACTACCATGGTACATTTGTCAATACTGAGAAGCTGACATTGGTACATTTACTATTAACTAAGCTATAAACTCTACTTGGATTTCACCTGCTTTTCACTGATGTCTTTTTTCAGTTCTAAGATACAATCCAGGACACCACTTTGCATTTAACGATTTTTTTAGGGCTTTAACTTTTGAAATATGCCTAACTTGTTTCTCTTATTGACAATGTTCTCTGTATAATTATTATACAAAATAAACCTAAAACTCCCTGGAAAATATGATTTATTGGATACCAGAGAATGTTACATTACATTCATGTAAACACGGTATTTCTACCATTTTTACTGAGGAGAAAAAGAGGTAAATCACTGAAGTAAGATATACTCCATTGTCTACTTTGTCAGGAACCTAGGAGATCAAATCATTTAATGTTTCAGAAATATCTCTTCAAAAAATGCTTGTCACTTACCTATCTCCCAAGGCTCCAGTAAAGAGTCATAAGATGTATGGTAAATCCTTTTAATTTAATCCTGTAATAGAATATAAAGTATTATCATAATCATATTCAGATAATCCATTTTTATCAAATATATGTTAACAACTGTATTCCTTTCATTCCCAAATTTTAAAAATTATTGTATGATATTTTATTAAGATAACAAAAGAACTAATTTAAGGAAGAACAATACCATAAATTTATTACATGTCTTTAAAAATGTTTAAAAATGAAGGCATGCAAAATTTAATACAAGTTTTAAGATAAACAGAAAATGTTCTAGAAAGAAGGAAGTGCTACAATGAATAAAACTGACTAATAAGAATGTTTCACATTCTTTTCCACGTGCGTAATGCTGTGGAAATTACTAAGTAGTCACAAACAAGTGAATCACATTGAGGGCACAGCCTTTGTGAGGAGAAAACAGTAATCAGGAATTTGGGGTTAGGAGATTTTTGAAAAGACACGTGTCTGGTAAAGCGACCATGTGTGTCAGTTTGACTGAGACAGTCTCAACTTAGGTCCATTGTCACAGTGTCCCCACCCCCGCAATTTATTATTTGTCCTGGATTCTCCACTTTCTAGCGATTTTTTTTTAACGAGAGTGTTATAATAAGCCGGAACATTTACTTCCTGGTGAGTGCTTGAGATACACGTGAGTGTATCTTGGTGAGTGCTGTGAGATACACGCACAGTGAATCCAATTGTCAATTTAACCTGTGGCTGAACGTGAAAGACCTCTCTCTGGATGGGCTATAACTGACACCTCGTTCTCAAAGTCAGCACCCAAACCATGGGCAGAAAAAGGAAGTGCACTTGGACAGGAGAGGCCGAGGGACAGCTAAATCCTGCAGTCTTCGGTGGAGGTGGAAAAAATATTCAAAATGCTGCTGCCCCAACTATGAGTAGCTCGAAGATACCAATTTCAGAAAAGCAGATGAAGAAGGTGTTTTATATATTATTCTATAAAGCATGACTTTTCATTTAGATCAAATGACTAGTCTTTAATCTTGCTCAGTTCTGATTACAAAGTGTCTTGTTTACATAGTTAAAATTAAGTGGCAGCTGTTATTTTGTTGGCTCTATTAGCAGAAGAAATTTACACTTAAGTCATGCCAGCTTTCTATCAGTGTCAAGAGATACCATGTGAACGGCAAAATATGACCAAAGTAGAAGCAAACACATCCCACAATTACATCCACCAAAGATGTGACAGTCTAACAATCACAACTGACAAATATTTAAACACACACACACACACACACACACACACACACACACACACACACACAAAGAAACTGTCACTCATGTGACAAAGATAATGTTGAATAAAAAAAAATACTACTCCGGGCTTCCCTTGTGGCGCAGTTGTTGAGAGTCCACCTGCCGATGCGGGGGACACGGGTTCGTGCCCCGGTCCGGGAAGATCCCACATGCCGCGGAGCGGATAGGCCTGTGAGCCATGGCCGCTAAGCCTGCGCGTCCGGAGCCTGTGCTCCACAACGGGAGAGGCCACAGCAGTGAGAGGCCCGCGTACCGCAAAAAAAAAAAAAAAAAATACTACTCCAACATGGCAGTACCTGTTTTCTCTTGTTGCTACATATCTTAGAAATCTTGGAGGCTTTTAAGACTCACTTAGTAAAATCATCAATAGCATTGAAATTTTTTCTGCTGAGCACTCTAAATCTTGGCTTCATTTTGTTCAGTCAGTTGGAAATCTTTAATTCAGATTTAATTTATACAGAGAACCAGTTTTTTTACTTAGATAAGTTTATACTTTGTACCAGGATGAAATGGACTTCCAAATGCTTACAATCTAGCAGCATCTAAATTTGGTAAAATGGGGGACTTCCCTGGCAGTCCAGTGGTTAAGACTCCATGCTTCCACTGCAGGGGGCGCAGGTTCGATCCCTGGTCAGGCAACTAAGATCCCGCATGCCATGCAGTGTGGCCAAAAATAAATGAATAAAAATTTTAAAAATTAAAACAAAAAAAAAAATCTGGTAAAATGTTCAGAAGACTTCTAAATAAATACAACTTATCTGACAAGCTTTCTCTTGTAAAAATGTCATTGAATAAAGGTACTCTAAATAGAGTAAAAAGACAGTACCTGTGAAAATATATGGGCTGGAATATTTCCCTGTTAAACTACTAAAAAAAAATCAAAATTTAGAATGACCTCAATTTAGTAGAATTTGCTTTGAACTTACCAGGTACCTTAGTATCTATACAGATATTATATTCTCAAATTTAAAGATTATGATTTACAGCAATTAGTAACTACTGAAAAGAATCAAGTTTCAAGTTTAGTAATCATAAACTGAAACTTTGAAGACTATAATTTTACGAAACAATTAAAAACAATACAACTGTGTTTCAAAACTACATTCCTTTCAGAAACATACAGAGACCCAGTACTACAGACAAATTATGACTAAGAAACTAAATAATGTATATGGGCTTCTACTGAGAATTCTATTTATGGTCTTTTTAAAGTTGAAAAAAATCAGTATGAAATAATTTTGTTGTGATGTTTTGGGGTTTTTTTAAATATTAACATGGAAATATGTTAACGTTTTTCAGAAATAAACTTGTTTTTAAAATACAATAAAAATAAATCTGTTAGTCAACAAATAAAATTATACAATTTTATTATTTTTCAGTAATTCTTATTCTCAAAGGAATCTCAGTTTGGGCACTAAATTAAATGGTTAACCTAACCTTGGTGGTTAATTTTATGTGTCAACTTGGCTAGACTACGGTGCCCAGCTGTTTGGTCTAACACTAGTCTATGTGTCTCTGTGACAGTCCCTGTGGATGTGATTAACATTTACAATCAGTTGACTTTAAAGCAGGTTACTCTCCATAATGTGGTGGGCCTCAACCAATCAGTTGAAGGCCTTAAGAGCAAAGACTGAACTTTCCCAAGAAAGAAGCAATTCTGCCTCAAGACTGCAACACAGAAACCTGCCTGAGTTTCCAGTCTGCTGGGCTGCCCTGCAAATTTTGGACTCAAGACTACATCATCAACGTTTACCTAAAATTTGTGCCTGCTGGCCTACTCTACAAATTTCACACTTGCCAGCTCCCACAATCGTGTGAGCCAGTTCCTTAACATAAAAACTAACTCTCTCTCCCTATCTATCTAGCTAGCTAGTATATCCTATTTTTCTGTCTTTCCATCCATCTATCTATAGTGCATCCACAAAAGCCGTGATAGCATACATAGATATATAGATATATCCCCTGCTAGCTGTATTTCTCTGCACAACCTGACTAATACACTAGGTAACAGAGATTAGGAAGTATCAAGCATCTCCACCCAATGGAAGCTGCTCCCTGACAAGAGCAGAAAATGAAAGAGTTTTATTTTAGGAAGTATGCAATTACATCATTAACAGTACCTTTAAAGAAGAAGAAAAACCCAGATTTTGGGGCCATGCCTTCCTATACCGGAATGACACCACGTAACCCAACAGCCCAGCTTTTAGAGAACAAGGTTGTGTCTCTTCCTCCTTTGTAGCAGGGAGTCTGAGAAAGAGAAGGTGCTCTAAAATGTTGCTAAGCAAACATTTCATTCTGCTAAACAAACAATGTCTCAGAAGACACTGCCAGTCCTAAATGCTGTAAAGATGGTGAGAGTATAAGCAAAAGTATGCTTTTTAATGTTTTCAGTAGTATTACTGTTGTCATTCTGAGACTATTGCATGTGTAATACGGGATAAAAATAAATGAATAATTATGGGATTTTCTAATTCTATAATCACTTGTGTCTTTGAAAAACCAGGATTCTTGGCACAGAGAAAAGGAGATATAGAAGGAAGATTCAAATACACTGTAGTCTAGAGTTTTAATTGGAAGCATCAATATGACCTTGTGAGGTATTTTATTTTATCTTAAATATGTGCATATATTTCTTAACTCTGATTACAGAAAAGGCCTACAAACAAAGGCCAATCCAGCATCATTGAGCATCCCTTAGAGACCAGAGCTTCTTAGAGAAATGGCTAATTCTAGGACTCAGGAGCCAATCTCAAAAGGCTCCCACTGGCCAAAGATGGAATAATTTGAGCTTCATTAATGATAATAACTGAAATGGATTAAAACCCATCAAAAGTTTAATTCTAAGAGTTCAAAATTTTTTTAATAATTGGTCATCTTCAAGAGATGATAAAGAACCAATTAATCATTCTTAAAAACTATTAAATCAAAGAAAAAGCTCAAGAATTTATCCTGCCTTTCCTTTATGAACTGTATGACTGGGTAATACCTAAACTCTTTCAACTGCGATAGCACTCTTCAAGCCACATGCACGTCTAATGGTAAAGAGTAAAATTCTAACTGGCTAGGAGGGTATAAGCACAGCCTTTAACCAATGAGTGGCTTATCTGACCAAGGGGTAACCCTTGGGTAGTAAAGATAAAAGAAAAAACAAGAAAATAAATTTGAGTAGAGACATCCAATGCTGTCCACTGGAGGTAACAGCTTTCACACAGTCAGTTCATCCAAGTCACTAAAAATATATATAAATAACCAAGCAAACAGTATTAACCCCCATTCCCAAGGTGACCACTACACAGAGTTGCTACATGTTATTTAAAATGCCCGGTTTTCAACAAATATTGCAAAATGTGCAAAGAAGCAGCAAACCCATTTTCAGGAAAAAAAGGCAGGCAACACAAACTGATTCTAAAGGGGCCCAGATGTTAGACTTAACAGAGACAGACTTCAAATCAGCTATTCCAAATAAGTTCACAGAACTAAAGGAAACCATGGATAAAGAATTAGAGAAAAGTATAATGACAATGTTTCAGCAAATAGAGAATATCAATAAAGATAAGGAAATTACAGAAAAAAAGCAGCAAATAGAAATTTTGGAATTGTACAATAACTAAAAAAGTACAATAACTGAAATGGAAAATTCACTATAGGAGCCCAAGAGTCGACATGAACTGGAAGAAGAAAGAATCAGAGTGCTTGAAGATATATTGATAGAGATTATATACAATTTGAAGAATGGGGAGAAAAGAAGAATGAAGAAACATGAACAGAGCACCACAGAAAAAGAGAAAGGCACAGAACAAAGATTTAAATAATGGCTGAAATCTCCCCAAATTTGATGAAAAACATTAGTAATCTACACATCTAAGAAGTTCAACAAACTCCAAACCAGATAAATATAAAGAGATCCACACCCAGACAAAATATAATCAAAATGTTGAGAAGCAAAGAAAAAAATCTTGAAATCAGCAAGAGAAAAATGACTCTTCACATACAAGGAACCCCAATAAGACTGACAGCTGACTTCTCATCAGAAGCAGAGGAAACTAGGAGGTAGTAGGACTGAATATTCAAAATGCTGAAGATAAAAAACTGTGAATTAAGAATCTCACATCCAGCAAAACTATCTTTCAACCACGAAGGTGGAACCAAGACATTCCCAGAAAAACAAAAACTGAGAGAATTTGTTGCTAGGAGATCTGCTTTATAAGAAATACTGAAAAGAGTTCTTCAGGTTGAAAGCAAATGACACCAAACAGTAGTTTGAATGCACACAAAAAACAGACTGCCAAGAATTATGTACATAATTACAAAAGAGACTACCATTGCATATTTCTCCCCCTTCTCTTAACTGATTTACAGAGCAATTCAATGAAACAGTATGCATACAAGTGTATTGTTGGGCTAATAACAACATGTAAAATTTTATATATTTGATGATAGTAACACAGAGGAAGCAGATGAGAGCAAACCTGCCTTGTGCTGGAGTAGGGAAATAACACCAGATGGTAACTGAGACCCACAGAATATATGAGGTGGGTGAAAAGTAGAAAAGTTAATATAACTAACCCCATAAATATGCACCTGCTCTCCTTTCTTCTCGCAGCTTCTTTAAAAGACTTACATAAAAGAAAAACTATAATAATATATTGTTGGGTTTCTACAATATATAGACGTAATATAGATAACAGTAGTAGCAAAAAAAAAAAAGGAGAGAGAAATAGAGCTATACAGGAGAGGAGTTTCTTAATTTTGCTGAAAGTAGGTAAAAATCAGAAGTAGATTCTCTTAAGCTAAGAGCTATATTGTAAGCCCTAGAGCAAACACTAAGAAACTAATTCAAAATGTATAATTTAAAAATTATTAAAGGAGTTAAGATACCACACTGGAAGAGATTCACTTATTTCAAAAGAGGACAGTAAAAAAAAAAAAAAGAACAAAAGAAGGCATAAGACCTATGGAAAACAAAAAGCAAAGTGGCAGGTGTAAATCCAACCATATCAATAATATTAAATGTGAATAGACTAAACAATCCAATCAAAAGGCGGAGATTATCAGAGGGTATTTTTAAAAACCCAACTATATACTATATACTGTCTACAGGAGACGGTAGGTTCAATGATACAAATAGATTGAAAGTAAAAGGATAGAACACACGATGAAACAGCAACTGTAAGAAAAGCAGCCAAAATGGGCGGTAAAGCTACAAGAACAACGGAGGAAGAAGAACTGAAAGAATAAATAAACAATTCAAAAATGATAATAGACTTCTTATCCCCTTTCAACACTAGATGGAAAAACCAGGAAAAAAACAACAGGGAAATAGAAGATTGGAATAAAAGTGTAAGCCAACTAGACCTGCCAGACATCTATACAACACTCCACCCAACAACACAAGGCCGTCTTCTCAAGTGCACATGAAACATTCTCTAAAAGAGACCATATTCTAGGCCACAAACAACCCTCAAGAATTTAAAGTGATTAAAATCATGTGACTAAAATCCATTCCACAATGGAATGCAATCAGAAATCAGTAACAGAAGGAAATTTTGGAAATTCACAAATACATGGAAATAAAACAATACACTGGTAAGTAGCCAATGAAACAAAGAAGAAATCGTAAAGGAAATTAGAAAATACCTTGAGATGAATGAAAACTAAAATATAACATACCAAAACCTATGGGATGTAGCTAAAGAAAGCAGTGCTTAGAGGAAAATTATAGCTGTAAATGCCTATATTATAAAAGAAGAAAGATCTCAAATCAATAACCTGAACTTCCATCTTAAGAACCAAGAAAAAAGAGCAATCTAAACCTAAGCAAGCAGCAAGAAACAGTAAAGATTAAAATGCAAACGAACGAAATAAAGAACAGAAAAACACAAAAGACAATCAATGAAAACAAAAATGGTTTCTTTGAAAAGATCCTCAAAACTGACAACCCTTTAGTTATAGTGACCAAGGAAAAAATGAGGGAACACAAAAATTACAAATGAATAAAAGGACATTGCTATTGATTATACAGAAATAAAAAGTATTATAAAGGAATACTATGAACAACTGTACAACAACAAAGTGGGTAACTTGGAGGAAAAGAACAAATTCCTAGAAAAATACAAACTACTAAAACTGAAGAAAAAACGGAATCTCTAAAAAGGCTTATAGCAAGAGATTGAATTGGTGATTAAAAACACTTCCAACAGATATAAGTGCAGACTCAAAGGACTTCACTGGTAAATTCGACCAAACATTTAAATGAGAATTAATACCAATCTTTGACAAACTCTTCCCAAAAAATGAAAGAAAGAAAAAAAAAAAAGGAGATAATACTTCTATGGGGCCAGGGGCCAGTAATACTCTGATACCAAAGCTAGACAAAGACATCATGAGATATCTACAGACCAATATTCTTTATAGCTATTGATGCAAAAATCTTCCACAAAATATTAGCAAACCAAATTAATAAAAGAAAAAATAAAAGGCACATGATCATATCAATTGAGAAAAGGCATTTTCCAAAATCCAACAGTCTTGTCATAAAACTCATTCAACAAACCAGGAATAGAAAGGAACTTCCTAAACCAGACAAAGGGCATCCACACACAAAAAAAATCACAGCTAATATTATACTTAATAGTGAAAGACTGAATGGATCACTCCTAAAATTAGGAACAAGAATACAATGTTCGGGCTTCCCTGGTGGCGCAGTGGTTCAGAGTCCGCCTGCCGATGCAGGGAACATGGGTTTCTGCCCCGGTCCGGGAGGATCCCACATGCCGCGGAGAGGCTGGGCCCATGAGCCATGGCCGCTGAGCCTGCGCGTCCGGAGCCTGTGCTCCGCAACGGGAGAGGCCACAGCAGTGAGAGGCCCGCTTACCGCAAAAAAAAAAAAAAAAAAAAAGAATACAATGTTCTATTTCTTACCATTTCTACTCAACATTTCACTGCAGGTATAACTAACCATTGTAATCAGGTAAGAAAAAAAACCAAGCAAACAAAATCAGCATCCAGAAAGGAATAAGTATGACTATCTCTTCATAGATGATATGAATTTATAGCAAATCCTAAGGAACCAACTAAAAAAAAAACAAACTATTAAACACAAATAACCAGGTTCAACAAGGTTGCAGGATATAAGATTAACATACAAATTCATTCTATTTCTATACAACAGCAATGACCAACCCAAACATAAAAGAATGAAATTAAGAAAAGAGCTGCATTTACAATCACATCAAAAAGAATAAAATACTCAGGAATATATTCAATATTTAACAAAACTAGTACAGGACTCACTCACTGGAAACTATAAAACGTTGGAAAAAATTAAAGACAAAACATGCTACATTCATGGGTTGTTAAGACTTAATATTGTTAGGATATCAATACTCCCCTTACTGGTCTACATATTCAGCACAATTACTATAATGATCCAAGCTGCCTTTTCTGCAGAAATTTGAAAACATCCTAAAACTCATTCGGATATGCAAGGAACCCAGAATAGCCAAACAATCTTTAAAAAGGAGAACAGAGTTGGAAGATTCACGTATCCCAATTTCAAAACTTACTATATGGTTGCAGTGATCAACACATTATGGTACTGATACAAAGACAAACATGTAAAACAATGGAAGTGAATTAAGAGTTCAGAAATAAACTCTTACATTTATAATCAATTTTGACAGAGTGCCATCCAAAACAATTTAATTGACAAAGTACAGTCTTTTCAACAAATGGTGCAGGGACAAATGAATGTCCAAATGCAAAAAAAATAAAGTTGGACCTTTTCTTACATAAAAATTAACTAAAAATGGATCAGAGACTTCAATGTAAGTGCTAAAACTATAAAACTCTTAGAAGAAAACAGAGCAGTAAATCTTTATGGTCTTGAATTAGGCAATGGTTTGTTAAATATGATACCAAAAGTACAAGTGACAAAAGATAAAATAGATAAATTTGGATCCATCTAAATTAAAATATTTTGTACTGCAAATGATAATATAAAGAGAGCGGGGGAAAAAACGCAGAATGGGAGTAAATAATTGTAAATCATATATCTGAAAAGGGACTGGTATCAGTTATAAAGAACTTCTGTAAGCCTTTAATAAAAAGGTAAACAATTATATAATCAAAATTATCATTATTTTATAACTATAATTTAAAATTTTTAAATGAGCAAAGGATTTGAATAGATGTTTCTCCAAAGAACATTTACAAATGGCTAATAAACACATTAAGAAGATGCTCAACGTCATTTGCCACTGGGGAAATGCAGATGAAAACCATAATACAGGGACTTCCCTGGTGGCGCAGTCGTTAAGAATCCACCTGCCAATGCAGGGGACACAGGTTCAAGCCCTGGTCTGGGAAGATCCCACATGCCGTGCAGCAACTAAGCCCATGTGCCACAACAACTGAGCCTGCGCTCAAGAGCCCACGTGCTACAACTACTGAGCCCTAGCGCCTAGAGCCCGTGCTCCGCAACAAGAGAAGCCACCGCAATGAGAAGCCCGCGCACCACAACAAAGAGTAGCCCCCACTCGCGGCAATTAGAGAAAGCCCACGCACAGCAACAAAGACCCAACACAGCCAAAAATAAATAAATAAATAATTTTTAAAAAAAAATTTAAAAAAGAAAACCATAATACATTTACAGTCAATTAGATACTCAATGAGATACTACTTTATACCCTTTAAGATGGATATAATGAAAAAGAGATAATAACAAATATTGCTGAAGATGTGGAGAAACTGGAACCCTCTACATTGCTGTTGGTTACGCAAAATGGTGTAGCCTGTTTTTCTAACAGTTCCGCAGTTCCTCAAAAGGTTAAACCATAGAGTACCACTTGACCCAGCAATTCCCACTACTAAGTATATATTCAAGGGAAATGAAAGCATATATCCACACAAAAACTTGTATGTAAATGCTCACAGCAGCATTATTCATAACAGCCAATAAGTGCAAACAACCCAAACGTCCATTGGCTGATCAATGGACAAACAAAATGTGGCATATCCGTACAATGGGATAGTCTTCAGCAACGAAAAGGAATAAAATACTAATATATGCTATGCCACGGATGAACCTCAAAAGTGTTACACTAAGTGAAAGAAGTCAGACACAAAAGACCACATGTGTGTGACTTGATTTACATGAAAAATCAGAATAAGCAAGCTATAGAGACAGAAAATAGATTAATGGTTGCCTGGGGTGACTGGGAGGGTGGGGAAGAGGAATGACTGCTAAGGGGCACATGTTTTTTCCTGGTGTGACAAAAATGTTCTAAAACCTAGACTGTGGTGATGGCTGTACAATTCTGAGAAGACACGAAAAACACTGAATTGTATACTTTAAATGGATTGATTTTACAGCATGGAAATTGTATCTGAATAAAAATGTTTTTACTCTGGTTAAAACCAAACGATAGTGTTGAAGGAAACAAACTGGATCCATAAATTATAAAAAGAAAAATGCAAGTGATTACTACGAAGATTTGGGATGACGCTTACTTATGAGAGAGGAGAGGGCTGTGATTGACACAGGACACAAGGAAGAATTTCAAGGGTGACTCATGAAGGTCTAATTCTTGACCTGGGTGCTACTGGCATTGTAATAGTTCATTAAATCATATATCTGATTTGGGTGATTTTCATACCTTTGTTTTATTTTATAATAAAAACACTTTTTAAGGAACATTTTTGGATTTTTTTAAAAACAGGAATTTGAGGTTATATGCTTATCATCTGACTAAATTATTGTCAATATAATAAGGAAATATCCTATATTTGCACTGTCCCATACAGTTACTGAGCACTTGAAAGGTGGCCAGCACGACTGAGGAACTGAATTTTTCATTGATTTTAATTCTAACGAATTTAAATTCAAATGTAAATAACCACACGTGGCTGGTGGTTATTTAGCACATGGCCAGTGCAGGCTTGGAACATACAACTGCTATCAAATGCTTGGCAGATACGTGTTTTTCAAGAACAATGGATGAATAAGCTAACCTTTAAAATTTTTAAATAAAATTTACATATCGCAAAGATGGCAGCTTTGCGACAACCGTAATTTGCTTTTTAAGTTTGCATGAACTTCTCAAAGAACAACCAAATGAACCAATATGTCTAAATCTACATATAGATATAAATATAGATATAGACATAGGTATATATGGTATACGTTATATATGCTATAACATTGGAATCGGATGTTCATATCTCCAAATTTCACAGTCATATCTCCAAATTTCATCCAAATTATCAAGGAAATGAAAATGGCCACCTAGTCTGAATATCACTAAAGTGATTTCTATAATACATCACCAACTCCAATCCCTGCCCTGTCACAGTCTCTAAGAAATACCAATTCCTCCAGAATCTTGAACAAATCCAACTAGATGTAAAGCTTACAGTGTTTTTGTCACCCTCCCATTTGTTCCCCAGATTGGGCCCTCAGTTCTCCAGACTGGGCCCTCAGTTCTCCAGACTGGGTTTTTTGTGGGTTTTTTTTTTGCGGTACGCGGGCCTCTCACTGTTGTGGCCTCTCCCGTTGTGGAGCACAGGCTCCGGACACGCAGGCTCAGCGGCTATGGCTCACGGGCCCAGCCGCTTCGCGGCATGTGGGATCCTCCCGGACCGGGGCACGAACCTGTGTCCCCTGCATCGGCAGGCGGACTCTCAACCACTGCGCCACCAGGGAAGCCCTCCAGATTGGGTTTTATGACTAGTTTCTATCACTAAAAATGGTCCTTAACATTCAATCACTCAACAAACAATGACTAATTATGTTAGGAACTATATTAAGAAACAGATGGAAAGTACAGTCTTTGTCCTGAAAGAAATTATAGTCTAGAGGAGGATAAGCACCAAATAAACCTCCAGAATCGAGCAGTGTGTTTAAGAGCTAAATGAGTACAACTTACATACGTCCATGGCTGTACAGAAAAGGAGCATCTAACTCCCAGGGACAGAAAAGGGACCAGGGAAGCAGGGTGATAGTAGAGGCATCCCTGAGCTAAGTCCTGGAAGACAAGCAGTGAAGGGAGAAAGAGAAGTGTTTCAGGCAAAGAGAAAACATGCAAAGGCTCAAAAGCTCAAGAGAATCAGAATCATGGCAGGTTCAGGTACTAACGCCCAGGAAAAGTAGAGAAGTGAGAGAAGCAAACGCTAGCCAGGCAGGCAGAGACCCAGGTCTGAAGCCCTCTGCTTGCGTGGGAGGGAGTCTGGATTTTATCTGGAAGGTGTAGGAGGCCAAAGAATTTTGAGCTCAGGAATAATGTGATTAGACCTGCATTAAAAAAAAAAATCACTCTGCAACAGTATGAAGTATAAATAAGAGAAAGTCTGAGATTGGAGACAGGACAAGCACTTTTAAAGAGCATTACAGCAATATGCGTGAAAAGATGGGGCTCACACTACAGCGGAGACAATAAGGATGGAGATGAAATGATGCACTGGAGGGATATTCAGAGTATGCAACATAAATCGACTGTATATGGGGGTAAGGAAGAATAAAGAATCGCGGTGAGTTCCAGGTTTCTTACGTGAGAAGAAGGACACTGCCATTCATCAATTAAAAAAAAAATACAAAAGGAACAAGTGCAGGTTTGAGAGTAATTTTGAGTTCTGAAACTCAGAAAGGTGGTAGTAAAATCGACAATATCAAGTGTCCGCAGAGAGGTTACGTCAGCTCAGCTCTACAAGCCCTAGCTCAGACTTACGGATTTAGAAGCTCTGGGGATGGAACCCAAGGGCCTGTATTTTAGTCACCCTCCAAACGATTCTGGTGCACACGCTAAACCTGGAGAAGCACCGGTCTTGCCAAACACTAGCGGTAATACTGGCAAAGGCCCAGGCAAGTGGGTGGGCGCGGATGACAGAAGGGGAGGTTTCCTATTAGGGGCAGCAGAATCCAGGTTACAGGAGATCTACGGAATAATCTGGAGGAAAAGAAATGGAGACAGCACGCACAGACCCTTCTTTCAATAAGCTTGAAGAGAAAGAGGAGACAGACTAAAAATAAAGATGAGAAAAAATGATGAACAGAATAAAGTCCTCCAAGTGCAAAAAAGGATTCAGAGCCCAGGCAGAGGAGCTGGCCTTGGAAGGGGTGGTGGACACGAGTGGCTGGCCTCACCAGTCCACTCTCCGTCCTGGATACCAGAATCCTAAGTTCGTTCTTCTCTGAGAGGAGGCTGGAGGGCCATGAATCTTCAGTAGCCAAAGCCAATCACTGGACTTCTATATCCCTTGCCACTGACTGGTTTAGAAATGGGATGTATCGTGTAAATTTGGCTAGTGAAGTCAAGTCTTCCGGGAGGCTTCTTTTTCTCTCTGAAAAAAGACATAAGAAAGATGCTACGGCTTGAATATTTGTGCCCCCCAAAAACCCTATGTTAAAGCCTTAATCCCCAATGTGATGGTATCTGGAGGTGAGGTCTTTGGAGGCTATTAGGGTTAGATTAGGTTAGAAGCATGGAGCCCCAAAATGGGTTTAGTGTCCTTATAATATAGGAGCCTAGAGCTCTCTCTCTCTGCCGTGCAAGGAAACAGGAAAAAGATAGTTGTCTGCAAGCTCGTGAAAAATCAAATCTTCAGGCACCTTGATCTTGGACTTCCCAGACTCCAGAACTGTGAGAAATAAAATGTCTGTTGCTGAAGCCACCCAGTATACAGCATTTTGTTATAGCAGCCCGAACCAAGACAAGAGACACCTCTTCTTACAGTCTCGGGTGCTTTGATGTGAGGATGTCGATCTTGGAGCTAAAGCTGCCTGCCATCTTGAGACCAGGAAGGGACAAGCTTGAGGACAAAAGCTCACTCAGCATGACAGCAGAACAGAAAGACAGAAAGATCCCAAGAGCCTAATGACAGCAGTCAGCTGCTACGTGAACCAACTATAAAACCATCTTTCTTCCAGATTTCTAGTTATATGAGATCATTAAATTTACTTACTATTTAAGTTGTTCACAGTTGAGTCTTCAGTTATTTGTCAGCGGAAAGCATTCTAACTAATACAGAAAGAAAGATTTTCACGAGATGGGTGTGGATGAAATTAACTTGGCCTACTGGAGACCTGGGAATTTGAAGGAGTTTCAGCCTAAAGTTCCACTTATTAAACAAAATGAAGCTCATGTAGTTCTATTTTATAAAGGGACTGGCCTTAGTTCTTTTCTGCTTAAAAAAAAAAAAAATCTAGTATTTCTAATGATAACAATAGTTGTAATGAAGATAATGATGATGATAATTATGATGGGGCTAAGCTAAGCTCATGGTTATTAAAGATTTTTGAAGGACAGGTATTTGATCCATGTAGTTTACCTTCAGCATTCCATTTGACTTCAGTAGTGAAACCCTACCACTCTCTCTTACTTTCCGTTTACAATTTCCATGTCAGTTTCATTTTCCATACTTTCATAGTACACAACACTACACCACAATATAGTTTATGGAGTAATCCTTAACTTTAAAGAACAAACACTCTGAAAACAAAACAACTTGTAAAAGGATTTCTATTTTTATTTCCACATATTTTCTAAACCTGTTCCTCCGTCTGTGGAATGATTCCTTTGATTCCTATCAGAGGGTGGAAAATCAACACTGCAGCCACACAGATAAACACCAGAGAAAGCATGATTGGAGCACAAATAACAAAAAGCACTAGAGTTGTATGCCCATCCAAGCAGTCCCGAAATGGTGAAAAAAATTTTTTTGGAAGTTAAATTGTAAGTTTTTGAAGCCCAAAACATTTTCCTACAGAAACAATGTTACTATGAGTCATTCCATTACTAGGCCAGTCCATAAAAGCCTTATGAAACCACATGCATAGGACTATTGTTTGAACTACCCCCAGGCAGAATAATACTTTTTCCTTTGGAAAATACATCGTTTTCTCCCTCCACCCTCCACCAGGTCCCCGGGGGAAAGGGCCTCATCATGGACTCTGTTCCCTTCTCCAACCTCATCCCTCACAACTCTCCCTCCCCACACTCTGTGGTCCAGCCATACCACCCTCCTTCAACCTGCAGAGCCTTGTCCCCTCCAAGTCGTCACTGTCAAGCCCTTCCCGTCCTCTTCGTGGTCACCTCCTCTCGGACTTCCGGTCTCGGTTTACATGCTGCTTCCACAAGAAAGCTGTCCCTTGTCCCCATGCTGAGTCGTGTGGCCCTGCCCCACTTCCCCACGACAGCATGCATCACACTCATGGAACCCACTTTGCCAGTCTCCCCCATAATCTCTGCCATGTTGGGGATACATTCTATGTGTTATCTTAAGCCCAGAGATCAGAGGAGTGGCTGGCATTTGAAGATGTTTAATACATATTTGTTTGTATGAATGAACTTTCCTAAGAGAAGGTACACCAATGCTTTTTAAACTTGATCTATGGAATACTTAACCTGATCTATGGTCATTACCAAGGACTCAAGGGGTTTTCCAAAGAAGACTCCTCCACTTCTGGATTTATCCCTACAGCTTGTTCACATGCAGGGGCTCACCTATCCAATTTCCTCCATACTGCTGGTTTACAAAGTAACTTAAATGGAACATTAAAATTCTCGCAAGCAGGAATAAGCATATTTTCTAATAATACCTTTATCTCTTTCTTGCAGGTAATGTCATTCATTCTTGTGGCTTTTACTTACTATAACTGATGAAGTGCTGATTCCCAAATTTGTATCTCTAGGCCTGATTTTCTCTTGAGTTGAAGATCCAAGTGTGCAGCTGTCTATAATTTTCAGCCTGAACGTCCCACAAGGACTTCACTCCATCTCCCAGGTCCTCCCCACCCTTTCTTTTCTCCCGTGTTTCCCATTTCTGATATAGACATCATCATCTAGGCACTGGAGCCTGAAACTCAAGTTATCTCACCCTTGCTACTTAAAGACTGGTCCACAGACCAACGGTGCGGCTCATCTCCTGGAAACCCAGAGTCTCTGGCCCTACCCCAGACCTGCTGAATCAGGAGCTACCTTTAAACAAAATCCCCAGGCGATTCATATGCACACTAAAAGTTAAGAAACATCGATCTACAACTCCTCGTTCTCCCTACCCCTACACATCAACTCTGTCATTAAGTCTACACAGGAAACTGTCCCAAACATGCTCCTTGCCACCCATTTCTGCCATCACTGCCTTGATGTAAGCCACCCCCTCCTGTCTGGGACACGGCAGTGGTCTCTTAGTCCAACTCAGTCCTCTAACCGTTGGCTGTCAGCCAGAATTTCAGAAGAGACATTCAGCTGTACAGCTATGAATTTTGAGAGAGCCCACGTGGTTGAACAGCTTCTGTGCGCCAGGCTCTGAGGCGCAATCGCCCACCCCTAACTTCAGGAACCCCCCAGACAGGTGGCAGGGGTTGACTCATACACCCAAGACCACAGTATGGTGCGGAGTCAACTCAGAGGGCGGCTCAGCAGCAGCGCTGGGTCGGGTGGGATGCCCCGCTCCTATCGGGTTGCTGCTCTCGAGAGAAGACAGAGCCCAGGAGGAAGAGGTGAAAGACGCAATATGGACGAGGCAGAAGAGTCATATGTCATGTTGAGACAAAGGCAGCGGCTGGGGGTAGCTACAGCACAAGAAACAGAAAACAGAAAATGGCCCCAATCCCTTAAAACCTCGCTGGAATCGGGAATTATCTTAATTTCCAGTACTTCTGAGAGAAGGCTGATTTAAAATGCACCTCTTTGATTACCCATTTTTATTACTAATTGTATTCCTTACCTGCTAAAATTCTCTGTCCACCTATGTCCTAAATCTTGACAGTTTTTTCCTCATTAAGTTTGAGAGAACTCCTCTGGTATTACAGATATTAACCCTCAGTCACACTTGATATGAGCATTTCCCCCAGTCTGTTATAGTATTTTTCCATTGTGAACAAGTCTTCAATTTCATATATCCAAACTGATGATCTTTTCTTTGGTGAGTTTTTCATTGCTCCAAATTCTGAGTTATCAAACTTTCACAAATCTGATGAGTCGTACATTGTATTTCCTACTACTCTGTCTAAAATGTGATTGTAAAAATACCTCGCTCTGGATAGCAGCTAGACCTGATAAACACATGACGTGCATAAACATTCACACACAGCCATTAACCTTCCTCTTCCAACCCTACTCCCACCCCTTTCCTAAGATACAGCCAGGGAATTTGCTTTCATCCCAACTCCTCGCTTATTTTATTCAAATTCCCTCACACTTCAAGGTTGGGAAGGCAGCAGCTGGAACAGGTGTCCTGTGCACTATCTTTAGAGATGGCCCTGAGACACCCACACCCTCTACAGGAGAGTTAAGAATGAATATTTTAAGGTACCTATTGGGGACAGAAAACATTTAAGGGATGCTAATTTTAAAGTACTGGCGGCAATATTCACTGCTATACTTTCTAAGCCCCTAAAACTAGAAATCAAATATCTAGGTTTTCTTTAAGGGTCTGCCATGCCACGGCCCTTTGACTTCACGTTATGGAAGACAATTTTCAAATTGAAAAAAGGGCTTAAGGAGCCTCCTACACTGCTGGTGGGAATGTAAACTGGTACAGCCATGATGGAGAACAGTATGGAGGTTCCTTAAAAAACTAAAAATAGAGCTACCAAACGATCCTGCAATCCCACTCCTGGGCAAATATCTGGAGAAAACTATAATTCAAAAAGATGCATGCACCCCAATATTCATCGTAGAACTACTGACAATAGCCAAGACATGGAAGCAACCTAAATGTCCATCGACAGATGAATGGATAAAGAAGATGTGGTACATATATACAATGGAATACTACTCAGCCATAAAAAAGAAGAAATAATGCCATTTGCAGCAACATGGATGGACCTAGAGATTGTCGTACTGAGTGAAGTAAGTCAGACAAAGACAAATATCATATATTACTTATATGTGGAATCTAAAAAAAAAAATACAAATGAACTTATTTACAAAACAGAAATGGACCCTCAGACATAGAAAACAAATGTATGGTTACTGGGGCGGCAGAGAAGGGGTAAATCAGGAGTTTGGGATTAACATACATACACTACTCTGTATAAAACAGATAACCAACCAGCAAGGTCCTACTGCATAGCACAGGGAACTCTACTCAGTATTTTGTAATAACCTATAAGGGAAAAGAATCTGAAAAAGAATAGATATATAGGGACTTCCCTGGCAGTCCAGTGGTTAAGACCTCGCCTTCCAATGCAGGGGGTGCAGGTTCGATCCCTGGTCAGGGAGCTAAGATCCCACATGCCCCACGGCCAAAACACCAAAACAGAAGCAATACTGTAACAAACTCAATAAAGACTTTAAAAAGGGTCCATATAAAAAAAAATCTTAAAAAGAAGGATATATATGTTTACATATGTATATATATAGATATATATATATAACTGAATCACTGTGCTATACACGTGAAACTAACACAACACTGTAAATCAACTATACTCCAATTTTTTTTAAAAGGGAAAAATTCATGAAAATAAATTACCAAATTTAAATAAATAAATAAATAAAAAGGGCTTAGTCTGTGGTGGTTTGCAGTTGAACGTGACCGACCCCCATGGGAATGTGGAACTTAGAGGGCAGGGGCACGGTTTAGATGTCACGATGAGGGAGCACACACACGCTGCTCTCAGTGAGGGACCAGGGATCCTCAGTGTTCCACAACGTGCAGGGCCACCCTGTATGACAACCACCTTCCCACCCCAAATGCCAACTGCCACCCCACTTCAGCTGAGAGCCTTACAGCCCACAACCTGCTCACAAGGTCTGGTGAAGACACGTCTCCTGACTTCCATTGCTTCTACCTGCCCTGGCATAGGTACTTGTTTTAGAGTGGGAGGGCCAGCCCAGGAGAAGACTGTGAGGTGGGCCTGGCTGTACTGGATGCCCTGCTTACCCTCCCCCATGGGGTCTCTCATTTCACCACCCAACCTGGCCTGCATTCGTTCAAGTAACATCCCCACAGGGTCCCGGCTTTGGCTACTCTCTTCTCACTCTGATCTACCAAATCCTGCTTCCTTCAAGATCTTAGAAAATACTTGATAAACAAATCACACAAAGATGTTAATCTCATGATGCCACCATGCATTCCTCTTCTCAGGGATACCTATATTTAAGGCGTAAACCAAAGATACCATACTCCTTACCACCTCCTCTACCACCACCCTGGTACAAGCTCCTCCTACCTTTTCACCTGGATCACCGCAGTATTCTTAACTAGTCTTCCTGCTTCAACCCTCCAACTTACAGTATGTTCTCAACAAAGACCTGACCTAAATGAGAGCCTATCATTTCTTAGCCCCAAACTCTCTGACAGCTCCCTAGTTCACTCAGAATAAAAGCCGAAGTACCTCCAGTGCCCTGCAAGGTCACGCATGATGTGAAATGAGGAAAGCTGGAGGGCAGTGAGTCGGGAGAAAGAGCAAGAGTCCACTTTGGTTCTGTTAAATTTGTTAGGAGACAGGCAGACGGAGCTGCCAAAAGGCGTTATCCTTAGAGCCTCAGAAGGGAGCTTCAGGCTTGGTAAGTGGGTCTCCACTGGGGGTGATTTTGCCCCCCAGGAGATACTCAGCAATGAGTGGTGACACTTGCGGTTGTCACACCGGGGACAGAGGGGTTCTACTGGCATCTAGTGGGTAGAGGCCAGAGATGCTGCTGACCATCCTGCAATGCACAAGACAGCCCTGCAGCAAACTGTCATCCAGCCCCAAACGTCACTAGTGCCGAGGCTGAGAGAGCGTGGGCGAGAGACATGAACACGGGAGACTGACTCAAATAGATCATAGTTAAAATCAAAAGGGCGAGGGGAGAAAAAGAGGACTAGACCTTGAGGGCTCCTCACCGAGCAGTCAGGCAGAAGCGGAGGGGCCGACACAGAAGACTGAAAAGGAGCAGCCAGGAAAGGGTGGGGTGACAAAGGCCAAGAGCAGAGGGTTCCCGCAATGAAGCAATGGGCAACTGCGGTCAACTGCGCGGAGGACTGCTGAGACGCCAGGTAACACGGGAGGGGTGAGAGGTCTGAAAGCCCGGAGGCGGGATGCTGTGGGGAGTGAGATAAAAGGCACCTGGGGAGGCTACCGGCAATTCTGAGGCTGCAGAGTGTACGTACCATTAACGTGAAACCAACACGCAGGTAGTTGGGCTCGTCCAGCCCTGAGTGTTCGCCAGGCAGGAGATCAAAGGGGTGCAAAGGGGTGGGGGAGTCTGCAGGCAAGTAACTGGAACTGGGGCAGAAGCCTGGATGAGGAAGGAACTGATGACCACGGGGAACTCATGAATAGAGAGAAATGGGGGGGGAGGAACGAACTGAAAGTCTCAAGGAGTCATAAACACTTTCCCACATCAATAAATGTAATTCTCTACCATGCTTTTAATTACTTCACAGTAATATAGCCTATTTTTTTTTTTTTTTTTCGGTACGCGGGCCTCTCACTGCTGTGGCCTCTCCCGTTGCGGAGCACAGGCTCCGGACGCGCAGGCTCAGCGGCCATGGCTCACGGGCCCAGCCGCTCCGCGGCATGTGGGATCTTCCCCAACCGGGGGACGAACCCGTGTCCCCTGCATCAGCAGGCGGACCCCCAACCACTGCGCCACCAGGGAAGCCCATAGCCTATTTCTTGATATTATTAAAGTAAATGTGATTTTACTTTAAGAAGAAATAGCTATTTACCATCTGAATACTGCCAACCATCCTACTCTCTCTTTCAGACAAGAATCAAATGGCATTTGTAGAAAAGATCGCATCATTGCGAAAGATAGCAACAGACCTGGGTTACACTATGAGCTCTTTCATTTACTAACGTTGCGACCCTGGACAACTTAGCTAACCTCTCTGGACCTCAATCTCTCTCATTAACAGATTGCAGGAGACAAAATAATGACCCCTCCCCCAAGGATATCCACATGCAAATCCCTGAAATCCGTGAATATGGTAGGTTACATGACAAGGGGGAATTATGATTGCAAGTGCCAATCAACTGACCTTAAAATGAGAGTATCCTGGGGATTCCCTGGTGGCGCAGTGGTTGAGAGTCCGCCTGCCGATGCAGGGGACGCGGGTTCGTGCCCCGGTCCGGGAAGATCCCACATGCCGCGGAGCGGCTGGGCCCGTGAGCCATGGCCGCTGAGCCTGCACGTCCGGAGCCTGTGCTCCGCAACGGGAGAGGCCACAGCAGTGAGAGGCCCGCGTACCGCAAAAAAAAGAAAACGAGAGTATACTGGATTACTGAGATGGGTCCTTAATGGGAGAAGAGGGATGAAGAATCAGAACCAGAGAAACAGCATCTGAAAGACTCAATCTGCCACTGCGGACAGTGGAAGGAGGCCACGAGCAAAGGAAGTGTGGGCAGCCTATAGAAGATGGAACAGACAAGAAAACGCATCTCTACTGAAGCTTCCAGAAAGGAATGCAGCCCTACCAGCTCTCAGTAAGACCCATTTTGGGCTTCTGACCTCCAGAACTGTGAGGTAATAAATTTGTGCTATTTCAAGGCATGAAGTTTTTGTTAATTTGTAACAGCAGCAACAGGAAACTCATACACAGGTGAAACGAATCACCCATAGACTGCTGTGCAGATGAGCCAAGATAACACACATAAAGTACCTAACAGAATGCCAGGTACATAGGAAGCATTTAAATAGCTGCTATTGATACTGTCAGTGCTAATACTATTAACAGCACTAAAACCAATAGTAATCAACCCAAAGAACACTGACTCAGTTCCAGAGTTTACTCAACTTTGTGACCTAAGATATCATATTTAACCTCTGCAGGACTCCGTTTTCTCACTTACAAAATAATATGAGGGAACCTCAAATAGATGACTTCTAAAGTTTCTTCCAGCTCTAAAATTTTATGATTCTAAAATCTAACTCCTTAATGACACATTCTACTTGGTGCTAATTAACTGATTCAGAAAATCCTATTAAATAAAAATAGTAAGCCAAGCAGTTTTCATTTTATGTTTCAACATTTTCAATATTTTATACTGCTGAGTTACAGCCTTATAAAGTTGCGTCATGGCATAAAATCACAGGCCTGCAAGCAAGGAAACATACCTAAGTCATCCTGCTACTATTTAAAAGCCGTACAGTCAAACTACAATATTACTAGGATCTTCTCACATAGTTCAAAGTATGTCCCTACATATTACCTCACATATTCTTTTTTTAATAGCTTTACTGAGATATAATTCACCTGCTATACAACTCACCCTTTTAAAGTACACTATTCATTGCTTTTAGTATATTCACAGAGTTGTGCAACCATCAGCACAAGCCATTTCAGACTGTTTGCATCATCCTGAACAGAAGCTCCCTGCCCATCAGGAGTCACTCCCCATCCCCCCGCCTCCAATGCCCCCAGCCTACTCATCTACTCCTGTCCCTGTGGAATGGCCCATTCTGGACATTTCATATAAATGGAATCATACAGTGTATTATAACGTTTTGAGATCCATCCATGTTGCAGCATGTCAGCACTTCGTTCCTTTTTCCTTGCTGAATAATATTCCACCGTGTGGATATTCTACATTTTGTTTATCTAGTCATCATTTGATGGACATCTGGGCTGTCTCTACTTTTTAACTATTAGGAATAACGCTGCGATAAACATTCACGTACAAGTGTTTGTGTGAATGTACGTTTTAATTTCTTTGGGGTATATACCTAAGAATGGAATTGCTAGGTAACCCATGGTAACTTGACGTTTTTAACCTTTTAAAGAACTGCCAAGCTGTTTTCCAAAGTGGCTGCCCCCTTATACGTTCCCAGCAGCGATGTATAAAGGTTCCAGCTTCCCCAGATCCTGGCTAACACCTGTCATTACCCATCTTTGATTGCAGCCGGGTAGTGGCTATGCACGCTTCCTTCTGTGGTTCCGATTTGCACACCCCTATGCCGAATGCTGTTACAGCCGGGTAGTGGCTATGCACGCTACCTTCTGTGGTTCCGACTTGCCCACCCCTATGCTGAATGCTGCTAAGCATCGTTGCATGTGCTTACCAGGCATTTGTAAATCTTCTTTGGAGAAATGTCTATACAGATCATTTGCCCATTTTTTAATTGAGTCATTTGTCCTTTTTACTACTGAGCTGTAAGAGTTCTGTATAAATTCTAGATACAGGTACATTATCAGATACATAATTTTTATGTATTTTCTCCCACTCTGTGTATCTCATCTCATCTTAGTGCAGCTACTTGCACTAAATAAACAGATGCCGTGTTGGTATCCCCATTTTACAGATAGAATTGGCATGTCATTAAACAGACTTGACAACTGGTTGACTCAAAAGTAAGCTTACAGCTGTGCTCCTGGTTTTATTCATTTAAAGATGAATGAATATTGATATTCATTCATTGTTACGAATATACATTGTTATCAATGTATATTGATGACACTGCAGCAGAACTTCCACGAAGTCTCCCCCAGTTCAACCCTGATGCTATCTTGTATCTATAATCAGACAATGTTATTTCCAAGTTATATAAAAGATGGTCCCTTCATTCACTGGAAAAAATAGTTATGAAGTGTTACGTCGCAGGCACTGTTTGACTCCTAGCTCAGGATGCATTCCTGAACATAACCAAATCCTTACCCTCATTAGTCTGATAACTTGGCAGTATTATGCAAAGTCCCTAGCCCTAAAAAAATTTCTCAACAGCAAACAATCCAAAGAAAGAAATTTTTCATCTTAATGCTTAAAGATCCACCCTCAACTCAGATGAAACACCACAGATTTTAATGTAGGCGATATCCTGTTTTTCAAAAAATCCAAAGTGCCAAACTTATTTTGTGGCCTAGGACGACCTTGTTTTTGAGTATTGGCCTTAATAGGCCATCCCTTGCTTCTTGTAAATCCTTTTTATAATGCAGCAGTGCTTAGTTTAATGACATTTGTCAAAATGAAACTTGACTAGAAGAGGAAAATACTCACAGTTTTACCTTTAATCAGAAAAACCTGAAGGTCCTGAGTCTCTATCCTGGCCAGTTTCTACTCCATGCTGAGCAAAAAAAAGTTATACTAGCTCCATTAAACATAAAAACAAAAATACAGAACAAAAATTCACTAACTTACAAAGGCAGTTCCAACCTTGTCTATCAAAGCATTCCTAGTACAGAGCAGAGGGACCAAATAATCCTCAGAAGACTGAAGGCCCAGCCCTAACGGGCCCAGGCAAACTTAAAATTTCTTAGACTGGTGTTTGTTCTCTTAAAGAGTTCCCACCAATGTTATATTCTAAACTATAATACATCTATGTTCTTTTGTTTTAAAAAAAATTTACCATTCTTAATGAGGGTCAATATACGAATCTGTTGAGAAGGAAAGACAGAACTCATGGCTTATCAGTAACTCATTGCTCATCCATCTTTACCATGCAAATTTAGTAAATTAAATGACAGCCAGCAAGTAAAGCTAACGCTGGGGAAGACATGCCCGCCTCCTAGTTTTGAGTGCCCTCAGCACGCCACTTTGTAACTGGAGGTTCCCACACTCCCTTCGCTAGAGGTGCCTAAGGATTTACGAGGCACAGCTCAGCTGGGGGAGCATGACCTGAGGTGACCCCAGGGACGCCGGCTGCAAGCAGCAGCACCCCAGTTCAAGGCGGGCCTTTTCCACACTGTGACCTGGGAGGCTAGGCGTTTTCTGGAGGCATCTCGGGGTTGCTCCGGGAGGATCAGAGAAGAGCTGTAAGTAGGCAGAGCACTGCACTTCACCTGTCTTATGTACTGGGCCTCCACGGACACTTTCTGAAGACTGAAATTAGACTGCAACGAAAAGGTCTGAAAACCTTAAGACTAGAGGAAGTCTTGGCCAGGCAGACAACAATGTGCATCAGATCTGAAAGACGAGGTGAGGAAGAAAGGGGAGAATGGATAATGAAGCTGGTGGGGAGCAGAGTCAAAAACAGGAAAGGGTGTGGAATAAGCCAGGGGTCAGGGTCAGGCCTTTATCCACTGAAAAGAATGCCTATTGTGGAGTGGGTGCGTCTGCTTAAAGGAACAGCCTGGGCTCCTTCACCCAGCACCACTCAACTGCTCAAACCTTCAACTCCAAAATGCCGCTTGCTGGCCCCAGTCTCTCCTTCTTGCTCCCCAGATCCCTGGCCTCCGTTGCCAACCAGCCTCCCACAGAGCAGCCAACGTGAACCGTCAGAAAGTAGACCGTCACTCCTCTGACTGGTGGGTGTCTTTCCCACGACACCTGAACCCAACCCTAATTCCTCAGGGCAGCCTGGACACACCACACCTCTCTCCCCTCACTCGTGCTCTGAGCCCTGGCCGGGGCTCTGCCCGGGCTGCGTCCGGACCCACGTGCACTGCTGTGTCCTGATGACGCTCGAGTCTGCTCCGAGGTCGCCTCTTCCTGTTCACGCTATCGCTCTCTGACCCCTGACCTTTCTTCATTTTTCTCTTTAACATTTTCTTACTGTCTGAAATTATCCCTGTTTGCCATCTGCCTCCCCGCTTAGGAGGAAGCTCTACCAGGGCGGGGACTTTGTTTTGATCACTGTTTTGGTCTTGGGAGCCAGACCACTGAGAACAGTGCCTGGAGGACAGATGTTCACCATTTATGGAATGAGTGAATGAATCAGTCCTGCGTGATCTGAAACGCGTTTAGGCCTCCAGCTTTTCCCCAAACCCCTCTCCTTTCGTACCTGATCCATCAACCACGCGCTCAGCTTTACTTCTTGTCCACTGTGACCTAGGATCTGATCACCCAGGTTTGCAATCACTCCTTTGCCTAAACTCTCAACTTTCTCGCCGGCCTGTCCTTCCCCTCAACCAGCCTAAGGATCTACTTCTTCACTCGCACACCGCAGCCACCCAGAGGTCGCTGCTATAAAAAGCCCCAGCCGTGCCGACGGGGGACTCTGCAAACACACGGTCCCCCACCAGGAGCCCATCCATCTTTTTTAGGGCTCTCAATCCAGTCCCTCTCTCACAGCCGACAGAAACAATTCCAGGCTTCCATCACTTTCTTCACGCTTCCTCCCCTCCCCCCCACTCCGTAAGCGACATCACCTCCACAGGAACAAGAGAGGTCATTAGGTCAGACTCCCTCCGTTTCCTCCGTCCCTCCGATCACCGACCACACGCCCGCTCTCACCTCCTTCCTGGCAGCGCGGAGGGCGGATGTCCTTCTTCCTGCCCGAAGTGAACCCCAGCCAGAGCTCTGGAAGGCACGCGAGGCAGCCCACCTCCTCGGGGATCTACCCTGTCACGGGTCCACCTGCCCCTTCCCCATCTTCCCCTTCCCCTTCTCATCAGGCTTCTGCCCCACTGCACGCAAAGGCTCAAATTCTCCCATCACAAAACAAATGAACAAACAAAACTAATACAACTGCCCCAGACATTATGTCTCTCTCTTGCCTTTGTCCTCTTTTCCCTTTTCTCTTCGCAGCCAAGTGTCTCGTAAGACAGCTTGAACTCACTATTTTCACGGTTCTGCTTCCCCACTCCCAATTCACTGCTCGACCCCCTGAGATCTGGATTTTGCCTGCAAACACAAAACTGCTCTCTCCAAAACACATGTGACTTCTGAGCTGAAAATCCACTACGAATTTATTAAACCTGTCAATTGAACATCGACATCTTGTCTCCTGGCTTCAGTGACATTAGTGCTTGTCTCTTGGCTTCAGTGGCATTATTAAAGTGCTTGTCTCCTGGCTTCAGTGGCATTATTCTTTCTTGGTGCTTGACTTTTTTGGACCCTTCTTGGCAGTCTGCTTTGCTATCTACTGTGTGATCTGAGAAAAGCCTCTCTACGTGGTATAGCAGTTACAAGCCCGGGCTTGGGCTTAGTCAGCGTGGGCTGCTGTAACAAAGTACCATGACTAGGTGGCTTCAAGAGCATTACTTCATTTCCTCACAGTTCTGGAGGCTGGCAGCCCAGCACGGTTGGGTCCTGGTGAGAGTGCTCTTCCTGGGATCCAGAAAGCCTGCTTCTCACCGTGTTCTCACATGGCAGAGAAAGCTCTCTGGTGTCTCTTCCCCTTCTTGTGAGGACACCAGTAGGGTCGGGATCCACCCTCATAATCGCATTTAACCTTAATCGCCTCCTTAAAAGCCCGATCTCCAACACGGTGACATGGCGGGTTAAGGCTTCAACGTGAATCTGGGGGGACACAATTCAGTCCACAGCAGCCAATGGTAACTGCACTTTAATTAAAGCATGGTAAAGCTGAATGTTATGTAACAATAACTGTGCAAGTACAAGAACTCTAAAGCAGCAGAGAAAATGGGTATCACATGAAAATATCAGGCTACAAAATTTTATATCAACATGTAAAACATACACGTATGAAATAAAAAGGAATATATCATAATCGTCGTCAGAGTGAGGTGCCAGTAAAAGAGCTTATTTCCAAACTCTTGGCTAAGCAGTTTGAAAAATAAATTTCCACAGAAAGACTATATAAGTGAAAAACTTCAACTGAACAAAAAAATCCCTAAGAACAATTTCAAATCTAACTTTCCCTGTTTGTTTCCTGCTAACCTCACTGCCATCTGTACTAACCAGGATATAGGCCAACCTGCTATGACAAAACCGAGAACACAGTGGCTCAAACGAAAGAGGAGCGTGTTTCTCTCCCATGTAACAGTTCGGGCGCAGACAGGTGGGCTCAGGAAGGTCCAGGGACTGAGGTTCCTTCTGTCTTGTCCCACCACCCCCTGTGGACACTGCCCTGGTCTGCAGGACAGAAGCTGGCTCACAACACCTTGCTCTTGTGGGTGGGGGAAAAGAACAGGACTAACAGCAGATCTGAATACAAATGTGGTTTAGAAGGTGCACTCATCGTTTCCACTCCCACCCACTGGCCAAAACTTAGACACGTGGCCTCATCCGCCTACAAGGAGCCTAAGAAATACAATTTCTCTGTAGGCCGAGCTAAATGTCAGAGGTGAGAGGGTATCCTTCTCCCGACTCTGGAAGAGTCGTCTCCTTCCTAAAGGGGCGCCCATCCAATCACTGGATTCCACTCCGAGTCTACGATCTCTGGGCAACGCACAATCTCTGCAACAGATACCGACGTGGCTCCATCCCAGCCCAGTGACCTACAAACTAACAGACCAGGAACCTTTTGCTCTCCACCACCACCATAGCAACCAAAATACAACGAAACGAAAATAAGATGAATGCAGTTAAGTCTCCCATTCTGAAAAGAAAAGAATGGCAAATACACATTCTTACCAATGATGAGATACAGCTGGAAAAGAAAGGTGAAGAATCCCCCCTCCGCCAAGGAAGCCAGACCCTTGGTTAAACTCAGTCCTGTCCTGTGGGGGGAAGGGGAGGGATCTCCTTTATCAGTTTGTCTGCTGGAGCCTGGCTTTGCCTCTGGAAAATTCTTTTTTTTTTAATTTCCATCATCCTTTCTAGCCATATGTGAAGTGGATACGGAAAACTATGTGCTCCAAAGACGTGGCAAACAGCTGGTGCCAATTTGGGGGTCAAGGGTTGCTTTAGGTGTCAATGTCACACCCACCACAGGCTTTTACAAGCCAAACTTGTGGCATCTTTGCCAATGTAAACCTCTCAAAAATTCAACAGGTCTGTTTGCCTTCAGTCAGTACCACATGAAAGCAACCACAACTAAAGACAGTCCCGTCATAGATACTAAGTTTGTCTTTTCTCCTCCTTCACTTGCTGGCTTCTGTGGCAGACCCATCTTTCCCTCAATTCAAGGTGAGCTACCTTGAGGTCATCTGACTCATGACAGGAGGATTAAACCACCACACCCCAGTGACGTCAGGCAGGCCACGTGACCTGAGACGGTTCTTCCCGTCTGACTGATTTCAGGCTCCACCATTTAATTTGCTTTGGCCAATAAAATATGAACAGAAGTCACACATGCCACGTCCAAGCACCTGATTCTGCCACATCCTTTTCCTTCTGCCACAGAACAGCAATGTCTCCAAAAAGCCTATTCCTTTGGCTTAGTGGAACAGACGATGTGGAACAGAGCCACGGACATGTCATGAGGAAGAAATCAACCTTTGTTGCTGTAAGGGAGCTGAGACTGTGTTTTTAAGTGCAGCTCTACCTGGCCATGGGGAAATTTTGATGGAATTTAACAAGTAATAACAACAAGGCCCTCAAAATTAAGGACTTGTTATTCAACAAAGGACGTTCTAGACAAAGTTAACAGACAGGCAAAAGACTGGGACTACCTATTCGCAACATCTAAAAAGAACCAAGGGATTTAATAGCCATTGTATGCCAAGGACTCTTGAAAAATAACAATAAAAAGACAGGAAGTGCAATTGAAAAGTGGCTAAGAGACAGCGGGAGACAATTCACCGAAAATAAAATCCAAGTGGTCAGATAAAATGTAGGATGCCCCACTAAGTCTGCATTAAAGATACATAATGAAAACAATTCAGTATAAGCATGGCCTGACTACTACACAGTATACACTTATACTAAAAAAATTATTTGTTGTTTATTTGAAATTCAAATTTTATAATGTCCTGTATTTACTTTCTAACTCTGGCAAGCACAGGTGAAATCCATGTGGCTAACAAGTGAATGAAGAGAAGCTGAGTCTCACTAGTAATCAAAGAAACGCAAATTAAACCTACGTGATACCATTTTATATCTTTTATATTAGCGAAGTCCAGAAAACAAGGCTTTTATTGAAGTGCATATAACCCTGTATTTTTCCATTTTATTACAAAAGATCACCTAGCCTAAGATTCTTTTCTCATCACACCACTAGGCAATACAAGCCCAACTATTCACTGCACGTGCACAGAGAAAAACCACACTTCAAATCATAATTTCAGACAGTAGGTAGTATAGGAATAATCCCAGTAACCATGGCCAGGCATCATAGACTTTTTCCTAGAAAACTTAAGTACCTATTTAGAATAAATTTGTAAAAATGAAATGGTGAGGATTGAATATGCTTGAGTATCATTTCGTAATCAACAGCTCTTTCATAAGGAACATCATAACATTAATTTTGCTACTAGATGAAGATTAACCTCTTAAGGTTAACTCTCATAGCAGGTCAGAAACTTGGACTGTAAATAAAAACGAGAATCAGGCTTCACGGTTTCAAAGAGCTTTCACGTAAAAATGCTTTATCTAAATCACAACTATAGCTTTAGCACTGGATGATATCCATCTGGAAGGCAGAGGTAAGACACAAAAGCTGTAGGTTAAGGAAGGGAATAGGGGGACTTCCCTGGTGCACACATAGGGGGACTTCCCTGGCGGCGCAGTGGTTAAGTAATCCGCCTGCCAACGCAGGGGACACGGGTTCAAGCGCTGGTCCAGGAAGATCCCACATGTCGTGGAGCAACGTAGCCCGCGCGCCACAACTACAGAGCCCGCGTGCCTAAGGCCCGCGAGCCACAACTACTGAGCTCGCGTGCCTAGAGCCCGCGCACCTCAACAAAGAGCAGCCCCCGCTCCGCTCGCCGCAACTAAAGAAAGCCCGCGCGCAGCAACGAAGACCCAACGCAGCCAAACAATAAATAAATTAAATATTTTTTTTTAAAAAAGGGAAGGGAATAGGAGAAGCCTGTAAACACAACGTATACAGCACCCATTCTTTTTTTTTTTTTTTTTTTTTTTGCGGTACGCGGGCTTCTCACTGTTGTGGCCTCTCCCGCTGCGGAGCACAGGCTCCAGACGCACAGGCGCAGCGGCCATGGCTCACGGGCCCAGCCGCTCTGCGGCACGTGGGATCTTCCCAGACCGGGGCACGAACCCGCGTCCCCTGCATCGGCAGGCGGACTCTCAACCACTGCGCCACCAGGGAAGCCCAGCACCCATTCTTTTTTAAATATTATGAGCTTATTTCGTGTAAATACAGCATGTATGCTATTTTAAATAAAATTTCGATTCAAAACACAAAGTACACCAACAACTCATTTTGCCTTCTTGAACTTCTAGGATAAATAATGCCCTCTGAGTTGATTTTAACATCTCCAGAGGAAAACATTTTTAAAACGAAACTCTTACTATGAGAGATCAATTTAGAAAAAGACCAACATTTTGGCACAGTTCCGAGAAACAGTCATAAATAGCTCTTTATTTCATTCCGAAGCATAAAAATATTTCAAAATAAATACTAAACCAAAATACTTTATATGAATGGTACTCTAATATAATAGTTGTGGTAAACTGATTTACAGATACTAACGTGACTCAGCCTCCCTTATATAAAAGACATGCAATATAATCGTGAACACTTCTAAAATGTTGGTATAGGGAAAATTGCTAGTTTGCTTTCAAAAGGAGATCACTTCTGGAGGTACCTCTAACAACAGCAAACCCAGCAAGCTTTTAGATCTATAATTCAGCTTCCATCAGGACGAACTGTGGCAGGCATCTGACACAACACACCCCCACAAGAGAGAAAGGTAAACATAGAAGTCACACAGCTTTCACCGTAATGTCTAAGGCATTAAAGTATTTCCATAAATCACATATTACCTTTTTAACTACATATAAAAATAATCCTTGAAACAGCCTGGGTCCCAAATATCATAGAATCCTGAGGCTACTGGGTAGGAAACAAATGATACTCACTGCACTCTTTTTTTTTTTTCTTTTAAGTTTCAGAAGAAAAGCAAAATCAAAGTGTTATATTAGCACCACTGCTAACAAAGGTTTGACATAAACATGGAAAATTTAAAGTACCTGTTCTTCAACTTCAAGAAAGGAAAAGATTATTCCTTGGCTCTTGTCCCAAGCTGGGAACAAGTAAACACAGAACCGGTTTTAAATAAGCCCCAATCAATCAATCCTTAAACTCTACTCAATATCTCCACTTAAGTACGCAGTTGAGAAAGTACGCCAATCAGGAACTGCCCCCCCCTTCAGTACCTTCGCTCCTCAAAGCTGGCCAGTCCCTAAACTCCAAGTTTAAAGTCAACCAATCCTTAAATTGTCTCACTTTTGAAAAAAAAAAATCCTGAAACTCCATGCTTCCTCCAAATCCCACCTAAGCACATCTCTGCCTGTTGTGAGGACCGTATTCTGCAGGCATGCTTCTCCCTTGCTCAGCAAGTATGAAATTCAGCTTTGATTTAGCTACACTGGAGTGGTGGTCTCTTCCCTCAATAATACGATAAATATTATGGTTACTTGGTTATTAGCATTTTTCTTCATGAAGCTAAGAAAAATATTTGTTATAATAATTCAATTTTATGGAAAGTTGAGAGTCTTTGCCTTTTAAGCCTAAGGATAATCCTTCTAGCCCAATACACAGCTGCACTAACAAAGGGGTCCCTTTCCTTCTCCTCTCAACCCCAGACCCACACCTCACACTATCAATGGTCCAAACCCAGCCAATGGATGTACCATATGAAACACTAAAATTTCCAATTACTGAAACTTGTATCAAGAATTGAGTGTCATCAAATAGTCTTCAAAGAATATGGTAACTGAGCAAATATTCAAGTAGATACTCTTTCTGACCTAATAGAAATGACAGTGTGGCTTGGTTTTTTAAGATCTGGAAACCTAAATTCTAAATCCTATCTTTGAGATTGGTTTACTTGGGTAAACTGATCATCTCTTCTTAAATTTTTCAGTCTAGAAAATAAAGCGACCATCACCAGCTCCTACCACCTCACAACAATGATGTATGTACTCATTTAGAGTAAGATGAACTCTCAAGGTTTCAGAAAGGCAAATAAAACCCAACCATTATGTTATTTTGTTTGTTGCTAAAGTCAACTCAGCTTGAGGTTTAGGTCAGCATGGAAAAAAGTAAGAAAAACTGTCTCAATTAGACATAAAAGATGGCTGAAGAGAGTAATATAGGTTCTAATTAGAAAACTAGAATGAATGGGAGTCCTATCCCAAATACAAATCCCTCTATCAGACTGGCAAAGTGAATCGTGCGAGAGGGCTGCCTGACCCAAGTACACTCAGATACGGCTGAGGGCCACGTTTTGGACGGCTTGTGGACTTAGCGTTCTCAAAAAATAAATTCTAAATGGCAAGTGGTGTTACCTTACGGTTTATCAAAGCTCCGTGAGGTTCCCACTCGAGTCCAGTCAGAGCAGGATTACGAACACTGAATTACCAATTGATTCAAGTTAACATGAACATTTGACTAGGTGTTAAAGGAAACCAGAATGTCACCGCAAGATCTGCCATTTTGGCATATTGGTTATTTTGAATTAAAGGCACTTAAGAAATAGCAGGTACAAGAAAGACACTCTGAGTCTCCTTTGTCCTTCCTGAAAGCAAGAGATAAAAATCCCATGTGAAAGGTACTCTCTCTGTACCAGGAGGAAGACATTCTTATCAGCAGAGGCGGGGAACTGGGGGCTGAGAAATCTGTACAAACCAACCTTATTACAGTAAAACCCTTGTCTTGCTGTTACCTCCTCACCACTCACTGCCCCTGGCCCACACCCCTTTGTCTTGTCAACTCTTCACAAAGTTATCGTTTGTCTAAAATGTGCAAAAGCTTCCTGCTCTGGTCACTTCTTCAGGTCTTCATTCTCTTGTGAAGGCTCCCATGCATATGTAAAAGTTTAATGAAATGTGTATGTTTTTCTCCTGTTAATCTGTTTTATGTCAGTTTAATTCTCAGGCCCAGCTAGAGACCCAGAGAGGGTAGATGAGAATTTTCCCTCACCTACAGTGCCAAGAGGCCTACATAGTTAGGTTAGGCATAGATTTGGTGAATTCATACAGAAACTGTCGAATTTATTTCTAGAGAAGAATCCATGGAGAGGCAGTATAGCTCAGAGGAAACAGTCAAAACTACATTATGAGTTTGGTGACCTTGAATAAGTTACTTAATATCTCTGAACCTGTTTCCTCGTCTATAAAATAGGAATTATTTCACAGGACTGTCAGAAAGATTAAAAGAGATAATGATAGACAGTAACTTTAAAAGTGTCCTAAGCATCAGACCTCTGAGTCCTAGACTTACTTTTGTCACTAACTTGCTATAATACACATGACAAGTCATTTGATCTAAGTCGGTTTCCTCATCTGTCAAACAGTGGTGTAACGCATACCCTACACATGTCATGGGGTATTTATGACAATTAATGTGAAAAGGATTTTTCAAATATAGAGAAACCCTGGGAGTTTTGACTGGGAGATAATTAATTCCACACCCACCAAAATGAAGAGGATTCATACGAACAAACTTGTTACAACCCAGGATTATATAATGCTCCAATTAAATTAACTTTACTAAGAAAAACATTTCACACCTAAGAACATACCCGACACACCAGACCCGTTGGCAACCACTCGGCCATTAGCTGCAAGAATTCTTTTCCACGCAATGAACGCACCAAATTGGCTCAGCTCTCCAATGAACTAAAAGCAGTTCAACACAATCTTTTGTTCGAGTCGGGTGTCTGCCACTTAAAACTACCCCTTCAATTTCTAAAGCATCAGGGAAAAAAAGGAAAAGAAGAAAGCTATACATTGCAGGGTTTCTCAACAGCAGCAGTGTTGACACTTGAACCAGATCATGTTTCAATGTCGGGGTTGCTCTGTGCACTGTAGGGTATGTAGGCGCATCCTTGGCCGCCACCAACTGGATGCGCAGAGCAGCACCCCTCCCACACAGCTGTGACACCTAAAGATGTCTCCAGGCATTGCCAGATGTCCCCAGGGTGAGCTGGGGAGGGGACAAGATCATCCCCAGTTGCGATCCACTGAGCTAAAGCCATAGTACTACCTTCCAGTCGTATTTATCTTACATCTCTCTCTCTCTCCCTATAGACTGGTGGCTTACAATGCAGTCTGAAAAACTAACAGTTTTGCAACATAAGAACTCAAGAAAAGAATGCTGTCTGTAAGACAGTAACGTCGTAAGAAGAATTACAGGTACCGTAGGGAGTTATGGTTCAATTATCTCTTCCATCAACATGCTGTTTTTGCCTCATCCTCTCTAAGAATTCTCTTCTTGGGAGTTTTTTTGGGCTAACAATTTGGTTAGCCTGTCACTAAAGCTTAGTCTCCACCCAGACTTACTAATTCTTATTCGTTAGTGTTTACGTTGAAAAAGAAAAAAAAAAATCAAGCCTTGACGTTTTAATTTCTAAGCAACCAAATATGAAATTAATCAAAATTAAGTGTTCCATAGCTATTTAAATTATTAAAATTAAACATTTAAAATATTAAGTAAAATTACCCAAATTAGTATTCAGCTATTACTGTAAACATATAATATATATGTTGAAGGTAATGTGCAAAAATAAAAGAAACCATACGAAGTAGAATTTTAAGCATTACATTTAATGCCTACTACATTCCATCACTGGGCTAGACACATGGTTTTCTACAAGAAACAATTTCCATAATATCAGTACTTACACTGGTACTCTTAACATGGTAGTTTTTTAAATTTGCCTAGGTAAATATAAATTTTAAACGCAATTCGGATAAGTTATCTAGGATGCTATATTTCACCTGGTCAGTGTTAGAAAGAGTGGCTTCTGTTGTCTTCAAACAGGACGGCTGACCATCACTGCCCCTCTGCCGGGAGCTACCTGACACAATTAATCGTCAACCTGCTGTCCCAGAGCCTGAACTTAAAAAGTGACAAAGCCTGAGTCATCAACAGGCCACTTAAGACGCAATTCTACTTTATACCATATCTAATGTTCTTGAGGAAGCTAACTGCAATTGTGGTTAAAAAAAATAGTGATAATCACTTCAACTCCATTAAATTTAGGGACGCTACGATAGCAGATTTAAGATTTTGTGAACTGCAAAATGAGACAGCACATCTCCACTTCTACACTTGCGGAGGATTCCTGTTTTAGAGCCCTGGGACTCGGTTATTCAGATCAACTCTCCCACTGAAAGCTAAAAAAGCTAAACAAAATATAACTGCTATCTGTTGTAGGGGAAAAGCTCTGAATTAATCATGAAATCTACAATGGCATAAATTTATCAATATATAATCTGCAATGGTTCAGATGTGAAATACTCACATTAGGAAGTAATAAAATTGTGATACATGTATGGAGGTTATAGTACGCCCTGAAAGAAACCCACAGAAATAACATACCTATTCTTGTATGTATGGTTCAAGTTCCTGTGTTTCCACATTGTTCCACACAATTCCACTCATGACAAATATCACCAGATCCTCTTTCTCTGACAAGAAATACAGCTCAGTGTTAACGGGATGATCCGCAGAGAAACTCAAACTCATTCCGATGTGTGGAACTTTGGCCTGATTCACTTAACCGGGCGGAAACCTGCCTAAACACTTCACACAACCCCTCCATCGCCCTCTATTATGCAAGCTGCAACATTTTAAGGCAACTCCCTTATTTCACCAGCTGGCCCTGTCAACACTGATGTAACAGAACTGGAAAAACTCATCACTCCACCATGATATTCAAATATCAAACTGTATTTCACTTGGGAAAAATTATACGGTTGCCAAATAAAACTAATGCAAATATAGTAAACTAGGCAAGGCTCTGAGTCATTCTTTTCTTGAAAAGGACTCTTGGGGAACCTCGAATCCATCCTGCGACCGCTCAGGCCTTCTTTTGCTCCTCTGACCCCGCCCCGCCCCACCCCTCAAGCGTGCGGGGCAGAGCGGGGGCGGCAAGAGGGCCAGGATGAGCTCATTAGTGTGCGCTCCGTCCACTCTAGTTTTATCCCCACGGGTCCTTCCTCACACTCTGCTCCTCCAGAAAGAGAGCTATGTTTTATTCATCTCTGAACTCCCCAAACCTCAGCCAATATCCTGCATATAAAGTCATGCCTAACATCTACTCCATGGCAAGCACCAGATTCGGGACTAGAGACAGAGAAGTAGAAGAGATACGAACCTCAGCCTGGATGGATGTTGGCTGCCTGAACGGAATCAAGTAACGAAAGGCCAGTTAGCACAGCGCCAACTGCCTGTGTTCCTTTCTCCCCTTGCCAATCAAGGCTTAATGAGGAACCAAAGAGGGCTTTCTCTTAAGAAACACAAACGTGTGTCTTCAGCCCTGACCATTGCCCTGAGTTCCACATCCATACACCCAAGGGCCTACTCAACGTGTCGACTTGCAGGGCGTTACAGGGATAAACTGCATGGGCTTGGAAGTCAGACGGCTTGGGGTCTGAATCCCAGCTCCATCACTGCCCAGCTGGGTGCCAGCAGGCGGGCCACTCTGAACCTCTCTGTGCCTCTGTCTTCTCCCGCGTAAAGTGGGGGCCCTGAGGGCTCCTGGCACACACAGCTGTGATATAAGGATTAAATGAATTAACATGTGTGAACATGTTTAAAACCCCATCGGGCACACAGTTCACGCTTACACGGTGCTTACTGTTATTCCTAGCGCCAATACTGCTGTTACTATGTCAGGCATCTAAAACTCGTCCAAAACAGAATGCACGGTTTTCTTCCCAAACCCCTTTCTCTCGTCTCGGGAAACAGCGCCACTATCCATCCAGCTGTTCCAGCCTAAAACCTGAGAAGTCATCACTTCTTCCTTTTCCCCACCCTCCAACTAGCAAGTCCACACCAGCACTCCCGGCTTCAGAAGCTTTCCACGACTTTGCCCACGTACCATCACCTCGCCAGTACCTCCCTAGTGCAGGCGCCCACCGTCTCTCCCCAGGGGCAGCAAGACTCTCCCACCTCCCCGCTCTCAACCCTCCCCGCTCCACGACCCTCCGGCTAACTCTCCAAGAGCACTGAAGTCAGACGCTCTTCCCGTGATGCAAGCCTCCCTGTGGCTTTCCATCACGCTTCGAGGGGCATCTTCACTGCCCCACGCCCACAAGGGCCCTATCCCCATCGATAAAAATGGCGATAGTAATACAGACCTCAGAAGGCTGTAAAGACTTCATTAGGCGTTTAGACGAGGGCCTCACACACAGTAAGCTCCAGGCAAGGTTCACTGCTATGATTATTCCTGCCTGACATGCTCTTACCTCAGGCTCTTCCTCTCCCGTCAATCCATTCAACTACCAACCCCTTTGAGAGGTGTCCCCAGACAGACCCCCTCTGAAACGACCTGCCCTGCTCTCCCACTCTTGGCCTTGTCTTCCTTTGCTTCACCGCACTTACCGCCGTCTGAAATAACATCACGTCCTTGCTCTTTGCTGCCCAGTGCCCCGCCGGAACGTGAGCTCCACTAGGTTGGACATGTCATCTCATTTGATGCTCTAGTTCCGCTTCTGACCCAGGACCTGACTCTGAGAGCACAACACACCTCTTCCCCAGGTTAGGGAACCGGCGTGAACTTCTTAGTAACGACACCGTACTCTCGTTTTCACCTTCATGACCACAGCTGAACCTCAGGAGAGCGATACTACGCATACCATCATCTCCCATTTCAGGGAGAAGGCTCACGTTCCAAGTTTGGGTGACTCATCTTTGGACGCAAAGGCTAGTAACGAGCAGAACAAAGGTTCGAACCCCTGCGTTCCCAGTCTAAGGCCCTTCAAACCAGGATGGAAGAGTATTAGGCCCTGGAGCTGACTCTACGGAAACGTGATCTCTCAGTCTCCTGAATAAATACACCGTGGGTGCCTGGTCCTCCGCCCTTCGAAGTTCCTGACAAGCACCTGCCCTGCATCTGAGAACGATTCTGGCACAGCACTAACGCGTCGGCGGCGCACCAAGCCCGGGCGGGCAGGCAGCTACGACGGCGGGGCGTTCCAAGGGGACACGGCAGCACCCCGCGACTCTTCCGGGGCGCTCAGAGTTCTCTCTGCAAACCCGCACGGCGGGGCCTCATAATCGCCGAGAGCGCTGCGGTGACGCTTCCAGCGACTTCTTGGCCCCCGTCCACCACGTTCAGATCGGCCGTCGGGCTCGAGGGCGGTCCAGGATCAGAGCGGGCGGAGGAAGGCGGGAGGCAGACCTGCGGCAAGGACCCCGGCCCAAGAGACCTCTGTCAGAGGGCTGCGGGTCCCCACGTTCGCAGAGTAGCCCACTGCCTTTGTACGCTTTCTCCTGGCGCGGTCACATGCTAGTGTCACCTCGCGTGCTCTCACGACGCGCCCGGCCCTGGGGCTGCCTCGGAGGGAGGCCGGAGGCCGCTTCGCCTCCAGTGTACGCGAAAAGGGCACTGAGGCAGCAAGTGGTCATCCCTGCAAGTGGCTCCGCCTCAGCCACCTGGTCGCTCGCGGGACCCCAGAGGAAGCCCGGGCGGGGGGGGCGGGGTGTCTCCGCAGGAACCCTGCACCCCTGACTCAGTATGTGCAGAGGGGAACCCAGTGCCCCCATCGGGGAAGAAAGAAAGGGGCCTCTCCCCCCCGGACTCCCCCCTCCCCGGCCTCGATATCGGCCCCAGGGGAGACGCTGCGGTGCTGCCAGGGCGCGGCCTCGCCTGCTCGCACGCCCGTCCCTCCCGCCGCGGAGGGCGCGCTCCCCGCCCGGGCGGGCACCTGTCCCGTCACCGCGTTCAGCGGCTCCCCGGACCGCCCCAGGAGCAGAACCCACGGCCACCACCGACTCCGGGGGTGCGAGCAGCCGGGCTAGCCCCGCAGGCCCGGGGAACTGCAGGAATCCTCAGAAACTTACAGTTTTCCTACCGCGTGCGCGTCACGGCGAGGTGACGTCATGAGACCCGGCGCCCGGGCAGGTCAGGCCGCGGGTCGCCGCCGCCCGCCCCCCCACGGCCCCGCCCCCCGCGCGCCGGCGGGAGACACGCCCTTCCTCAGCGGCCCCGCCCCGCCGCGGAGCCCTGGGCGCGGGCGCAGGCGCAGACGGCCCACGTGGCTGCAAAGACCCTGGGAACACAGCAAGCGGGCTGTCGCCCGGGGGCTGGAGCAGGACGCCAGGGTTGTGAGGTAGATTTTCCACAGACATTGCCTTCCCTCCCTCACGTGTTCCTTAAAAGTCCTCCACATGAGGAAACAGCCATTTGCTCTTCACCAGGTGCTACGGGCCCCTCGGCCGGGCGGGGTCAGCTCCCCCACCGGCCTTTGCTCCTGCCTCGCCCCCTCGAGACTCCGCCCCAACTGGATAGGCCCTGGCTTGGCCCCGCCCACTCTGGTTAGGCCCCGCCCCAACCGGACCTGCTCCTTCTTGGTCCCGCCCACATCGGCTCGGCCCCGCCCCCTAGGGCCCGCCCTTCCGGCTCCCGCTCGAGGCTAGGCGGGCGCCCGGCGGCCCCACCCTGTCCCGGCGGCTCCTCTAGCCTTATTACTTGAGTTTTTAGCCTCTACCCTTCCTACTGGGTTTCCCGCTTTGGCTCAGTGAGACGACTTGCAGACTACCGTTCTCCTCTATTAAGCTTAGCAGGCGATGATCTGTGCAAACAAGGATGTTCGCTTCTTCGCTCTTGTAAACTTTCCGCCACCTCCTCCTCGCGTGACGACACCTTCCTGCGCCCGTCCCACGGGTCTCTGCCCCTTTTTAGGCTCTTTCCTGTGTTCTTAAAAATGAAGAGTGCTGGTTCAAAGATGGCTCAGTGGAAGGAAAAAGGAAGGCTCGAGAAGCCGACAGCAATATGCTAAACATTTATTTCTGACTTGTTGGATTCTTATATTATTACTCTTATAGGCAGAAAAAAAAACTTGATGCTTAAAAGTGGCTCAGGCAAATATGTCTTGAAAAATAAAGAATGGGAAGAACAGGCCTTGGAAATAGACGCTAAGGAGGAAGTACTGAAGAGAGAAAGGATCACTTTTAAAAACTGACTTGGAATCACGACAAATAGCTAGATGAAGCAGGGAATTTTGCCCGGCAGCTCCAGTGTAAATAAAACCTGAAACAATTGTTTGTTTACACTCTCACTGAAAATACTGCAGTATTTTTATAGGAAAGAGTGATGCTGGGGAATGTTAGCCTTTAACGCCTGATATCTGGGCTGGTTAGAAATAAACGTATTATTCAGGAAAAATCCACGTAAGTAATTAAAGCTTAGAGAAGTTTCTGATTTGGATATTATTCGTACATTTTATCTTAATATATCATACAAGGTTTTAACGATCATTATCAAATGACATAAGAAATTTTTAGAGTTTGTAGATAACAATTTTAACAAAAATAAGGTTTTTGTTCTGTGGAGCAGTTATAGAAAAATAAGCACTTTTTAAAACTTCTGCATATTGAACAAATGACAGTATATTTTCCTTGCAAAACAACAATTTTAAGAAAACTTTAAATTGTAAATTTCATTATTTACATGCTTATAAAATCCCCAAAATTGGAATCCTTCTTTAAGGAGATTCTAGATACTCCTATGGGAGCGTCCCACACATCGTATATGTCATCTGTCCTTTTATGGAATGGAAATGGTTAAGAAGTATACACCAAATGCATTAAAAGTTCTTCAATACAAAATACTTTTGCCTCTGTAAGATGGTATGACAGAAGACATTCCTTTCTTCTCATCTTATTATTTAGCAATTTTTTTCTCTTGATACCCCAAGATTTTCAAACAAAACAAAACAAAAACAAAAGCCTCCTGTCTCACTAGATGCAGGAAAGAAGTAATGCGGCCAACAAAAGATTGACAGGCAGGAAGCGTACCCAAACAAGGAGAGGAACCTCAGGGAATATCAAGTAGAAATTTGGGGGAAATACATGATCAGATACAGTCAAGTTTCTGTAACAGACTGGAATCTGATCTAGATAAGTAGCCAGGAGCTAGGGTCAAATGTATGTTGATATTAGAGAGAGGAACTGTTAGGAGAACTGCTTTCTTTAAGGAAAAACAAAAACAAAACAAATCCCTGGACATTCAAGGGTTAGCACTGGAAGGACTAAGGACCTTCCTTCACTCTGGCCCTTGGGGTTTCAGTTTCCCCTGGTGGTTGTTTCACTTTGGTATCTGCTGCCCCTAGCAAGCTGGGTTCCAGGGCCCTGTACTTCATAACTGTTCCTTTTGTCCTATTGGCAAACTGCGAAAAGCTGAACCTTAACACTAGGGGAAAACAAAAGGTTGAAATATAATGGCTAATATTTGTCGAGTGTTTATATGCACCAGACACTGCATTAATTCATTTAATCCTTGCAACTGGCTGAGGAAAGTGCTGTTATTATCTCCCATTTACACACGGGGCAAGCAGAGTGCAGGAGACCAAGTGTCACACGTCTCACAGCCTCTGAGTAACAGAGTCAAGATACTCTAGAATCTGCAGCCATAACCACTGATCTGTATTGAGTTTCAAGTAACAAGGCAAGAAACAGGGACTTGGAAAGTGCAAGATCTGTAAATTCTAGCTCCTAAAGACTGACCACAGTGTAGGGGTATCTTCTTCACCATTTCCTGGCCTGTCTCCGCACTTCTATTTCCATTTTTGAGGTGCTCATCATGACCTAGTAAATTGATTTTGTGACCCATTAATGGATTACCAGCCTGAAAAACACTAATCAGAATCCCAAATATCAAATTGTATCCCGTGCAATAAGGGTAATTGTTCCCAAAACACAAGCTTCAGTAAACTACTGTTTCGGTAACGTGTGTGTTTTCCGAGTTGCTATGTTAGTGTATTTCTTACCATGGATCTCAATTCAAAAAGTTTCAGAAACACTATTATAACCACCACTTGCCTGACTTCTATGCATATTGCATCATTCAGAATCAAGATCAAGACAAACCAAATCCCATTCCAACCCCCTTGCATCCCTCCCAGCTCCAGGATCTGGTCGAGGTAATCAACACAATAACCAGGTCACTTCTACATCCAGAAGGGCTCTTGTCTCCAGGACAAAGACCAAGACTGTAATAATGACAACATGATAAACAGCCACAAAACAAGAGTTACACCCAAAAAAAGAGAGGTTGTCATGAGAAAGGAGCAGAGATGGGTAGCTTGGTGGAAGAAAGACTGGGGACAGAGATTGGGGGGCTGCAGAAGGAGGTACGTTCATAAGCCTACAATCTTACAGCTGCTGTGACACGGTTTGCAAAGTTCTATTTCATATCTCATTTTATCACCTCTCTTCTCTCATCCCTTTACTTAGCTAATTCTCCCCATCCTGTGGTCTCTCCTTTGCAGAAGCTTCCTCCGAGAAGCTTTGCCTAAACTGCCTTTGCTCTGGGCCTTGGAAATGATTTTCACCTCCTCCCCTGCTCGACTGTATGCTCTGTGAGAGTAGGGGTAATATTGGTCTTGTTCAACCTCAAAGGTTTACTGGTACCTGAGGACCCTACCCTGAGCAGGTACTCACTAAAGATGTGTGGAGGAATGAACGGATGGATACATGACCTCAAATCCACACGCTGGCTGGTTTCTTACTCAGGATACTAGCTGCTTTCTAAACAGGGGGCACTGTGTTAATAGAAATAATACCGAGAAGAAAAATCCTTTAGGAGGAATAACTGTTTGAAGGATGGTGCAGCATAATATCGCAAAACCCTGAACAGGGTCCGCTTGCCTGGGTACTTCTGTGCCCAGTTATTTGGAGAAATCCAGTAACTTCTCCAAGCTTCGGAGGGGATTAGGATCACTGAACGTTGTTCAGAGTGAAAGCCCTAATAGGGTGTTAGCCCTCAGGGAACTCTGCGAAATCAGTGCAGGCCACCTGCACCCTTATTTGCATGAAGTCCCTGGAAAGAAATTGACAGGCACTAGGGAACAGCAGTGAATCCTTTCAGACAAAGGATATTGGACAAAGGCTTCTCCCAAAGGCAAGAGTGGGGTGGGGGAGTGAGGAGGGAAAAGGAAAGCAAGTCACCAGTGGTGTGGCTCTGAGAGGCCAAGTCCGTGACTGAGTAAAGGGCCAGGTGCATGCTTTTGAGTGAAAAGCTGAAGGAACCAAGCTGCCTCGTGGGTGTGTTGGGATTCGAGGGCAGGGGAAGAAGGTGCAGGGGAAAGAAGAAGGTGTCAGAAAGATCCAGAATTCCTCAAGGAAGAAACCTCACCTACCACAGCACCGCAGTCAAGCAGAATGTTCCAGAAACAGGCTTGAAGTCTTTGTGTATTCTGTTCTTCCTCCGTGGGATCTATTTTCTCCCTTATCTCTTGGAAAAGACCTAGTCTTTCTTCAAGTCCTATCATTAACTCTCTCTGCTAAAAACAGCCAACTTTTTTTGAGCGCTTAGATCTAAATCACTGATCAGCGCTCTATGTGAAATCTTTATTTAACCTTCACAACAACTCTTCAGAGTAGCTACTATTTTTATGTCTTTTACAGATGAGAGAAAAAGTGATGTTAAGTGACTTGCCCTAGGTCACGTAGCTTAAAGTTATCTGACTCCCAATTTCAGCCTTAAATACTACCCTGGAGCTCATTGCTTTGCCCAGGTGGTCAAACCATCTCTTCCCTCTGCTCCTTAAAGAAACTTCTATAGCACATGACATTTAAATATCTCTCAAATCAGAATGCATCTTAAAATGGAAAGGATAACATAATTTAATTAATTTTTTTCTTCGTTTTACAAAAAAATAATGATTTATCTTATCACAGATAGCATCTTTGATTTAATAGCACACAGTATACTGCTTTATAAATGCTTATACGTCTTTCTCCCCACTAAGCTATGAATTCTTTGAAGACGGAGATTGATTCGCTCAACTTTGTGTCCTTAGCACCTAACACAGTTTCCGGAATGTGAAAGGCATCGGGCAAATTTCTTGAATTCAGTTGAGGCGGGTATGTCATCTCCCTGACAGGTGACAGGTGGGTGCAACCTAGGAGACAAAAGTCATCACTGTCATCACCCAAACTCTTTGATTATCCGCAAAGCCCTGTTGTTCTGGGAAAACAAAGTCACAACTTCTCTGAGTTTTATCCCAGTTGAGTTCTATTTGGCTCTAAAGGTATGTGAAGGTTCCCCTTGGTAATTAATTCGGCATGTCTCTTCTCTACTTGACAAAGTGTCATTTATTGTTTACACTTTACGTTGGGTTCAGGCAGTTTGTAATCAGTTAAAGCAATATAATGAGGCCAAATTAAAGTTAAATTTTAAAATCTGATTTTGCAAGGTCAGATCCAGTTGCACCTGGACTTTAAGCTAGAGATGGTGCTCAGGTCACTGAGGTGTTCGATTTGGTCCATGTTGTGTTTTTAAATTCTTGAATATCAGAAGATAACATTTAAAAAGCAAGTATTTTGGCTTCTTCCAAATATCAGAGGCTCTGATGATGTTAGCCCCCCTCTTCACCCAGGGCATTCATCGTTGGAGTGAAGCTGCCCAGTTCAGAGACACAGATGTTCCCTGTTTTCCCATAACCCCAACTGGGGGCTATTTAAGCTACCCATGTGGCACTGGAGTTTATGATGGACCTTGAAAGTGAAGGGCTGGATCATTTTAAGACTCTAGCTTAAGAAGGATCATAAAACCTGAAAAATAAACAGCTTTGCTCAGAAATCCACTAATGCTCTAAGTGAAGTAATGATTTTCAATAGTTACATTTTGCCCTATAGATAGATTTTTCACTGTTTCTATGTCTGTCTTCTAGAGAATAAACTTCTTGTGCATTAGAGATTTTTTCCAATAAGATATTGCTTTTTGGTATTTAAACAAAAAAGAAAAATACTTAAGAAAAATTGAAGTGCAATATAGAAGGTTGGATGCACAGTATGGCCAGGCCTATGTGCGTGTTGCACGGATTGCATTCACAGAGCACACAGGCTTACCCAGCAGAGAGTCACAGAAGTTTCTCTCCTTCCCTTGGCCTCTGTTCTCAGGTAACAACATGGGAGAAGGAAAGTTAATTATCCTGTTAATTATCACGTTTCCGTTTTGTTCTATACCACAAATGGTCGACTCAATCACCTTTAAATTATACTTTAAAGTGAGCTCCGAGGCTGTATAGAATGTGGGTATTTAATAAGTCTGTTATTTGGGGGAGATTCTCTTGTCTAGTCACACTTTAGGTACTGCTGTTGACATTAGTCAAGATAAGGTTTGGATGCAAGTGACAGAAAACCCCTGAGATAACAGGCTTAAACAAATTTGAAGTTTATTTCTCGATGCGTAAAACTGTCTGGATATATGTGGTCCAGGACAAGTTCGCCCACAGTGGTGCCAGGGATTCAGGCTCTTTCCATCTTGTTGCTCAGTCAATGCTTGATCTACATTCTCAAAGTCACCTCTCCATCCAAGATAGCAGCTGAACTCCAAGAACCCCCCAGTTTGCAGGAAGGAGAAGATCCAGATATTCTGTAGCTTGTACTCCTTAAACCCCATTTTTCTCAAGAAGCTTTTCTCAGCTAATTAAGAGACTAGATTGGTAACTTCTCAGTTCACTTAAAACTTCCTTGTAAAAAACTTCATTCATTTAAATACTTTAAAATGCATTCATGATGGCCATCATCAAAAAATCTACCAACAGTAAATGCTGGAGAGGGGGTGGAGAAAAGGGAGCCCTCTTGCACTGTTGGTGGGAATGTAAAGTGATACAGCCACTATGGAGAACAGTATGGAGGTTCCTTAAAAAACTACAAATAGAACTACCATATGACCCAGCAATCCCACTACTGGGCATATACCCTGAGAAAACCATAATTCAAAAAGAGTCATGTACCACAATGTTCATTGCAGCTCTGTTTACAATAGCCTGGAGATGGAAACAACCTAAGTGTCCATCATCGGATGAATGGATAAAGAAGATGTAGCACATTTATACAATGGAATATTACTCAGCCATAAAAAGAAACGAAATTGAGCTATTTGTAATGAGGTGGATAGACCTAGAGTCTGTCATACAGAGTGAAGTAAGTCAGAAAGAAAAAGACAAATACCGTATGCTAACACATATATATGGAATCTAAAAAAAAAAAGGTTCTCAAGAACCTAGGGGCAGGACAAGAATACAGACATAGAGAATGGACTTGAGGACACGGGGATGGGGAAGGGTAAGCTGGGATGAAGTGAGAGAGTGGTATTGACATATATACACTACCAAATGTAAAATAGATAGTTAGTGGGAAGCAGCCACATAGCACAGGGAGATCAGCTCAGTGCTTTGTGACCACCTAGAGGTAAGCCTGACACTATAAGAAAAAGTAGTAAACATTTGGAAATTTTTGCTATACTTCTTTCCTGATATCTTATACCTAGAATATCATGTATCTTCTTTAGCAGCGTCTATAATTTGTTTAAAATCTTTTCTGCATTCTGGACTACCATGTTGACCAGTAAAACAAATCTAGGCAAACACTTCAAGGTGAAATGAAATCCAAACCTCAGATCTGTACAGTTAGTTATGTCTGTAAACCAGAACTGGGGGAGGAATGGGGGTGAAAATGCCAATAATGTCGAGAGAGAGAAAGTGCTGATTAAAAACTGGATTGGCTGGTGAGAGACTGGAAATTTTCTTCCCGTTCCCAAGAGGCTTATTTTTTATCTTTCTTTTTCACATGGTAAAGCGGCAAATTAAATTGCAAAGTTAATTCTCATCACTAAGGAAGGGATTCCAAATGTAGTAATTAAGGATTGCTGAGCATTTAAATTTTATTCATGAGAATGAAAACTTTTAAATAATTAAACAATTATTTGTTCTCTTTTACAGATTTATGTTATTATAAAATACTACAGTTTAACATCGAGTGTTTAGGCACTAGGTTCCAGAGACTTGGATGGCTATTTTAAAATTAGAGCTGTGTTTATTGATATATTTGATTTTATGAATTATGATACTGGAGCTCCCTTGAGAGATGATGCTCTCTCTTCTTCCAAGATGAAGTCCTTAACAGGATGAGATCTTATCTTGCAGGAAACCATGAATGCACTGTGGAGAAGAGTGATTTGGATTTTTCTCTGCTAGGACATAAAGTACATTTTGAATGCTTTACTGTCTCTTCCAGTGATTTATCTTATGCATGAAAATAATCTTCAGCCTTGTTCACAACAGATGAATCTATCTTTATAGAAATTGAACAGTCGTTCTGCAAGAAAACCTAAGAAAAACAAAATGATTTCTTTTTGGTAAAGTAAGCAGTATTGTATCTTTGACTGAAAATCTCGGTATTTAAGGCTTATGTCAAAATTCTTATTTTAAACAGTGAGGTAGTCATTGGAAAAGTTGAAATTATTGTCTTCTTTCCAAGGAAATGTTGAGATTATAAATTCTACATTGTGAAAATGGTATCTGAAAATAAAATTCTAAACAATTGAAAACTAGAGAATATGTTTCTTTTCCCAAACTTGCCTCACCTTTTAAAGTTGAGTTTGGATCCCTCTGCTACTTCCAGTAAATAAGGCTACTCTAACTCCCAGATAACATTAAAAATATAACTGCCTAGAAAGGAAACAACTTTGGAAGTTAGGGGGCTTCAAGCAAAACTAAATTATAGTGCTTCATCAAATGACACCAATAATCAGAGGGGTTATTTAATGAAATCATGGGGTTTTTGTTAACAAAATAAAAGCTTTAGCTTTTTACATATGGACAGAGAAAACGTGTATAGCCCCACGTTGTCCTGTCGTCACCTTGACGGACAGAGATCGTTATTAACAAGAGTGTAATACAGGCATCCAGAGAGTCTGGAATTCTGTCTCTGTTAAGATTTAGATCCTGCCAGTGGCTAGCAGCTGTTTTAAATTTAAGAGGACAGGAGTGAGTTAGCGACATTTTGTAAGAAATAAATGAGCCCTCAGTGCACACCAATTGCTGGTAAATTCAGAAAATGATAAACATTCTTCCCTGAGCAAGAAAGTCAGATCGGAAACACACCTGCAAAGATTTATTTTCAAAACAGCAAAGATGTTGCTGTGCAACTGAAATATTCTATTTTCACCTTTTCCCCCCCAATTTTTCCTTCAGGATGGTCTCCTGACTTCAGTTGCTCTCATAAAATCTGAGAATTTTTGATGAAAATAAAACAAAACTCAGAACTTCACAGCTCAAAAGTGTCCACTTCAGTTTTAAAACCTAAGTCAATTTCCATTAACATTTGCTCAACATAATTTTCTTATTTTGGTCTATGTTTCTTTTTTTTTCCTGTGAAAATAGTATCAACATTTTAAAAAGAATGAAACAAAAAAAAACATTAAAAAGCAATCAAAAACTGTACAGAAAACTGAACAGTTCTTAAGCCACCCAATAAAGGGGCTGCTAGCACCAGAAAAAAATAGATAGTATGTCTTATGTTTTATCCTATGACTGGCATTCCAGAGAGTTGGTGAAAAACTTTGAACAAACCTCTTCTTTAAGTCAATTGTGTGAAGTTTTAAACTACCAACTTTCTAGTGTTTCTAAATATTATGTAATTGATGCGAATGAGAAAATTTGTATTTCTTAATAAACCTAATTTATAGAAAACAAATTCCCCCAGGTTGCCATTTTAATTTCCTGAAATAGATCGTGCCTGTCACTTAACACACTATAAACTATATGCATTTCTTATTTCCTTGTCTTTAAATCATAATTCAGGAAAACCTATGAAAAGAAGAATCTATGTTCAGAGGTGAAGTGAAAACTGAGATAAAAATATGGGACAGTAATGGAGACTATACTTAATATAATTAAACTGTAGTTCTATGCCATAATTTGCTTCTAAAATTAGATGATCATCAAAATAGCTCTTTATATTTGTAGTTTTCAAAACTGTGTAGCATTTTTGCCACCATCAGGTGGATGATACACACACACACACACACACACACACACAGAAACCACATAGGCTGAGATAAGTGAATTGAACTGATAAAATGAATTTTAGGTCACTTTAATAAAGTTAGACTTTATTAAAAAGGCTACATAATGAATTAAAATAGAGTATTTTTTCAAATAAATCCAGCCCAAGCTTTATAAAACTACTGTGTTTCAGTAAAAAGGATATATATGTATGTATGTATATATATATACACATATATATATACACACACACACACACACATATATGTCGTTCCTACTCATGAAAATTAGAGTTATAAACTTTAGGGTATTAGGGAAGGTGAAAAAATAAATAATAGTAAAATAATTTCTATTACCATGGTTTATATTACTGCTTCCAAACATGATGAAAGGGTGTGAGAAAAAGATCCTTTGTGATTGTGATCATAAATGCCCAGTCATTACCCCCCAAACTACATAAAATCAGAACCTAGAATTAAAACAACAATAGCAAAAACAAATAAGGAAAAAATCCTCAGGGTGCCAATATAGCGCTGTGCTCCTCTCCTTATGATAGGTTTTTTTTTTTCTTTTTCCTATTGCTTTGGGATTGCAAAAAAAAGTTTGTCCCACAATGTTATTTCTATATAAAATGTGGGTCTGCATGTGGGTCCTTACGTTGCACAATCCTTGGTGGTAGACGATAACATCTTTACTTACCCGTCTGCCAGTATTTTCCTGTGCACACAGAAGGTCCTTAAAATACAATTGAAAAAAACATACAAATAAATAATAACACATCTTGTCCTTAAACTTAATCTCAATGACATAGCAACAGCTGCTTTGAAGGGAAGGATTCAAGCAAAGCTAAACCACAGAAAACGGTTACCAAAACTTTAGCTAGTGCCTTGAAGAGGCCGCACGATAACCTTTGATGTCCAGTTCAAGTCTTAAATCTGTGGGAGCAATGGCTTAGAAGCCCTGAAGCCCTAAACCGTGGAAATCCAATTTTGACTTAAATAAAAAACATTTTGTTGAAAATGGTTTCATACATTAAGAATCCTTGATGCATATCTTTTACTAATTTGTCTTTAATCTTCTGGAAAAAGGAATAATTTTGATATAATCTACATCACAAAACATAATGCAGTAACTCAAAAATATACAACAGTAATTATTGCTATTAACAAAATGTTGGAGAATTTTAAAACTCTATGAAGAGACATTTAAGGAGACAGGATAAGCAATAATTCTTAAAATGTTAGCGTTCTGAAATGCATACATATGCCCAGAAAAGTCTAGTTTAATATTAAATGTATCCATTTTTATGTATTTTATTACTTACAAATATTTTTAAATGTGTGAAATCAGAATTTATGTTACAGAATAAATGCTAATTTTCATAAAGTAGACTTACTTTAGATCTATTAAGTGTGTTTAATCATTCAACAAACATCAATCACACGCTCTTGCATGATACTGAGGTACTGACTGCACAGTAAGACATTGATTTTCAAGGATCTTTCAGTTCGATAGAGGTGATAAGATAGTAGGAACAAGTCATATCAATACAAGAGATAAAACTCCAAATATTGTTGAATTTCAGTTATAAATGTAAGTTCTAAATAAACATTTGGCAATGTAATTATGAGCCATGACCAAGGAGGTTTGCTAAGTGAATTTATATATATAAAATGCCTGGAGCATGTGTAGTAAGTGCTACAAATGTGTTAACTATTAGTTATTTATTCCAGAAATACGGAATAGGATGATTCAACATTACGAAAAATGTCTGGTTTCTTACATTAACAAGAAAGAAAAAATGCATTTGTCAATATATACAAGAAACACACTTGATAAACTTCAATAACAATCAACCAAAAACCAAAACCCAGCAGTTACAGGGCTAAAAGGCTAATGGGTAAAGCATCATCATTAAAATCAGAAAATAAATAGGGATAGCTACTTTCTCAATCAGGGGTCAGTCAAGAGGCGGACATCACACCAGTTATTTTAGCAGAGAGAATTTAATATAAAGAATTATTACCTAGGTGTCAACTTCACAAGGTAGCTTAAAAACAAAAAGAGAACTTGGGATCACAGAGGTAGCAACTGCAGAAAACAGCTACCACTATATGATGGAGTGGGATCAAGAAGAGAAATTGGAGTTTTTAAAGCTTAGACGCTTAGAGAAAGGCCTCGAGGAAATGAAACGCAGATGTCATGTATCTCTGAGTTGGGGGTGCAAAGAGGCGGTTCCTACACATGTTAGAAAACTGTTCATGGGATTATCCTGCTGCTGTGGGAAGGAACTGCTCTGTCAGGATGAAGCAGCATTGGTAGGTTGACGCTCATAGAACAGGGAGCAAATAAGGAGTGACCAGAAAACAAACAGTAAGGAACAATCCCTGCTTCCTTCTCCTTCCTGGGAGCTCTCTGCCAGTGAACTCTTTATCAGCACAGTTTAACAGGGTGCCACCTTGCAAAGCAAAAACACGGTCTGCTGAATTCCAGCCCCAGCATCACAAGCAAAGCATCAAAGGTTAGGTTTGGAATGAAGAGTGGCATGTTTGCTATCACCATTATTATTCAAAAATTAGAAACTTAGGCTAATGCTGAAGGTAAGAACACAAAATAATAACAATCAACATAAATACTGGGGGAGGGCAGCGAGAATTCACTTTATTTGCAGAAGATGTTGTTATACTTAGAGAACTCAAGAAACTATACTAAATTATTTTTTTAAATAAGAGACTAAGGTATGGTGGCAAGACGTGAGATACATATACAGATGTCAATGGATTTTCCTCTGTACTTGTTGCATCAGTTAACTTTGTTCTGTAGCAAAACAACCCTGATACAATAGCAAACATTTATTTCTCACTGACATTCCATGAGGCCTGAGGGTTGGTGGTGGGAGACACTCTTCCATGAGCCTCTTGTGTCCCTATGTGTCCTGCTGGGTATGCTAAGCCTTCAAAACCCTGATCATTTTTTTTACCCAGCCATTCCTCAGGGTTGAGTATGCAGTGAGCAACCTTGAGGGAGAAGGTAATACCTACCTCTGGGGCAAAGAGCAGGCTTGCTTACTGCTTGCTATGACGTGATGGGATTTCAAGTTCACTGTCCCTCTCCTGTGATGCAACCGACTTTGTGTTCAGGCACGTATCCGGGCCCCAGCATGGGAATGAAGACTCGGGGAACCAACACAAACGTGCTGACGCTCACTCTGGCTGCCGTCTTTTGTCTCTGGTCTAGGAGTTGTGTCTTCTGTCAGCATCCGTGCGATGGGCAAATGAACGTCTTAACTTGAAAGTAAAGTAAATTATGACACCCTTCACAGGTCTTGATGGTTGGCAGCTACCCTGCTCCAAGCTACGGGCTGGCTGCAGGTCTGCTTCACGAGCATTCTTGTTCCAGGATCTAGGCTGAAGAAGCAGCCCCAACCTGGCCATGTTCCTGCCAGAGAGCAGGAGCTCAAGAGGACAAGTATTATCACACACTTGAATTTCAAGCTTCGGTTTGCTGTGTTTATGTCATATATTCATTGGCCAAAGCAAGTCGCATGGCCAACACAAATGGGGACAGGATGGATGGGTGCTTCATCTCTAAGAAGGTACTGCAAATGATGTCCAACAAGCAGACCTCTCTTACCATGGAGGAAGTAGATAATGACGAATAGTACAATCTACCATACGAGTGATAACCACTTAAACATAAATGGGAAATAAAAGCTTTTTCATGACAGTAATCAAATCTAAAAAAAAAAAAAAAATTAACAAAGAATTACAATAGCTACATGAAAACCTTTTTTTCCTCTTGGAAGATGTAAAATAAAACCTCAATAACGGAGTTCCCTGGTGGCCTAGTGGTTAGGATTCTGGGCTTTCACTGCCGTGGCCCAGGTTCAATCCCTGGTCAGAGAACTGAGATCCCACAAGCTGTGTAGCCAAAAAACAAACTAACAAAACAAACAAAAAACACCCTAAAAACACCTCAATAAATGAAAACTTACGTTACTAGATAGAAATACAGTATGATTTAAAAAATTCCTTCCCCATTTTAATACATTTTAATGCAAAGTGAATCAGAATCTTAAGTTTTTGGTGTTCTTTAAAATGAAAATGAATAATTTGTCTGTATGGTCCAGGGGGATTCCCCCATGAGAAGCTGGTAAGTGATAAAGCAAGTTGCAGAAAACTGTGCAATATAACGCTATTTTTATAAGGTAAAAACACCACGTATTTGTGTGTTAATATAAAGATGTATTTGCAGGAGCATATGAAGAAGAGGATGGGTACATAACTCGACTTACCTCAGAAGGATGAATTGGTAAGAGAAGGGGAATCATTCTTTTCTCTTTTTATATCTCTGTATTGTTTGACAATGGCGTTAGCCCAACAGCAAATAAAGTCAGAGAATCATAAAACTATTTTAAATCGTGTCTAAGTCTCCATTAAACGGCGGCATGTGTTAGGCCGACGTGGGTAAACACACAAAACGAACGAATATTTTGCTTCCTGGGCTCAGGTATGAGGCGGAACTAGGGGGTCGTCTTCTGCCATCAGCATCGCTTTATTCTTCAAAACCAGCCTGGCACTCTTGGAAACACTCCTCATTAAAAAGGAATAAGTTTTTCTAGAAGGCAACTGAAGATGCCAGCCAAAACACAAATCTGATGAGGCTCACTTGTATGTCAAGGTTGGAAGCAGGTTATCACAGACGACAAGCGTTCAACTTTTTTGTGCCTAAGTACACGGATCAAAGGAACTATGTCGTCCCCACCGTGGGTATCATGGCATTTATTTTTTTAATTTAATTTTTATTTTATATTGGAGTCTAGTTGATTTACAATGTTGTGTTAGTCTCAGGTGTGCAGCAAAGTGAATCAGTTACACATATACATATATCCATTCTTCTTCAGATTCTTTTCCCGTATAAGTTATTACAGAATATTGAGTAGAGTTCCCTGTGCTATACAGTAGGTCCTTGTTGATTATCTAGTTTATATAGAGTAGTGGGTATATGTTAATCCCAAACTCCTCATTTATCATGGCATTTAAATTGGATTCACACAAACCTTATTTTTATACGGGTCGATCTTATTACTAGAGTGCAATTCTCTGTGGTATATAATATTAAACAATATTAGAACATATTAAGAAAAACTGTAATGGCTGTAAAGATTTTGTGTCAAGTATCCCTTTTAATCACTGGAGGACCAAACTTCACAACGCTGGAGAAATTCTCGGGGAACAATTCATTCTGAGGGCTCCCAAAAGTTTCTTTGAGAGGATATTTCAAAGCTATTCCAGAATTTTTTTCTCGAATTCTATAGTCAGGAATTAGAAGGTCTTATCTGCTGAGGCCACATTTTTAAGTTTTGCAAAAGCTTAAATCCTGGCTTTTTCCTCCCCTTAGTCTGATGAATCTTATGATTATCCTCAAGAACATTGTGTTACACCTTATCTCTATGCGTGACTGGTGGTTAAAGATGGTGTGGAAGTAAGGAAGCCGTTTCTCAAGCCTTGGGGGCTACAACCAAACCAATAATATCTTTGAAGCCCTTTCAAAATTCTTCTGAACAAATGAGCTTAAAAACATGCATTGGAATGTGCAGGGATGATGCTCCCGTAACACTGGATTCACAGTGAAGAATTCAGCAGGGGAAAAAAATCAGATTTATTCACTGGGGAGCATCTAAAACCCTGCCCAGCAGTCTATGAGGACTACTCATGTCATTATCAAGGTAGCCAACCCCATGAAAAGCGCTAGAGCACACACCTTCCTTTGTGAATATTTGAATGTTCACGACAAAGTTCTTATGTTCAATTCTGAAGTTTATTAGCTATCAGAAGACAAGGTATTTGGCTAAAGAATGCAGGGGTCCTTATCTTTAGAACATCAAGGAAACTACTACTTCAAAATGAATAACTTTCATGGGGGTTTGCCAAATTTGGCAGATATACTTGGAACTTTGTATGTGGAACCTGAAATTTTAAGCACTAAACACCAATGTTAAAGTGTGTTAAGTATGCTTCAGGCGGTGATAACTAAAATCCAGCTATAGAGAGAACACATTATTGGTACAAAATAATCCCTCTCTTTCTTCTTTTTTTTTAAAAAATAAGTTTATTTATTTATTTTTATTTGTTTATTTTTGGCTGTGTTGGGTCTTCGTTACTGCGCGCGGGCTTTCTCTAGTTGCAGCGAGCGGGGGCTACTCCTCATTGCAGTGTGCGGGCTTCTCATTGCGGTGGCTTCTCTTGTTGCGGAGCACGGGCTCTAGGCACGCGGGCTCAGTAGCTGTGGCTCACGGGCTCAGTAGTTGTGGCTCACGGGCTTAGTTGCTCTGCGGCATGTGGGATCTTCCCAGACCAGGGCTCGAACGCATGTTCCCCTGCATTGGCAGGCGGATTCTTAACCACTGCACCACCAGGGAAGCCCTTCTCTTTCTGACTTAATCCTTGAAAGTAATTTCAGGGGAAAATAAAAGGTGAAATAACATCTAGTCTGCTTGCAAGATAAATTCAGGTTATATTTTCCTGATACGATGACAGAAAACTCCATTTGGAAGGTTGGGAGGAAATTTTTCCTCACTTACATTTCATATTTGCCAAACAATCCCCAGGAGAAGATTTGGGGAATCAAATTTGATTGTGTTGTAACTTCCAAAAATAATTTGGAAAAATCTGGGGTAAAACAAGTTTTTATTTTACCCCCAATAAGTGAGCTGTCCTTGTACAGCCCTATCCAATTGTCATGACCATTTGTGAACCTCTTCTCTTTAATCTTTCTATCTGTGCTTGTGAGAACAAAGCAGCATGATAGGCTTCGTGTTAAAAATGGCCTGTATTGTGTTCCCGCTTCCAAAATCCCTTCCAAACTCTAGCTTCCAAAGAAAGCTCGAGAGCGGGCTCCATAGTCACATAAAATCACAGAACTAAGATGAAAAATGTAGGTCTCTTAAGTTAAAAATTAAGTCTCTCTTCTAAAATACAATCACCTTTATGTATTTTAACCATGATCTTTAATCAATTCTACCACTTAAAATGGAGTCAGGGCTTCCCTGGCGGCGCAGTGGTTGAGAATCTGCCTGCCGATGCAGGGGACACGGGTTCAAGCCCTGGTCTGGGAGGATCCCACATGCCGCGGAGCAACTAGGCCCGTGAGCCACAACTACTGAGCCTGCGCGTCTGGAGCCTGTGCTCCGCAACGAGAGGCCGCGATAGTGAGAGGCCCGCGCACCGCGATGAAGGGTGGCCCCCCGCTTGCCACAACTAGAGAAAGCCCTCGTACAGAAACGAAGACCCAACACAGCAAAAATTAATTAATTAATTAATAAACTCCTACCCCCAACATCTTCTTAAAAAAAAAAAAATGGAGTGAAAGGAAACCATGGATTTGAACAAAGAGTAGGTTAAAATGATTCTTGCCTCATTTTTCTGCTGCTTCAGGAAATGTACCCTTATCTGTAATAATATAGAGCTGATTGCAATTCCCTTTATGCTTCTGTGCCTTCTCAGATTATGATTTCCTAAAATTCACTTTTCCTCAATTTATTAGCTAAGCCATTAATTCCTTGTCCTTCAAATCTCTGATCAAGGAAGTCCCTTGCTCTGGAGAGCCTGGTCCAGATGGAGGGCCCTTTCCTCACTTCTCCACCACACTCTGTGGACCTTTTATCCTGACACTTGCCACATACTGTGCACCCCATGCCGCCCAGGACCATATTGTATTGGATTTTATACGTGCAGCCCCTCGCTGAGTGCCTACTGCATGCTAGTCTCTCAATAGACATCTTGGTTGTCCAATATGTGTAGATAAATACATGCAGATATACATGTCAGAGAGAGTAGCTAGAGAAGAGTCAATGATTTAACTAGGAGATGGGGATACTGGGCAGTCAGGAAAACCTTTACAGAAGAGGTGAGGTAAGTTGAAGGAAGCATGAGAGGAGAGACTCTTTGACAGGGGAAGGGTTAGTATAGGAAGGAAGGAAAGGAAAAAGGAAAGATAGAAGGAAGGATTGATACATGGATGGATGGATGGATGGAAGGATAGAATGAGGGAGGATGGATATTAAGCAAAGAGGCAAAGGAGTCTGAGGAGGTCTAAGGCAATGGGGAAGGGTGGGGGCTGTGTTAACCTGGACTGTTAACCTGGAGCCGTTACCAGGCTTTTGTCGATTCTATTCACGCAGGAATTTGGAGTCTAATATTAGCATATCTTTTTCTTTAAGAGAAGCTAGAAATCAGGTATGAAATCTCCCAATTTTTAGATCTTGCGAAGAAACTTAAAGTTTTAACACAGGCTAGAAACACGCATCCTTGCGCTCAGTTTGTCAACAACTTGTTTTGTGCCCGTAACAAGAAGCACATAGACTGTGGCGAGCAAGTCGTCTTTCACCCCAGGTCAGTGGCCAGGTGGTGGCATGAGAATTACATAGAAACACCCATGTTATCTCTGTGGCATTCCCTAGCGAACCAGGTGTCCTCATCGTGAAGGTCCCCGTCGCTGGGAGAGCACTGCTGGGTTTGTAGAGCACCCTGAGGAATTCCACACTCCTGAGTGCAATGGAAAGGTCAGGAAAAACCACCCCAGATGGATTCATTTCATGCTGCAAATTCATGACCCAAAGAAAAGGTGAAGGGGGAGCCACGAAAGGCCCACGGACAGAAATTTGGGGGGAACACATACATTCAGGGCACTTGAGGAGAAGAAAAGGAGGAAGGTCCTGAGGAAAACAGGGGGTTTGCCAGGAGAGCTGAGGGAGGAAAGCCAACGAGGTCGCTTATCACAGGGAAGCTCAGGCTATACAGTGCCCTTGTTTTTATGAATAAAATGACATGAAAAGTCATTTTAACGACCATTAAATGATTTCTTCAGCCTTCTTTTGCGTGCAGGTTCAAGAGTTAACACTCCCTGACAAACAATGCAGCTTAAGAAAGGAGGTGGGAGGCCGTTGCACATCTGCTTTGCTTTAACCTTTCTCCACAGGAAAAACAGTCCTGACGACTTGGACCGGTTTTTAAACTTGGAATTGTCTTACATGGAGCTGAAAAGCCCTCACACGCAACGAGATTAATCTCGTGGCGTTGAAACCTTTGGAAACCTGGCATGGAATTTTCTTCTCAGACTGGAAATGCACCTAAGAAAGGGCTACAATGAGTAAACAGATACGGGGAAATGTGTAACCTCGTTAGCAATCCAAGAGACACAGATAAAAGCCACAACGATAATCTTCGGAGCCTGGAATGATGCTGGTTCCGAGAGCTGGCTGCTGTGTTAGTATCTCTGCTCTGAAACATTGTTGGAGGTTAGTACAGTCGGGACAACTTCCCCAAAAAAGAATCTGGCAGTGCCTTTCAAGAGCCACAGACTATTCTGGTTCTGTAGTTTTGGGAGTTGAATTTGGAATCTCTACAATTAGAGAAAAACTACAGGCGTCAATGTTGTTGTGTCACCTCTATTTCCATCATATTCGGTGTGCTTTATTTATATGATTATTCATTAGTTCAGGAGATCTTCTGAGGTTGGTGTCCCTAGAAGCAGAGCCTGAGATGGGGACTGTTTTGCAGTGATTCAGTGAGAGTGTTTGCAGGTAAAACCTGCAAGGGACTGAGGGGTCCAGGATGGGACTGAGGAAGAAGCCAGGTGAACACGTGGACTCAGCTTCAAGCCCAACCTCAACCTGAGCCCACGGGGAGCTCTGGAGCGTGAGCAGTCCCATTGGTTGTCCCACCTTGAACAAGGGGCTGCCCTTTTGCACAATGCAGGTTGCTGGCTGAGTGTAATGACCTGGGGGGAGGGTGGGATTGTCCCTGCCTTTCCAGGTGAGGCAGCTCCTATCAACTCTGGAGAAGGGTTCAGCTCACAGCACCTGGAGGATGGATACCCCAGCCTGGGGATGGGGGTCTGGACACTGGCAAGCACGTCTCTCCTCTCCAGGTTGGAGATTATAATTGGTGTGTAGAACCCAGCTCAGCTCATCAAGTCTAGTATTCCTTGAGGGCAGATCTCCTGGACCCCACTTAGGTTTCGTCACCAAACCCTATTTTGTTTTCTTCTGGGAACGACATACCCCTTTATCTGCAAGTGGTTCTTCCACTGGGACCTCCTAAACTGTTTCTCCAAAACCCCACCCCCTCCCCTCCACCCCATTTTCTACCCCTATTCCAGCCATAGGTGAGTAGCTGAAGAAACTGACAAAAACAGGAAGAAGACATTGGTAGATGTGAGGCAGAAGTGTGGCTCTCACATGTTCAAAAGTTGGGGACTATGTCTGTTTTTCTTGTTGGTGCCAACCCGATGTATCACAGTAACAGAACGCATGAGTCAGAAGGTTGTCCGGTCCCCTTGGGGAGCATCTGTCCTGTTCTGGTTCAGCCTTCGGAGTGTGTGCCTCTTCTTCCAAGAGTGTGCTCCCCTAGAAAACCCTCGGAGTGATACCAGGCGTGGAGAAGCCGGCTGGCCTTCTGTATACAGTCTTCTCAGCTTTAGTTTCCACTGCCAATCCTTTTGTTTATCTTCCATGGAATTTTAAAGAGAAATTGGGAGGATTCTCAAAGCTATCAGGAATGGCCAGTCTTCTGCCAAGTTAATTCAGAAGAGTTTTTAAAAGGAAAAGAAAAAGTGTTTGCACATTTGAGAACTTTTCTGAGAATGCCTTCGAAGTGATGTCTTTTTTGCTAAAGACTTCCTGTTTAAACCAGATAGTCTTATTTCTACATACACTTGAGAAATAAATGATAAATATGCAAATTCAAAAGGAATAAATGAAAAGCACTGAGGCTTTTCCACATGAAGTCTTAAAAATAGTCAAAAGACAAGGGGATCTAATGGCGGAATAGGAGACAAAGATTACAGAGAAGCAGAACAATTCAGGAAGAACTGAAGTGGTCAAGGGCTTAGGTTTTTAGTTCAAATCCCTGTCCTACTCCTGAACATCTGCCACTTTGGACAAGGTTATCTTCCCAAGCCTCAGTTTCTTCAGCTGTGTAATGGGAATGACGTTTCCTTCCTCTCTGGGCCAGCATGGTGATGGCTGGGGGGATATCTGCCCTGCAGGCTCTGGAGTCAGAATGCCTGGCTTTCAGTTTTGGCTTCGCCACGTCCCAGCTGTTTGACCTTAGACTCAATAACCATTTCAGTCTCCTTTCCTGAAAAAATGAGTATAATGAGAGTACTTATCTTCTAGGGGATGATTGGAGAATTAAATGAGTTAAAACCACTGAAATGCTTAGAAGAATACTTGGCATGTAACAAGCCTTAAAACAACATTGGCTGCTTCAGTATCCTGTGATAAACCATAATGGAAAAGAATGCGAAAGAGAATGTATACGTATATACATGTATATGTATAACTGAATCACCTTGCTGTACAGCAGCAATTAATGCAACATTGTAAATCAACTAGACTCCGATAAGATAAATTTAAAAAACAACATTGGTTGCAATGTGTTAGATATTATCATGATTTTTAAATTAACTAATGTATACAAAGAAAATGATAAGTGGTCAATAAATGTTAAAACAACGATTTGATCTGTATGTATTTCATAGCAAGTGGTATATCATATATGAACACCAACTAAATGTTTCTGATTTGACGTCACCATCACTAAGGACAAATAACTCACACGTCGCATGACAAGGTAACTGAGGCCTTCTGTGCGAAATATTGACAGATCTGTCTAAGTTCATTATTAATATGGTGTATCTTCTTTCTTCATTTCTTTTTCCAAGAGTATAAAATATCCCTTATCTTAGCATGATGGATCATACTGACAAAACCGAACCAGTCACTAAGAAACAGCCTTGAATAAAATTAGCCCTCCTCTCCCAGAGTGACAAGGAAGGAAGGAAGGAAAGAGGGAGAGGGAGAGACCGAGAGAGAGAAAGAGAAAGTCAGAGACAGAGAGGGAGAGAGACTATGAGAGTGAATGAATAGGACACAAAAATAAAATGGTTTCATAAAGATATCAACATGCAACTTAGAAACTGAAGGCTACGTGGTGTCTACACCTGACCTTAGAAACTAGTCAACACTGAATCCAGGCTACCTTGGATGAAAGGGCATTAGAACAGCATCTCATTTCCAGGAAATGAACCTCTACGTTACCTTTTTGGTAACTTCAAGACTTAAAATAACGACTTGCAATCCGTTTACAGAGATCATAGAGACACATCGAAATTAAGTGTTGACATGTGTCTTCCAGGTAAAGATAAGACAGGTGTTTCGGCTCTAAGGTGATGTGTTTCCTTACAAAGCTTTGTGCCCTGCAAAATGATTTACTGAAGGAACTGAGTTTATGAAGACATGAGATTACAGCAGGCCATTCTAAACTATGCAACCTTGTAACCAGAGCAGTATCAAAACAAAAATTGGTTCCCGGAGTAATAATCTCCAGAGCCCAGTTAGGCAGCTCTCGGGGAGTCTAGAAAATGCCACAGCAAACGAGTGAGTGGCATCCCGGGTGACGTTTACATCAGAACAGAGCTGGCAGGGCCGCGGCAGCACAGATCGGGGAGGCTGTGGGCTGCTGTGAAGGTGGGCGACCCAGGACCTGCTACTGCCCCAAGGCGAGGGCCACAGAGGCTGTGCCTCGCTTCTAGGGGAGGGTCTCCCAGAGGCCCACGATATCTATTTCCTTAAAGGTACAGGTTATAGGTTCCTAGTGCTAGGGTGGTAATCAGGCTGTTTAATTTTTCCTTCTCTGCTACAGGTTATCATTCTATTGCTGTGGTAACAGTGCCCCTTGCCCAGGAAGAGATCGTGAACCCATGTTTCCAGGTCCTGCTAACCTCCTTTCCTAGTGATCAATTGCATGGGAGTTAACTTGCACTGTGGGTCATCTAATGTGATCAAGATGGTATTAAATCGGATACGTTTTTAGAAAAATTACAAAGCAACTTGCTAAGAAACAGGTTGCTTCTGGCTGTGGGAAAGAGAGCTACAGTTTGAATGAAAGTGCTGGGGATCCTGGAGGGAAACTGAGACATGAGCACGGTGAGTGAGGTAGATGAAGGCCAAACCATCATAATAAGGCTTAATGCTTAGACGATGTCTAATCCTGTCAGCCCTCAGTATCTGTGGGTTCCCCATACACAGAATCAACCAACCACAGATCAAAAATATTCAGAAAAAGAAATGCCAGAAGGTTCCAAAAAGCAAACCTGGAATCTGCTGTGTCAGTAACTATTGACAGAGCACCTACGTGGTGATTTAAAACATACAGGAGCATGTGCGTAGGTTCTAGGCAAATACTACCTCATTCTATATAAGGGACTCGAGCATCCGTGGATCTGGGTACTGGCGGGGCTCGTGAAACCAATCCCCCAGGGGTGATGAGGGATGACTGTTCGAGGGGATCTTTGGGAGTCCTAAAATCCATCTTTAGCATTTTCCCATTTCCTTCTCTCCTGGGGAGGTTGGGACTGGGGGGGGGCGGAGCACGAAATGAGTAAATAACAAATTGAGATAGGAAGGGCTGTTGAAGAGAGGGACAGGGACGACCAGCCCCACCCATCTGAACATCAAGGGAGGCGCCTCTGAAGAGCCGAGAGCGTCCAGACCACGATCCCGGCCTCGGCTCCAGTTACAAGCCGAGGAGGCTGAGGGACAGAGTTGCTTGGGAGCCTTTGCTCTTAACATCTGTGGGTCTCCGTCAGCTCTTTTTACCCTCCGTCTGTTTCCAGCTGTTTCCAACTTCAAAAGGATGAACGGATTGTGGTTGACTTCAGGAGTTGGAAAGCAGGAGGGTCTTTATGGCTGATCCCAAGGCTTAGAAGCAAGAGAAGGATGAAAACCTTGACCCCAAGAAACAGGTGGGTGCGGTGGAAATCAAAGCCATGGGACAAACCCAAGAATTCTTGGGAAAAAAAGAATTAGTTGACCTCAGGCAAAGAAGCAGCCCAGGGGACTGCCGTCTGGAGGCTGAGCGCCTACAGAGACGCCACCCCCCTCCAGGGGCAGCCCCTTCCCTCGGAACCGCTCACTGCGTCCTGGGAGTGAGGGGACCCTGTTTCCATTGTCCAGGATGTGTGGGGCGACTGAGGGGGTCTTTGCTCTGGGAAAAGAGACTCTGGAATCCCACGTTAGAACCGGCAGGCGTTCTCCCAAAGGAAATTTCAGGGTGTATAAGCACAAATAATGTAACAGTAGAAACATGCTGGGTACCACTTTTAGCTCAATACAGGAAGTGATGAGGCCGAAGGGAAAGTTTAAGGATGTGACGGGAAAGACTGGAGCTCTCGCTTATCGGAGGGGATTCCTGAGCCACCAGGCATGATGTCTGGCTCTGCGGCCACGCTGGTGCTCAGGAAGCTGGCGTTCACTACGCTTGGAGCCTGGAGGAAGGAAGAACCAGGCAAGCTCTAGAACGGGAGACGGGCATTCAGGTAACGGCAGCCGGCAGAGGGGTGGGCTTCGGGTCGGTATCTCCCCAGGTGAATCTCCTCCGACCACGAGCACTGAGCTCACCTGGTGTACTGGTTGACAAGGCAGACCCCCAGCCTCTCCCCCAGACCTACTAAGCCAGCACCCCTGGTGGCGAGGCCCTGGAATCAGCATAGTAACAGCCACTCCAAAACTTTCCCATTCTTCTGCATGTTAATACCGGAGAACCCCTGGCTTAGGTTTTGTTCTCTAGAAATCTGGGTGCCTGGCTGAGAAATGGGAACAACTGTCCAGTTATTTCCCAGAACTCTGAAGACTGAACATCCACGCACAGGCCGTGCATAGGGTTATAACTGAATAGATCTCATTCCCCTTATAACGTCCCTAACGCACACAATCGCTATTGTGCTACTTGGTAATTAGGCGTCATTGTGAATGTTTCCCCAAATGACTGCGATTCATGTGGTTTTCAAACATTTCAAGCCAGCATTTCTGCCAGCAGCAGGGGAGAGAGGCGGGAGCTGGAGGGTGCTGTAAGGAGAATATCAACTCTTACCAGCATAGGATCCGGGTTGGGTGTGCCGTTCCTGCAGCTGGGACGCCCACGATAGGAGAGGTCATCGCTTCCTTTCCTGCATGGAAGGCGGAGCCAGGCCCCAGTCTCGGCTTCCCGTGCCGTGTGGGTGTTCTCTGAAGCCCTAGCTCCCTGGCCCTTCTCAGGAGCCCAGCACACTGACCACTGGGCCCGCTAGCCTCTTCCCTGGGCTCCCTGGGCTGGGAAGGAGAGTCGGGTCAGCCACCTTGAGCGGTACAGCCCGAAGGAAGATGCGGAAGATTCGCATCGCAGGACAGAAGAGCCTCTTCTCTTGCTGGAGAGAGCGGCGCCTCTGAGGATTAACGTGGCTCACCTGAGGGCACAGGACTCACTCAGGGCAGCTCTGCACCTTGACTTCGGGTCCTAACTCCTAACGCAGTTCCCCTTCTTTTCCATCTATCCCTGAGCTGTTTGGCTCCAGCTGGGCAGAAAGCGAGCATCTGACTCACAAGAATTGTATACCAGGCACAGCTGGGCCCGGGAATAGCTTCCTGCTCTTCCGCACATCGCCAGATGGCTTCTCTTAGGCATCACTCCATTTTATTGGCATATTAAAATCACAACTCAGAATCGGCATTGGTGGCAGGATCTTAAGCCCTGGGGGAAGCAACATGGCAGATCTCTTACTTTCCGCTGACAGATTATTGAACATCATTTTTTGGACCCCTATTTGTTATTTTCTAGCAAATGTTCTTAGTGCGGCCAAGGGGACCAAAAATAGATTCCAACATTACTTGTGGTAACTGTGAGAAGCTGAGGCCATGCAGCTTGGAAATACAGTGAGGTCCTGGGGACAGACGTGGCTACACTCAGCCTGGTTACATTTCTCTGTGCTGAGGTCATCAACAGGGCTGGGGACTTCCTAAGAGACAGACAAAGTCCCTGCCCAGAAGGACTGTTCCCAGAGAAGTTTATGTGTTGCACAGAAGCGTCCTCAAGTCTATCAGAACTTTCCACTTAAGAATAGCCATGCCCCATAACACTCTAAAGTTTGGGGAAAAAATAATCAAAGCCCTTCTTATTTCTCCACCTACTTACCAAATAGCATTGAAAACCAAGCAAGGCTTGTGTTTTAAAAAGGCACGTCTGTTCTTCTTCACAAGTGATCTTCTTTTCAGCCTAAGTGGATGTGAATGTGTCAACCTGGCAGGTGATACAGGTCCTTTACAAGAGTTTATCCTCAGCCCATAAAAGCGCCCAGAGACATCACACAAGTGTGCTTACCTTCCGTCAAGTGATGCTCTATTGTTTTACGGGGAAAAAATCCTTTCAAGGGCCTGTGGTTTTTAGCCAAGGATGAGCAATTTGGCAAGCTCACCAGGACAGGCTGCTAGATCATTCTTCTAAAAGAATGGTGGAAATCTTTGACTCTGCAGGTCTTGTCCAAGAAATCCCCAAGGGCCCCACATCACTATGAACTCTCCATTTTTCTTTTTGGAACAAGTAAATGATTCTGTCAAGAATAGATCCTATGGTTGCACGGAGGAGAGAACAAATTTTTTAGTAGAAATTCAGTCATCACTTCACTTCTCTGCAAGAACGAAGGGGGGAAAGGTGTCAGTGGCATATAACCAACTATAATAGCTTCAGCTATGTGAACCTCTTTATATATCTTGGAATTTTTGAAGCTGAGATCGTCTGTGCCAAGATACACTTGGGCAACACAACCTGAGAAAACAAAGTTTTAAATAAAGCACTCTGACATCTTTTTCTAATGACACATGCAATTTTGTAATAGACCGAGCTTACGTCTTTCCTTCCAGCTCGGGAGAAGGCAACATCGTCTGAGTCTGGCCCCAAATCAGGAAGAAAGCTGGGCTTGGCTTCACCCCTGGTCCTCTGTGGCAGCTGGTCCAAGAGGCAGACGGAGAAACCATACACCACCCCCTTAAGCCGAGAGTTTTGGGGAATCTGTTCCTGTTCCCTTGGTTTCTAAACATAAATATGTGTGAAGATTTGGGCTGGGAATGGGCAATCCTCTTAAGTCATTCTGGACGCCCGAGGAAGGTGGGATGAGCTCTCCTTCATCTGGAGAAGTTACCTGGGAAACTCCAAGTCATCCTTCTGTAGGCTGATCACAGTAAGAGCTCCATTTTCTCCACGAGAGCCAAACTCAAAGTTAATATGATTTTTCTACCAGTTTCAACATACTAATTAAATACCTGGCTTTAATTTTTTGGAAGAAAGAAAGCAGAACCTTCATTTCAGTCACAGAAATAACCGTATCTTTGGCTTGTATTAAAGGCTGTTGGTCTCCCAAGCTCTGTTTGAAATTCACAACATGGGGATTTACAGAATTTTCATAAAAGCAATTGAAGTTAGTGTCTCCATGAACTCCCAGGGTGTACTTCTATTAACAAAAGATGTTTTTCTTTACTCACACCTGCTCGGCTCTCCATGGGGGCTCAAGCAATACACATTCCAATCGAGCAGCGTCAATAAAATCAAATAAAAATTAAGTTCCAGGGGACGGAATGGAGCTAAACAACATAAAGTCCATTTGAAAAGGAGCTGAATTATTGGAACTGGTTTTCTAAGCAGAAAATGGTTACAGAAAAATAGATTTTTCAACTGTAAATCATATAGTTTTGACTTGGTGGAATTCTCTTTCTGCAATTCTAACACGTCTTCCTTCTGTTTCTCCCTCTGTGTGTGTGTGTGTGTGTGTGTGTGTGTGTGTGGGCGGGGGTGGTGAGGGAAGGGAAGAGAAGGGAACAGGGACGGAGAACATTTGAAAGAGGTAGAAGAGGGATTTCCCTGGTGGCGCAGGGGTTAAGAATCCGCCTGCCAATGCACGGGACACGGGTTCGAGCCCTGGTCTGGGAAGATCCCACATGCCCGTATGTCACAACTACTGAGCCCGCGAGCCACAACTACTGAGCCGGCGTGCCACAACTACTGAGTGGGCCACAACTACTGATGCCCGTGCGCCTAGAGCCCGTGCTCCACAAGAGAAGCCACCGCAATGAGAAGCCCACGCACTGCAACGAAGAGTAGCCCCCGCTTGTCACAACTAGAGGAAGCCCGCGTGTAGCAACGAAGACCCAACGCAGCCAAAAATAAAGAAAGAAATAAAGAAATTAAAGAAAAAGAAAGAAAGAGGTAAGAGAAAAGAGCTAGTGAAATAGGAATTTCTTTTTTCTTTTTGAATGTTACTGGAAAGAATTACAGAGCTGTCACAAAGTCTGCCTAAATGAATGTGTTTATACTCATTAGATTATGGTCTTAAGAAAAGAAAACTTACGTTTCCTTACTCAAAGTCCATGAAATCCCACTTGTCTTAAGAGGCCTTCTCTCTGTTGGGAAACAAGGTAAGAACTTAATTCCCCTAACTGCCAACACGTTCATTTTCAAACACAGTATTAACATGACTAAGGTTTGTTCTGAGAATCAAAGAACATCCGAAGAGTTTGGCATTAATAGTGCCCCTTCCGCACGCACACACACTCACGCGGAGCACATAGAACTATAGGTGAAAGGCAAGGTCCCTGCCTTTAAAGAGCTTACTCCTTTTGGGGAGCAGGAATGTGACAGATATGTGCGTGATGGGAACAGTGTTTTTGTGAGAGGGAAACGTTCCTTGTTATTCACAATTTTCTGGCTGTTTTTGAAGGAAGGGGGGATCCCGAAGGGACCGTTTAGGGGGAGGTGATGGGTGTGAAGATGCTGGGCTGGGGAAAGAGTGGTAGCTCTGCCTGGGAAGGGGACATATTGGAGGGGGGGGAGGGTGCGGGGAGATCCCGGAAGCAGGAGATGCTGGCCCAGAGCTATGAAGGGCAAGTAAGGAGAGCAAGGTGAGGCCGCCTGTGGCTGAAGAGAAGCTCTGGAAGGGGACCAGAGATGTACGATGGGGACTTTTCTTGATTTTTTTTTTTTAAATTGAAGTATAGTTTATTTGTATCATCTTTTTAAAGATTCCACATATAAGCGATATTATATGATATCTGTCTTTGTCTGACTTACTTCACTCAGTATGATTATCTCTAGGTCCATCCATGTTGCATTATATCATTCTTCTTTATGGCTGAGACACACACAGACTGAAAGTGAGGGGATGGAAAAAGTTATTCCATGCAAATGGAAATCAAAAGAAAGCTGGAGTAGCAATACTCATATCAGACAAAATAGACTTTAAAATAAAGACTGTTACAAGAGACAAAGAAGGACACTACATAACGATCAGGGGACCAATCCAAGAAGAAGATGTAACAATTGTAAATGTATATGCACCCAGCATAGGAGCACCTCAATATAAGGCAAGTGTTACTGATTCTTCATTCATTCATTCATTCATTCAAACGTCTTTCCTAAGCACTGCTGTGCACCAGGCTCTGTTAGATGCTGGAGACAAGGCAGACACCGGCCCTCAAGAACCCTCCGTGAAGGGGCTCATTGCCTTGTGGAGGGCATTTTCTCCTGAAGAGGGTAGGGAAGGATTCTGAGATGTTGTCCAGGCTGGCACGGGGTCGAGGCACAGAGGTGCCAGGGAGCACGGCCATGCCTGCCCCCCTCACGTTTCAGAGGGGTGTCTGCAAAGGATAAACGCAACGTGCTGGCTCTGACTTGTAATTGACTTGACGACCAAGAGTTGAAAGCATGGAAGTGTAGGAAGACCATGCACATCTGTCAGGAATGTGGAGGGAAGGGAAAGTTTGCTTTGGACGGGGTTAGCGACTTCTCAACGTGTTAAGGTGACTTGACCTAATTAGCTTGTTCTTTCACCTTGGTCTGGAACAGTCTTGGGAGCTTAATCCTTCAGAGCAGCTGTTCTCAACAGAGGTGTCCCCAATAAACTGGAATGAGTTTGGAGGGGCGCTATAATTTCTTACTAAAATTACCAAAAGTGGGCAAATGAAGCCACCAAAATGTTTAAAGTGAATATAATAAAAACTTGGATACTTAAAAACAGCAACCCCCCCCCAAAAAAAAACTCAGTCTTCTCTACCGCTGTAACATGTGACAGTTTAATGTTTGTGTTTGCATGCATAACCCAATGAGTGTTCCCAGCTTGGTAGCTATAATTCCACTCCTTTCTGTCCCTTTCAAGAAGGAAATGCAAGTGAATACGAGAGAGATTTATTGTAGGTATGATTTTCCTTAAGGCTGCTTCTGGGCTCAGTGGAAAGAGTGTGTGATTGATTGATAATGTCTGTCTTGGATACAGGAAGGGGGTGTGGCAGTGTATTGCCAGGTAGTTGCCTTTTCGAGTTAGATCATTTCTATGAGCTCCATGGTGTTGCAGCTCTTTAGTTTGCTTTGTGTTCTAGTCACCTATATTGTAGTCATCTGGAAAACTCTATCTTACACAGTTTTGCGTAACTCATCTCACCTAGCCCAGCCACACCCTGCACCAAAGGGGCTCAGTAGATGTCGTTAGAATTCAACTGACTTTATATGCCATTTAGCTGAGCGCTTCTAACCTGGGTGCTCTCTTAAAATTATGGAACGACTTTACAAACGCAATGCCCATGGCAACCCCTGTGCATATAACACTCAATATAGACAAGGTACACAAAATATTTTTCTCAGTAATTGTCCTAATAGAAAAGAATACATTTTGATCGATAGTGAAGCTGTATTCAACCAGAAATTTGGGGGAATTGATTTTTCTTCAGAGCCAGTGCTTTTAGGAACCCATCAAGCACCCATGGCCACTTTCCTGACTCGGTAAACACGGTCCAAAGGGCCAAATGCAAGCTGTGCTAGCACCTCGTGGTCCCTCACACTAGAGATTACTTGGATGGGGGAGACTGGGTCAAAGTTGTACGAACTCAGGTGGCCACCAAAAGTTGCTCTTAAATAAATAAATACATAACTAACCAACCAATCTGGGCTCTAGGAGAATTTTGCTGAGAGCGACCACTTTATGCAAAGACCAGGTAAAGAAAAATAAATTCAATAATTGAGCATTCTGGTAAGCCAGGAGCAGATAATTCTAGGTTTTTCTATATCTAGTTGCCCAAACATGGATAAGAACTTAGAACCCTGAACTATTGAACATCTGAGGTAACATTTAGTCTTTCATGGCTTGCAGGTCCCATGCCTGGATCAATGGATTTAAAAATCTCACTTCCTGGTATTTATGGTTCCTTAAAGCTTCATTCATTTTAGCATTTGGAAACAGCCAGTAACCACCTTGAAGAAGGCAGCTCCACTTGTTCTATAAACTTACCCCCAGCTTGAAGAATTGTATAAAGCAAGCAAATAAAAATAACTACTACTGCAAGACGTTTGAAGGAAATTCTTCTTTTGAGAGGTAGCCTAATGTCAGGGTTGAGAGCATGGAATCTGGAGCCCAATTACCTAGGTTCAAATCCAGCTCCGACATTTACAAGCTGTGACCTTGGGCATGTCTTTAGCCTCTGTGCTTCCCTTTCCCCACCTGTAAATGAGGATGATCTCAGAAAATATTGCATATTCTGGTATGTGGACAGTATGCCTGGAAAGTCACTATAAGGCATGGCTGGGGCACTGCATCACCTGATGTGGAGTCATTAAAATCATCTTTAAGTTGTCCTTTTCTAAGCAACCAACTAAAAGTTCTCCCTGAATAGTGGATTGACTGCTGTACATGCAAAGATCTACCATGTGTTACTGTTCTTTAATTATAGATGAATGACATCATTGCTAATTATCAGAGAAATGCGAATCAAAACTACAGTGAGGTTCCACCTCACACTGGCCAGAATGGCCATCACGAAAAAATCTACAAACAATAAATGCTGGAGAAGGTATGGAGAAAAGGGAGCCCTCTTGCACTGTTGGTGGGAATGTAAATTGATACAGCCACTATGGAGAACAGTATGGAGGTTCCTTAAAAAACTAAAAATAGAACTACCATATGACCCAGCAATCCTACTCCTGGCCATATATCTGGACAAAACTATAATTCGAAAAGATACATGCACCCCAATATTCACAGCAGCACTATTCACAATAGCCATGTGAAGACATGGAAGCAACCTAAGTGTCCATCAACAGATGAATGGATAAAGAAGGTGTGGTGTATATATATATATAATAGAATACTACTCAGCCATAAAAAAAGAATGAAATAATACCATTTGCATGGATGGACCTAGAGATTATCATACTAAGCAGAGTTAAGTCAGAGAAAGACAAATACCGTATGATACCACTTTTACGTGCAATCTAAAATATGACACAATCAGGCTTCCCTGGTGGCGCAGTGGTTGAGAGTCCGCCTGCCAATGCAGGGGACGCGGGTTCGTGCCCCGGTCCGGGAAGATCCCACGTGCCGCGGAGCGGCTGGGCCCGTGAGCCATGGCCGCTGAGCCTGCGCGTCCGGAGCCTGTGCTCCGCAACGGGAGAGGCTGGGACGGTGAGAGGCCTGCATACCGCAAAAAATAAATAAATAAATAAAATATGACACAATGGACTTATCTATGAAACAGAAACAGACTCACAGACATAGAGAACAGACTTGTGGTTGCCAAGGGGGAGGGGTGGGGGAGGGATGGATTAGGAGTTTGGGATTAGCAGAGGCAAACTATTATATAGAGAATGGATAAACAACAAGGTCCTACTGTAGAGCACAGGGAACTATATTCAATATCCTGTGATAAACCATAATGGAAAAGAATATGAAAAAAGAATGTATATATGTGTATAACTGAATCACTTTTCTGTACAGCAGATATGAACACATTGTACATCAACTGTACGTCAAAAATTTTTGTAAAAATTATAGATGGGTGAGGTCTGGTGCTCCCAACACCCACACCTAGAGGGTCAATCCTCATATACACACGGCCTTTCCAGCTACACGATCCACAGTGATGTTTCACTGCTGACCAAATTCTAAAGCCTGAATGTCAGCCAGTTCTTTAAAGTGGCTCCGAAATTCTTTCATACAAAGGTGACGTGGGTCTAGTGTCCACTCCCAGAAGCAGAGTGGACCTGGACGGCAGGCACTCTGGCTTGAGAACTGGCACCAGGGAGAGGCTGGACCCCGGGCCCGAGCAGCCATGAGGCACTGTGACAAAGGGACCAGTGAACAGTGCAGCTAAGGAAGGAAGCCAGAGGTCAGCCTGACGGCAGCAGTATCAGACCACAGGTCAGAGGAGCAGGAAACAGTCAGGACCAGGTGGGGAAGGGAAGTGGCCAGCGAGATGGACCGAGGCAAATATTTCAGGATGCAGCCTGGGAGCACGGGGAGGGTGCCGGGCGCCTTTTGGATCAGAGCCAACAGTAGGAGGTGGGGATGGGCCTTCCAGTTTAAAGGCCTTTGCAAATGACTTTGCTTAAGGTATTCTGAGGGGCAGTATTTATACTATTTAATAATCTGGGTTGGGAGGGAATTCTCATTTCTTCAGAGACTTCACACAGACCTTTGGAAGTTTGAGATTGAAGTAAACAGGCTCAAAACTTAATCTCCAGCCCCTTCCCTTCTCCAGGCTTCCATACATCAATGAAGGATGCCTCTGGGGACAAAACTCCCTTAAAATGACATTACGCGAACAACAGTGAGAGCATAAGTTACGTGAGCCACAGTGGTGGGCATCACGTAGCTGAACGACCGAAGTTCTCTATGTTCACAGGGTGCTGTCGTACGAGGCGGAAGTTGCACATGCGAACCTCCCGCCCATCCAGGATCTTTATTCTTGTCTTCACCCCTTGATCCGCTCTGTGGCCAGCAGCGTCCTGCTTTCTAAACCACTCACCTTATGAACAGTAGCAGCAACAGCTATGCCCACGTATGGAGTCGTAGGTTGTACTAACTCCTTTACTCGTAATACGTGGTAGGATCCTTGCAACGATCCCCACGGTAAATGGTGTCATTATTCCCGTTTTACGGATGAGGAAACTGAGGCTCATAACGGTGAAGCAACGTGCACAAGGTCACCGGCAATGGGCAGATCTGGAGTTAAATCCAAGTCTGTTTGACACCAAAGCCCAGGCTTTTGACCACTCTGCTGAGGTTCTAATGAGAATGGGTTACAGCTGCTGATGGATTAGTTACACCCAGGGAATGTAAGTTTTAGGCCCTGCTCTCAGGATCTATATTTCAATACAGATGTAATTTATATTTTTAATTTATAAAACATATAAATGTAAAATATTTACATTTAATATACTTTATATTCATATGTTTTATCTTCAGGTGTGAAACAAAAGTTTAGGTCCCAAATTATTTTTTTAATTTAGTTTTTCATTGAAAGTATAGCTGATTTACAACATTGTGTTAATTTCTGCTGTACAGCAAAGTGACTCAGTTATATACACATATATTCTTTTCCGTTATGCTTTACTACAGGATACTGACTATAGTTCCCTGTGGTCTGCAGTAGGACCTTGCTCTTTATCCATTCTCTCTCTATATGATAGTTTGCCTCTGCTCATCCCACAATCCCAGTCCGTCCCCCCTCCCCCTTGGCGACCACAGGTCTGTTCTCTAGGTCTGTGTGCCGGTTACTGTTTTGGGTCCCAAATTAAAAGGATGGGAGGCAGGAGGGAGAGGGCTGGGTGACAGAGGGGGTGAGGCTGCCTAAGGCCAGGTGTGCTGCAGGGGGGTTGGTTATCCTTTTAGGACCACCGGAGTGAGTGCTCTGCAAAGGTTGGGAGGCTCTGATCCACTTCTTCCAGAGTCTGGGAGGAGAAGCAGCTCAGGGCTGCCCGGGCCCCTGCCAAACCTATTTCCAGTGCCTGCACGTATTTGGCCCATGTTCTTATGGACGTGCCCTGTGGCCTGGAGCACGCCGTTCCACCCCGGCCCCGAAACCTCAGACACACTCGTGCTCCATGCTTTGCCTCCTGCCCTCCCTCTGAACGGTCCCCTTCCTCATACGGCCCACGTGCTGCTGCTGAGAATAAAACGGCAAACGCATTGTATTCACTATCCAAACACGCTACACAACTTAACTCGTTCGATTATGTTTCCAGAGCATTCGAGAAGTTTTTTCTAAATAATCCTCTTTGCTCTCATCCCAAAGGACGTTCTTAAGTTCCTTGTATCTTTTCTTACTTCCGATGCCCATGTTTCTGACAACCTGGCGTGTCACTAGAACGCGTCCTTTCTGTCAACAGAGGGGCACAGTCGGGCTCCCTCCTAGATCTGCGTCACCCCCGCTTTGCCCCTCTGCTCTCCCACCCGCCTCCCAGAGCCCTGCTCTAGGGCATCTGCCGCTCCTTCCAGGCCTCTGAGGGGCGTGCCTGTGAATTTACTTCTATTTTCTTCCACGACCCTTCTTTCCTATCGACGCCATATTTGCAGAATTGTGACCGTCCCTCAGAACTGGCTTTAAACATTGCTTCTACTTATTTATCTTTAAGGCATAAAGTCATCAGCTCTGAAACCCGATGCCGGCCACAGAGTCGGCCCCTCTTCCTTCTCCCGGGCTCAGCTGTGGACTAGCACGTAAATTGGGAAGGACCGTAAAATAGCGAGCGACAGCTGCACACCCCACACGCTGTCACTCCTCTCACGCTGAGGAAGGTCTGTGGCTGGTCTTCTCTGCTTCCTTCCATCCCCTTCAAGAAAAAAGAAAAGCGCTCGGCGGACTTCCATCGACCTTGCCTGGCCCGAGGACAAAACAAAGAAAATCTCTTGACAACAACCATTAAGTCACCGTGAAATCTGGGCCCTCATTCTCGTGGTTTTGATAAATATGAGGTGTGCTGAAATTAGAGATCATAAATTTGGGAACCAAGAAGAGATTGCCTGGATTTAATAGAACAAGGTGCTACAAGAAATCTGTCCTCTTAAAGTTAATTAAAGGAAGTAGAAATGCTCATGTGTTAGCAGAATCCAGCCCTCCAAGGAATAGTTTGTGAATATACGTGTAGAAATGCGTGCACAACTTGTAGGTGTTATGTGTATGGACATACAGTGTGTCTGCATTTATATACAACATCTTCTGGTTCAGAAGACCTAAATGGACATTTCTCCAAAGAAGATATACAGATGGTCAACAGGCACATGAAAAGATGCTCAACATCACTAATTTTTAGAGAAATGCAAATCAAAACCACAATGAGGTATCACCTCACACCGGTCAGAATGACCATCATTACAAAGTCTACAAATAACAAATGCCGGAGAGGGTGTGGAGAAAAGGGAACCCTCCTACATTGCTGGTGGGAATGCAAATCGGTACAGCGACTATGGAGAACACTATGGGGATTCCTCAAAAAATAAAAATAGAGTTGCCATATGATGCAGCAGTCCCACTCCCGGGCATAAATCTGGACAAAACTCTAATTCAAAAATTTACAGGCACCCCAATGTTCACTGCAACACTATTTAAAATAGCCAGGATATGGAAACAACCTAGATGTCCATCGACAGATGAATGGATAAAGAAGATGTGGTACATATATACAATGGAATACTACTCAGCCATAAAAAGGAATGAAATAATGCCATTTGCAGCCACATGGATGGACCTAGATATTATCATACTAAGTGAAGTAAGTCAGAAAGAGAAAGGCAAATACCATACACTATCAATTATATGTGGAATCTAACATATGACACAAATGAACTTATCTATGAAAGAGAAACAGACTCATAGACACAGAGAACAGACTTGCAGTTGCCAAGGGGGATGGGGATGGGAGAGGGATGGACTGGGAGTTTGGGATTAGCAGATGCAAACGATTATATAGAGAGAATGGATAAACAACAAGGTCCTACTGTATAGCACAGGGAACTATATTCAGTGTTCTGTGATAAACCATAATGGAAATGCATATGGAAAAGAATGTACATGGGACTTCCCTGGTGGCGCAGTGGTTAAGAATCCATACTCCCAATGCAGGGGTCCTGGGTTCGATCCCTGGTCAGGGAACAAGATCCCATGTGCATGCCACAACTAAGGAGCCCACCTGCCACAACTAAGGAGCCCACCTGCCACAACTAAGGAACCTGCGAGCCACAACTAAGACCCAGCACAACCAAATAAATAAATAAATATTCTTTTTTAAAAAAAGGAGAAGAATGGGCTTCCCTGGTGGCGCAGTGGTTGAGAGTCCGCCTGCCGATGCAGGGGACACGGGTTCGTGCCCCGGTCCGGGAAGATCCCACATGCCGCGGAGTGGCTGGGCCCATGAGCCATGGCCGCTGAGCCTGTGCGTCCGGAGCCTGTGCTCCGCAACGGGAGAGGCCACAACAGTGAGAGGCCTGCATACTGCAAAAAAAAAAAAAAAAAAGGGAGAAGAATGAACATATTTGTATAACTGGATCACTTTGCTGTACAGCAGAAATTAACACAACATTGTAAGTCAACTATGTTTCAATTAAAACAAAACCAAAAAACCCCCAAAACAACAACAACCAAAAATGCAGGCAGCGTAGTAACACCCCAAGCTAAGCTTAAGGTACGGCTTGGTTGTGAAGCCATTGGCCCCCATCTTGGAACCCCCACGGCTTTGTGCTGCTGGAGCTGGAACTCAGCACGCTCAGTTTCTGCTCTGCTGGATGCCTCCCGATTAGGCTCCACCAACAGGGGGCACTAGAGGGAGATCGGAGGCAGGGGTCGGGGGAAGGAGCAGGCCCCTTCCTGCGTGCTTCCTGGCTTGCCAGTTACGCACCAGGGCCCCTCCCTCTGGACCTGGACGCTGGCCGTTGAGTCCACCAGCAGCTGGTCCCAGTCTCTGGCCCTTTCCCCACACCCAGCAGCAGCCCCATCACCCCTCCCCTCAGAGCTTTCAGCCCTGGCCCTGCTGCTGTCCCCTCCAGGAGGTCCCAGTTCTGCAGCCCCTCCCCCAAGCCTCTAGGTCTGATGACACCCACTTCTTCCCTTTGTTCCTCCAGCCCCTGGTTACGGAAGCTGCTTCCTGCACTTATTATTCCTTTCTTATTTCAGGGTCTGCCTTATACATTTGGAGTTCTCCAATACCTGTTTAACCAATTTCTTATATTAAATTCTCTCTGCTAAATAGTGTTGTTTCTAGTTTCCTGACTAGTTCAGAAAATTAGGAAATCAAATTATACGTATACAGAAACAACGTATGAAGCTATGTAAAAGCAGATGGGGAATGGGGGAAAGTAGCAGAAGGAAATTTACCGAAATCCTAATAAGTGGCTGTATTAGAGGGTTAGTCTTACGGTGATTTTTTTTCCTCCCTTCATTCCTACTTTTGAGACTTTTTTTGGTAAGGTGGTTACAGGACTTTCGTACTAAGAATATGTATCTTTATATATTTTAAAAAAGAGGATTTGATGCCCGATAAAAGACTATGTAGCCTGAAGAGAGATGCGCCTATAAAACCGGGTGAATTATAATCTGGGTAATGAAAAGTGATTGCCAATGTGATCACAATTCCATCGCGGGTATCTTTTGGAAAAGAGAAGTGGGGTCCCAGCTCTCCAAGGGGCGAAAATGGTACAGTTCAGAGATAACGAAATGAGAAGACTGATGTGGGTCTCCAACAAATTCTACGACAGCCTATTGCGTAGATGAGAACGCTGGGAGAAAGCTTGGGTTTACAGACACCATATTATGCCAGATTCCCCTCATTTCCTTCTTTGTTGGGTTATTATATGGGTTGATCATGTATTCACTTATTTATTCGTTCGCTCATTCATCGAACAGACATGAATTACGTAAATGTTCCACGAACTACGCTCCGGGAACTGCCTTGGCGATGAAGACAGAAATACAAGCTTCTCGTAGGAGAGAAAAGGTACATGACATTCAGATGCTGTCAACATATGTCCTAGAAAATAAACTCTTCCACTTTAAGCTTTTTATTTTACCTAATACTATGCAAAAGAGATATCTGTATTTTATACCTGGGCCTCACACATCAGTGCCCCCCAGCCCCTGCTTCTGGTGGGGGATGGATTTCGGGGCCTGGGAAGGATGAGGGTTTGGGGTAAGGCCGGATTGGCATGGGTGGGGTGAGGGACGGTTCCGGGGTGGGGGGGTGTTAGGCACCATCTGGCAGCCAAAATGCATAAAACCAGGCAGCATGTGTTTTCCACACTTGCTCATCACAGCAGGGGCCGTCAATCACTCTCAATAAGAGGTGTGCTCACTCTCTCGGTTTCACATGAACATGGAACGGTCCACGTATCAGATTCTCTGATTCCCCCTTAAAGCTGCAGTGGTCAAATGCATTTGCTTCCTAGTAATAAACAGATTTAGCTGATTAGTAATGGAAGCCATTCCATTCTTGATATGGACACTCCTGCTTTTTTTGGTATCCTTTCTGATTTGATTGTCCTTATTAAGTACACACAGGACATCAGAGGGAGGGAATGACTTGTCCACAGTAGGATCTTCTATTCTCAAATCCAAACTTAAATAAATTTCTAACTGTCCTTTTGGTACTCCCTGTCGTGTGCACATGTCTTGGTTAAAATTCTAAAACTCCACTATGATGAGGGTTGGGAAGACAAGACTAAAACATTTGAGGGGTTAACCCAGATATAGATGTTCCTACATCTTTATTCTTTTTTCCCTCTGATGATAAAGAGAGTGTACCCATACAAATTACAAGCCGATGGGAATGAATAAAGTAGAAAGTGAAAGTTTCCCACAATTAGCAATGGCGGGTGTTGGAGAAGAAATAAGAGAGGGGGCTTGGTTGACCATGATCCTTGGTAATTAACAGTGAGTTTACTTTCAGGCTACAGTAGTAGGGATGAATCAAAATGCTCTGCTTCAGGGCAGGCGAGGCCCCCAAGCACATCTTTGCAATAAAATGTGGTAAAGACTCCAGTGGAACAATAGCCAGGACATGGAAGCAACCTAAATGCCCACCAGCAGATGGAATGGATAAAGAAGATGTGGTAGATACATGTACCCCTATGTTCATAGCAGCACTATTTACAATAGCCAAGACATGGAAACAACGTAAATGTCCATGGACAGATGAATGGATAAAGAAGATGTGGTAGATACATGCCATGGAAGACTACTCAGCCATGAAAAAGGATGAAATAATCCCATGTGCAGCAATATGGATGCAACTAGAGATTATCTTCCTAAGTGAAGTAAGCCACACAGGGAAAGACGAAAATCATATGATATCACTTATACATGGAATCTAAAGTATGACACTAAGGAACTTTTCTATGAAACAAAAACAGACTCATAGACATAGAGAACATACTTGTGGTTGCCAAAGGGGAGGGAAGGGCTGAGAGTTTGAGGTTAGCAGATGCAAACTATTATATATAGGATGGATAAGCAACAAGGTCCTACTGTATAGCACAGGGAACTATATTCAATGTCCTGTGATAAACCATCATGGAAAAGAATATGAAAAAGGATATATATACATGTGTATAAATGAATCACTTTGCTGTACAGCAGAAATTAACACAACATTGTAAATCAACTAGACTTCAATTAAAAAAAAACAAAAGACTCTCCTGGAAGATCAAGAAGAAAACAGTGTGAGCATCAGGGCAGAGGCGAAGAGGAATGTTTGGGGATGTGAGGCTCCAGGCTGGTGTTCACTCATAGCTCAAGGTTACCATCCTTAGCCTTAAACAACAACCAATTTATATATACTCCACCATACTTCAAAACTATAAAGTGATCTATTAAAATGTATATTATACTGGAAGAGAAAATAAGTTGTGAGCAGGGGACAAGAGAATTAGGGTAAGAAAAGTAAGATTAACCCATGAGTAAGTTTTGGTCCAAAATCAGTATTTGTCGAAATAATACACAAAAACCATTTGTAGGAGTCCCTATACATTGGCCAAAGATGGGCCACAACTTGGTTCCAAGCTTTCAGGTACGCATACAAAAAAAGAGAACTCTGGGGCTTCTCTGGTGGCACAGTGGTTGAGAGTCCGCCTGCTGATGCAGGGGACACAGGTTCGTGCCCTGGTCTGGGAAGATGCCACGTGCCGCGGGGCGGCTGGGCCCGTGAGCCATGGCTGCTGAGCCTGCGCGTCCGGAGCCTGTGCTCCGCAACGGGAGAGGCCACAGCAGTGAGAGGCCCACATACAGCAAAAAAAAAAAAAGAGAACTCTGATCACATTGTCAATCACTTAATTATTGTACTTAATTAATTACTTAAATATACCATTGAATTAGCCACGTAAAACACAACTCTTCATGCTACGGAGTGAGAAAGAATTTTTTCCTGTTTTTTCATAAAGAAGACACCGAGTAATACATGATGTGTCCCGGTGGCCTTTAAAAGTTCAAAAGGCTTACTTCACTCTGTATGACAGGCTCTAGGTCTATCCACCTCGCTGTAAATAACTCAGTGTTGTTTCTTTTTATGGCTGAGTAATATTCCACTGTATATCTGTGCCACATCTTCTTTATCCATTCATCTGTCGATGGACGCTTAGGTTGCTTCCGTGTCCTGGCTATTGTAAATAGAGCTGCAGTGAACATTGGGGTACATGTCTCTTTCTGAATTATGGTTTTCTCAATGAGTTTTGTGAAGATGTTTCTTATATCAACTGTCAAGGAGATGAAGTCGAAATACCATCACCCAATTCAGGAAGAGAAACGTGATGGGAAAATAAAAATTATGTGGCTTGAGTATGTAACTTATCCTAAATGTTCTATTCATTCATTTATTTATTTAGAACAAATATGTATAGAGACTCTGCCGTGTTCCCGGCAACGGCAGCCGTGGAAAAGTACTGCTTGGATCGTCTGGTGTGCGGGGACCCAGCTGCTTCTCTTCCAGACTCACCACCACATTCGCACCAAGGCCACTGTCCCCCAAGCTGCTTTCGATCCAATGACAGAGCACAGTAGAGAGGACCAGATAGAAAGGGTCCCTGCCCCATGTGAGATGACTCTACCATGTAAGCCATGCTAAGAATTTGGAACTTTATCCCTCAAAATGTTTTTATGTTTCATTTTGTTTTTAAATGCCCACAGCCTTAAAATAGGAGACTTTAAGCAGTGGAGTGTCACCATCAGGTTGAAGGAGTTTGTCTGAGTCAAAAGGCTTGACAATTGATGAAGTTGAACAGGTGGCGGGAACGGAGCCAGCCTCGGGGCCCCATCTGTCTGAAGGCAGGGGATCTTCCCCGAGTGTTGCGTTTAGTCTAAGCTTTTGAATCACCCGCACTGTAGGGGACAAATGCTGCTGAGACAGTCAGAAAACAGAGGTGGGAGGTGAGGAGTTCCTCCCTTTTTATTTTTCTGGAATCCATCAAGTTTGGGTGCAGCTGATCTGGATTTGGAAAGGTAGAGCATGAAGGCTTCCAGACAGCCAGCAGGACGAAGTAGCCACGGTGCCCCTCCTGCTCATTCCTCGGGCAGCTCAGCCTCACAGCCCCTGTCCTCGGTCTTTGGACATTCTGCTCCCTCGCCTGGACAGCTCATCTTCCTTCCGGTCTGGCTAACTGGGGCTGATCTTTAAGTCCCAACGGTAATGTCCTTTACCCCAAGAACCCACTTCCTCGGCTGGGTCAGGTGCACAACATGTCCCCTATCACTGTTCACTTAGATCACTTTATTTTTTATTCATTTTATTTTTCTTTTCCATGATGGTTTATCACAGGATGTTGACTATAGTTCCCTGTGCTCTACAGTAGGACCTGTTGTTTATCCGTTCTATGTATACTAGTTCGCATCTGCTCATCCCAAACTCCCACTCCATCCCTCCCCCAGCCCCCTCTCCCTTGGCAACCACCAGTCTGTGCTCTATGTCTGTGAGTCTGTTTCTGTTTCGTAGATAGGTTCATTCGTGTCATATTTTAGATTCCACATATAAGTGACATCATATGGTATTTGTCTTTCTCTTTCTGACTTACTTCATTTACCATGATCATCTCTAGGTCCATCCGTGTTGCTGCAAATGGCATGATTTCGTTCCTTTTTTATGGCTGAGTAGTATTGCATTGTATATATGTACCACATCTTCTGTATCAATTCATCTGTTGATGGACTTTTAGGCTGTTTCCATGTCCTGACTATTGTCAATAGTGCTGCTATGAACGTGGCGTGCGTGTACGTTTTTGAATTAGAGTTTTGTATGGATGTGAATGCTCAGGAGCGGGATTACTTAGCTCACTTTAGAAAGCTTTGCTTGAGGGTCACCATCTACGGCTGGCCAGGTCACACCTTACAGTGGGGGGCCATTTATACCATAGTCTATGGGAATAATGTCCCCTGAAGTTGGCCAGAGCACACCCTGTGCAGCTGTACATCTTCACCCTGATTGCCTGTTTTGTGTGCCTTCCCCCGTTAGATTGACAACTCCAGAGAGTCCCAGACCACATCTCTCAGCACTATTGCTGGTAACTATTAAGCTAGCAGACCTATCCTTGTTAAGGCAGATAATGGTGAAATGGAATCTCCCCACTTGGATTTATCATACCTAAATTTTTCCTACGCAATGTGTTTGTAATCGGATTTAAATTAGTAAGATCCTCAGTGTCATCTTTGCATTTTCGTTTCATAGGCTGTGGCATTAACGCGACCACATTTCCCGCCCCTTCTATTTCCGAACAACCTTCATCAAACTGCTCCCTGGAAGGGCGAAGCCTCACAGTTGCAGGGATGGATGTGAGCTGAGACGAGTTTTAAGGGCTCAGCAATCTGCTGACAGAGGATGAAAGGAGGGAGTTGAGGACCAGTCAGAAGAAGTTCCACCCCCAACGTCGGCGTCCATCTCCGTGCCCCCCTGCCCTCCCCACCTGCAGGGAGGCTAGCAAATGGAGTTCTGTCATCGGGCGCATTGCTGGTAAGAAGGGAGGGTAGATCTGAAGAGGCACCAGCAGTCTTGACACAGACTCGAAAGGAAGACTCTGCTCAAATGCTGGACTGAAAGCAAATGACCACTTTCTGCTCACCCAGCTTGGACTATCTCCATATAAGACGAAGGCTGTTTGCCAGGGGGACCTTCTGTGCTGGCCCTCTGGGGTTGAATAAAGGCCAAATATTCCCCACATCTATTCTGCCCGAGGTTCTGCATACAGTTCGGAGAAATTTTCCTTTTTGGTGAATACAACCACCTCTGAAAACATGACCACAAAGGCATTCAGTCCCCAGAGACCCCCAAAGACCAATGAGACATGGAAACAGAAAAGGTAACGTACGAATTCAGAAAAATCACGCCCGGCTTCCTCCTGTAACTCAAGCAAACTACTTTCATAATTTAAAGCAAAAAAACCCCCAACAAACCACACAAAACCCCGTATGAAGAATGCCTTCAGTGAAAAGGAGGGCGTGAGTCAAGAGACCTCAGGTTGGGCTCTCTCTGGTTTGGAGAACGTGGCAAGATGATCGAAGGTCCCGTTTCAATGGCGGTTGGAAATATGGAACTACGATGTGGGGATCGGGGTCCCAGAAAATGGATTTGATGGCTCATAGAGAAGAGGAGGAAGAGTATAGAGAAAGGAATGACAAATTCCCAGAAGCTTCTGCTCACGCGCCCGGCTGTGTCTAAAATAACCAGCACCAACCCCTTCCAAGTCAACCCATGTCTTCAAGGACCAATCACTAGATAATACTAAGTGCCCATCCATTTGAAAAGAGGGATAATCTGCGACTAAGAAACACGCAATGAAGGTGATCTAAAATGATAACTTTGGTAGAAAACGTGCTTAAAGATGTGTGTCTAAATATGTCAGTATTTACCATATAACTGAGGAGTGCTTTCTTCCCTCTGAAATTAAATTTTGCAATTTAAGACAACTCACTCTGATGAAAGGACCGTTTATTCACTAAGGAAGTTATTTCTGTGCAACGTTAATCATCTTAAGCTCAGGGTTTCTCCAGAGGGATTATTACCACTTTGTTACAGGAAAGAAACCACATTACTAGACTAGTATCCTCGCTAACACTGTAAGATGGAATTCAGAAATATGATGGGCGTTATGACTTCCCTGTGGGCGCCACAATCACACATGGGCACCATTATCGCCGGTGGAAAAGACGGCAACCGCTTTGGGTGCAATGGAAACGACACGTTAATGAAACTGACCAGGCTGACGTGTTCTTGAGCGCTGATGGAATTCACGGAAAAAGCCTTATTTGTGAGCAGCTTAAATAGTTGGAAGATCCTGACTGACATTCACCGCCGTGACGATGACAGACTTAATCCCAGAATTTCACATAACGGTGTAGCGCGTTGAGAAAAGTGAATAATCCTTACTCTTTTAGACACCCAGATACGCATTAAGCATTTTAAATAATGCTCTTATATCTAAAACTATTTGAGACTATCGACTGGGGCTCGGCTCTGGCAAAAACTGTGCCATTGGGAGAATTCCTTACATATCTCAACAGTCTCTGTTCCCAGTGAAATGGGCATTCATTACGTATTTCAGTATTTTTCCCTTTCTCCCCGCCAGCAGAGATTGCAAACATGGTACCAGGATCTCGCTTCTTCCCCGGCAGGCGTCACTAGTCAGTCTCGGCATATTTGCTTGCTAAGCCCAGACCAGCTTTCCAGAGATAACACCTCAGTGATAGGCCAGTGGGTCGGCGCTTGGGTGAAACAAAGTTGCCCTTCCTGTCCCCCCAAGATAGCTCTACAGACCTGGTTTAAAAAGTTAGCTACGTTCCATATATTCAGCTCTCTAGAAAATTTCTTTTTATGACTGTCAAAAGTGTTTCTCAATAGGTTATTGGGAAACCAGATGTGATTATACATAATTAAAACACCACCAATCTTTTAAACTCACACATGTAGAAGATAAGATATGATAAAATGGTCAGCCAACTCATGTATAAAAACCTGAGTGATACCTTTCATAAATATATTTTTGTATAATGGAGTAAACCCGTAAGCACAGTTAAGTTTTATTGATCTGTGGAATATTAGTATCTGAGAGGAGATCGATTCATCATACTTTTTTAAATTCAAGCATAGTTGACTTACAATATTATATTATTTTCATGTGTACAGCATAGCGATATGGTATTTTTACAGACTGTACTCCATTAGAAGTTATTACAAGATAATGGCTATAATTCCCTGTGCTGCACAATATAGCCGTTGCTTATCTATCACACTTTAACACTGCACTTTTTGCCATGGCAGTAGCTATCATAACATCACGAAAACATAATCGTCTTCAAAAAATAATCTTATCTAGGAAGGTTTCTTTTTTTATGTTACCATAAACTGCAAAGTAACTTGATTATTAGGTAAATTGTATCAGCAAAGGCTTAGATTCTAGTGTCATGCTTTGTTAACATCTTTATCCTCAAGTCCATTCCCAGAAAAGCCTTCCTCAGAAGAGGGTAACTTCCAGCTCTAAACATCAACAGCCTCAAATGCTGTGATCATTATTTCTTTCCATTGGAATAGTTGAACCATAAGCCCAAGGCTACTAAGAGCTTACACAGGTGGCAGGGAAATAACCCAAACAGGACTGGAAGACTTCTCAGCTTCTTTGCCATCCTTAACCTGGGGACCATCTCCTTCTCGGGATGTGGAAGAAGCTGGGGGGCAGGTGTGGGGCAGGCTACCTACTGTCCCTCCTGTGTCCCTGTCTCCTGTCTCTTCTCTACTGCACCCCAGGAAGCAACGGAAGAGACCTGGGAGGCATGAGGTGTTCACTTAAGGAAAGGATTTGTGTAAAAGGGAAAGCCAAAAATCTATCACACACACTGGCTGTAAGCCAACTCTTTTTTTTTAAAAAAATAATTTTATTTATTTATTTTTGGCAGCGTTGGGTCTTCATTGCTGCACGCGGGCTTTTCTCTAGTTGCGGCGAGAGGGAGCTACTCTTCATTGCGGTGCACAGGCTTGTGCTTGCGGTGGCTTCCCTTGTTGCAGAGCACGGGCTCTGGGCATGCGGGCTTCAGTAGTTGTGGCTTGCGGGCTCTAGAGCGCAGGCTCAGTAGTCGTGGCGCACGGGCTTAGTTGCTCCGTGGCATGTGGGATCTTCCCGGACCAGGGCTGGAACCCGTGTCCCCTGCATTGGCAGGCGGATTCTTAACCACTGAGTCACCAGGGAAGTCCAGCCAACTCTTTAAGGTAAAAGCAAGGCACAGAGCACTTCTCCATTTGCAGTGAATGTGGGAGCTGAGTGTTTGCTGGATTCTCTTTTCTGCTCCGCGAGCATTAAGCCACCTGAGAGCAGAGGACTCAGCCCACTCATTAGCACTGTTGGGGGATTCGGCTGGAGGTGGCCTGTTTTCTTTCCTGTAAGATGGGGTGATGATTCTTGCACTGCCTGCTTTGCAGCATCCAGGGAGGGGAGGAGAGGAGAGAAATGACATCACGCATGTGTAAGCGCTCTGGCAGCTAGGGCAAGAGTCCCCAGAGAGCCAGCGCGAGGTATTATTTTATTGTCATCCTTATCATCTTATGTCTATCTGATAAACTTCAGGACACACAGCTCTTCCTTGGATTCAAACAAGATGAAAGAGAGATTTAGATAAAGTGCAATACTGCCAAACTCACCTTCTGGTTTATTTCCAGCCTCCACCTACCCATGGTTTTCAACCCTGACTCAGCACTCAGAATTAATCGTAGGTTTTAGTTTATTAAAAACATACATTTTTGAAGATCCCACTTATAAGTGATATCATATGGAATCTAAAAAAAAAGGATACAAATGAACTTACTTACAGAACAGAATAGACCCACAGACATAGAAAACAAACCTATGATTGCCATAGGGGAAAGGCGGGGAGTGGGGGGATAAATTAGCAGGCTGACATTAACATATACACACGACTGTATATGAAACAGACAACCAAGATGCACCTACTGTGCAGCACAGGGAACTCTACTCAATTTTTGCAATAACCTATAAGGTAAAAGAATGTGATAAAGAATATACCTTCTTTATTTAAATTTTTTATTGAAGTATAGTTGATTTACAATGTTGTGTTAATTTCTGCTGTACAGCAAAGTGACTCAGTTATACACATATATGCATTCTTGAAAAAGAAGATATATTCTTTTTATACATATATGTATAACTGAATCATCGAAACTAACACAGGAAACTAACATCTGAAACTAACATAACATTGTAAATCAACTATAATTTTTTAAAAAACTGGAAAAAATAAAATGAAATTTTCACTATGTACTGACAAAACAACAAACACCCAAACATTTTTTTTTGGCGGTACACAGGCCTCTCACTGTTGTGGTCTCTCCTGTTGCGGACCACAGGCTCCGGACGCGCCGGCTCAGCGGCCATGGCCCACGGGCCCAGCTGCTCCGCGGCATGTGGGATCTTCCCGGACCAGGGCACGAACCCGCGTCCCTTGCCTCGGCAGGCGGACTCAACTACTGCGCCACCAGGGAAGCCCCCAAACATTTCTTAAACATAGAGAAGTCATGCAAAGCTTTAGCCCAGGACTGGACAGGACCCAGTGGGTTCTCTGTTTAAAAGTTCCACTAGCGATCCTGTTGCTCAGCCAGGGTTGGGAACCACACACCAGGTGATTCAGGGCCATTGTATTAACCCTACACTCCATTCAGACCCCAGATCTCTTTTCTCCCAAGCACACGTCTGGGTGCAATGGGCAGCGATGTTGTAACATTCCACTGGCAGTGACTTTGCTTGGCCCTGGCCTCTCCTTCTTTTCCTTACCTTCCCAGGAGAAGCTACCTTCCCAGCATCAATTCTGCTCCCATCCTACCTCCTCTTTCTCTAATTAATTGTTATGATGACTTGGAATAGGAGCCACCTGAAGTAAATGTCCGCTCCATCTCTCAGCAGCTAACGTCTGACACAATCACCATGAGTAGTATAATGGCAATGAAACACAGAATGAACTTTATTATACAAAAAGATATAGGCGTGCATTTCAAGTAAGTGTCTGGGATGACATTTTGCTGAATTCCAATTTTAAACTCAGCATTGAAATTATGTGGGTTTTTTTTTTCTTTTTTTTGGTTCCAGGTAACAACTTCATTAGCAAGACATGACTATGTTGATTCGTAGTAATCCTTTTCTCTTGGGTGAAAACATTTTATTATCTTAAATGGTTTCTCTCCAACTCACCCCATCACTAGCAAGCATCATTTTAGCAGGGCTCATTCTAATCAGCTCAATGCTAGAGAAAGATTTTTGTGGCTTTGTCAATCCTTTTTTTTTTTTCCTCCTGAGCTCATTTCTAGTTAAATTAATCTTTCTGTACGTTTGCTGTTAAAATCTTCTCTGGTGGGTACAGGTAAGACCATCAAACTGCTGACATCCAGAATGCTCCCCTTCTCACTTCCCTTAAGTTTTTCAGCACATTCGTACAGTAATACTTCCCAGCTGGTAATGGACCCCGCTTCTGGAAGAGGAAGAAGCAAGAAACCCAGGCTAGCTCCCCAGCTGCATGCTATTACGTGATTTCCAATTCACAGGAAATGAACAATCATTTAGTCTTGACAGGTACATCCAGAAACTCAGTCTTCCTTTTCAACCTGAAAAAAACAAATCAGGGCCTGCAGAAGTTAAGCATTGAAGTATGCTTCCTATTTTTTTTTTTCTTTTTGCCAATGTTATGAGGATATCTTGTGAAAGCTTTTGAAAACACTCTGGGAAAATTCTGCCAATAGGCTTAGAAGCTGAGGAGGAAAAAAATAATCATCCGAAAAAATACTTTGTGCCCATGAAGATATGTAAGTGAGTGGCCCCTTGTGAGCTGGGCAAGGCTAGAAATATGTGATGGTAATTGGGGCATTAACCCAAATGGCCTCGTTAGTAGAGTCTTAGACCGAACAGGAAAGCGAAGTCATCGGCAGCGGACGCAGCCCCAGATCAGCCCCAGGATGAACAAAAAGCAATTACAAATATGCCAGGGAGAGGTTTTCTCTCCTTTATCCTGATGGATTGCTCCCTCGATTGAAAACACTTCTATTTTCTGAATGTAGTTTTCCAGAGTAGGAATAAAGCAACACCAAGCAACGCTCCCCCTTCGCCTTGCAGCTTTGCAGAGCCCGACCGGGGACCGGCCTTACTCTCTGCACTGTCCGGACGGCTGGGCGGATGCGGGCCCCCATTGTACAGATGACAAAGGGGGACCCGGGGGGCTTCGCAGGCTGCCCGTCTCCTAGCTGGGGGCGCCTGGCCGGCAGCTGTCCCTGCCGGCTCCTCGGCCAGTGCTGTTTAGTCTACTTAGCTGAGGATTTGAAAACATTGACTCCGGCTTAACTCGCTTTGCCCCCTATTATGGGCCATTTGTGTGTGTCAGTCTTTATCTCTGGACCTGAGTCAAACTTCACTCCTTTCTCCCACCTCCTGTTTCAGAAGAGAGAAGAAGAAGAAAAAAACAAAAAAACAAAAAAACACCCAAAGCCTAAATATGGAACACATGTGCTTCTCAGCTGGGCTGTGGAGCGGGACTGGGGAAACAGGAACTGTCACTGGCCCTCTGTCCCCGGGTCTCGGGCTGCCCTCCCACCTGGGTCCCCCTGGCACTGCTACTGGCCCCAGCCTGAGGCCGAAATCACTCAACATCCACCTCTGGGGCCTGCCTCTTCTCCAACTTTCATCTTTTTGGGCTTCTCTGCATGTTTGGAGGTTGGTCTTACTGGCCTATGAAAAATCCGACGTGCCTCAAGGTAGCTCAAGGGTAGCTTTGGAAGTGAGTCGCAGGAGGATGGTAGGCACCTTTGACGTAAAGATCCGGAATATTCTGCCACCCCTCCGCCTGGGCCGCCATGCGCAGCGGTGACTCACGGTGAGGTCGTGCATTCCCAGGCGAGGTCTATAGTAATTGGGGGGCTGAGCTATTTGCAGGTGCCTCTCGCAAACTGAGCGCCCTCATTCTAACTCCCCTCCACGCCGCCCTGGCATCTTCTGAAGCCGAGCTTCGTGGGGTGAACAGGAAGACTACAACACTTTTATTATCGTTGGCTGCCTTTGCTGAATTAGCGTTTATATTTTCCCAGTAGAAATCCCCAAATTGAAAATAGGTGTCAGCCAGCACCACTTTAGTTAAGGTTGTGTCAACATTTCCTATAAACCTTGTTTTTCTAGGGTTTATAACTAGACCATAAAAATGTGCTCAGCTCTGAAACTTGGCTTAGAAAGGAAACCTGGGAGTGAATTTGGCAGAATTTGAAGAGGGGGAAAAATAAGGCCAGCTGTTTTTAACATGTGCCTGTCCTAAAACGGAAATGATTGGAAGGTGCATATTCTCTTTGTGTGATTCAAATGGAGTTTCAGATTAAAAAAAAAACTCCTGGGGAGATTATTCCATTAATACGGGCTAACTGCACTTGTCAGTCTTTAGAGGAGACGTTAGTGGCTGAGGTATGGAACTCAACCCCCTGACTTCACATCTGTGGGTACCAGTTTCGGCAAAGCCGTTAGCTGCACATCATAACGTGATCTGGCAAATCATCCTCACACCTTTTAGTGCAGGAAACCACCAACGTTTCGAAGGAAGGAATCCTTCCTGATAAGAGGTTAATGGGCCGTTTCAAAATGCATGCTCGCTCAGAATAGCATCCCTTTACTCATGTTCACGTAATCTGCCGTTCACATTTACTGGATGACCCCGGAAAGCAGCTCCCGTAATGTCTGTAGGAGGGAAACATCCGATCCTTCTGAAAGTCTACCTTTTCCCGTGGGCGGGGTTAGTCTTCTGCGTCGCCAGCAGATCCCTTTGGCTGTGCTGGCAGGTCACTGGTACTTTGGAGGCAATCAAGCGACGTGCTGCCATGTGCCTGTGATGCCCTGGCCTACATCTGCCTGTCTGTCTCTGGCCTTGGACTCTGGGAAGATGGCAGCCACCAGGGGCTGGAGCATCGTGGAGGAAAGGAAGAAAGTGCTGGATTCAGCACCAGGAGAACCGAGTTCCAGCATCCTCTCTGGCCCTTCCCGACACTCGGCTAAGCTAGAGGCTTACGGAGAGGGTCCACTGAAATCACATAAGGCACTTTTAAAACTGTAACGCGTCCTCCAAATGGAAGCAGGTAGTGCCTGCCTCAGCGTCCACGGACGCCCGCTGAGCGCTGTCAGGCGTGTAAGGACACGCCCCCCGTCAGCGGGCGCGGGGAAAGGCCTGGGCTTCCCAGCACGACAAGCCAGCACCGCACGACCCAATCCTGCTTCATTTCTTCTGGTTGCGTCTTCTGCTTCCGCTCCTCTCGCCCATTACTGAACACGGAGCACCGCTGTGAGAGGAGAACGATCCGGGGCCTTGGCTGTCCATGGACATCAGCCCTGTCTGGCCCCGGATGCCACTTTGATGTCACCTGCTCTGCCACCCTCACCCCCCTCCCCCGCCTGCAACGTGACCTCAGGGCCTTTTGTGCGCTGCAGGCATACCGTTTTTTGGTACCTTCAGGTTTTCTCTGAGACTGTCCCCCCCTGTCCCCCACTGCACCCTTGGGCTTCCTTCCTCAAAGAAGGAGGCTGCACACCTTGGCGCCAGTGATCTACGTTTGCCGAGGAGAGTTTTCCCCAGGGAGATCTGTGAAAGGCTGTGAGCGTGGTCAGTCCTCGGAAGGGCCCTGAGCCCAGTTTAATGCTGGGCTGTCGGCACCTTGAAATTCTGAATACATTCTTTTTTTTTTTTTTTTGCGGTACGCAGGCCTCTCACTGCTGTGGCCTCTCCCGTTGTGGAGCACAGGCTCCGGACGCGCAGGCTCAGCGGCCATGGCTCACGGGCCCAGCCGCTCCGCGGCACGTGGGATCCTCCCGGACCGGGGCACGAACCCGCGTCCCCTGCATCGGCAGGCGGACTCTCAACCACTGCGCCACCAGGGAGGCCCCTGAATACATTCCTAACAAGAGGCCAGCCCATATTTTTATTTCGGACTCTGATCCCTACAAATTGTGTGCAATAACAGGTTCTGGCCCTGATCTCTTCCCTGCTGGCCCTGACGACTGGGGACAAGCCCGCTGAGCACTCCAGCCACCCGTGACGCGGGCTGCGATGTCTGCAGCGGAGGGGTTAAGAGGGAGTCTGCCTGCCCCACCCTGGGCCGGTACTGGCCTCCTGTCCCGGAGCCCTCTCCCGCCCCCGGAGCCCTCTCCCGCCCCCAGAGCCTCGGGTCCGTGTGAAACAACAGCCAGGCCCTCTGGGTAGCATTTCTGGCCCTTCCTCCAGAAGCCTGGAGGCTGATGTGGCCCCTTGTAGTGTCCAGCAGAGTCCTCTTCCCACACGAGGGGGACACTGGGCACCGAGGACCATCCGTCTGCAGGCAGCCTGCTGGATGCCATCCGTTTACCCAACCAAGGCTAACTGAATGGCAACCGTGTGGCAGACGTGACATGGGCCCTGGGGACACCTCCACAGGCCAGCAGAGATGCCCCTGCCCATGGGGAGGGCTGCATTAGGAGCTGTGAATTTCAGGGGGAAGGAATATTCTAGGCAGAGGCTACCTCTGGAGCAAAAGCCCCTCAAATGGAGTGAGAGGGCTGACGAGGAGGCCACGCGGCGGGGATGGGCGAGCGGGGCGGGGCTGGGGGCGGGGGGGGGGGGGCGGGCTTGTCACACCAGCTGGAGCAGTGGGACGCCAGGACCCGCTTCAAAGGATGCCTCCGGCTGCTGTGTGACAACAGACCGCAGAAGAGCAAGCACAGGGAGGGGAACGACCAGCCAGAAGCCTGGGCAATAACCCAGAGGGAAGCGTGCGCTCCCAGAGAGCTGCTTCTGGTTGGAACAAGATGGAGCACGTTTCTTTAGTGTCCATCTGCTAAAATCGAATCGGATTCTGAGGTGTGCTCTGAAACACCAAGTCATGCTCGTCTGTGTCCCCAAAACGTATAGCAAGAAAACAGTTGTCAGTGATAGTGGACGTGGTCCGAAGCAGCCGGGAGGGGGGATGGAGAGACCCTCCCCTTTATCTGGGTGTGACCACAGCGAGAGCCCTGCCTGGGGATGAATGGTGGGGTCACCACCTCCAAACCAAGTTCGGCTGTGGGAGGGCTAGACAGTGACACGCTGAGGGCAGACGGCGTCACTTCCCCGTCTCACACTCAGGCCCTCAGAGCTCTTCTGCCCGGGCTGGGGCCCCAGCAGTCGCCCCATCTCTTCCCACTTGTTTCTCAGAGCCTCCTGGTGTGAAGGCTTCAGCAGCGTTTGCAGCTAAATCCATCCAACCAAGGCCTGGGAGGGTATCCCCTTAGCTAAAGATTCTTTTAAAAAAGAGCTAGCTTTTGGGCTTCCCTGGTGGCACAGTGGTTGAGAGTCCACCTGCCGACGCAGGGGACACGGGTTCGTGACCCGGTCCGGGAAGATCCCACATGCCGCGGAGCGGCTGGGCCCGTGAGCCATGGCCGCTGAGCCTGCGCATCCGGAGCCTGTGCTCCGCAACAGGAGAGGCCACAGCAGTGAGAGGCCCACGAACTGAAAAAAAAAAAAAAAAAAAAAAAGAGCTAGCTTTAGACCTGGGGGTCCTTTAAATCCACAGTTGGGGGAGGATCCTTACCTCAGGCCTCCTTAAGACCCCTCCAGGCCTGTAACGCATTCTGCAGACCCTCTCCTAGCAGCTGCATCTGTACTCCTTGACTCACCCATAAGCTTGTTTCAAACAAGCCCCTGTGGACAATAACACCTTTGCAGGCAGCAAAACGCGGCTCCCTCTGAGATCAGAAAGCTTCCTCAGCAAGAGGCAAGCGGGTGGTGCCTATAAGCAGGAAGAACAGCTCTGGGCCCTGTGCCCTGCCCATCGGCACACCTGGCCTGCAGGTGCAGGTAAGCAGGGAGGGAGGTGATGTAAAAAGGCCTTCCTCTCTCCCTTTTGTTCACCCCCATCATCTTTTTTCTTTCCAATACGTTGTCCGATCTGTTAATGAAAATGAAACCTTTCACGCCAATCCCAGATTGCATCTGGAATCAAATAAGAAAATTGCAAAAGTGCTTTGTAAACACGAAAGCACTCTCCGAAATGAAGGCACCGTCATTATCTGGGGAAACAGTCTCCAGCATTCTCCTTTTGCGTTTGGAAATAGCGTGTTGAATAACTTCCAAACAATTAAATCCCATCAAGCTGCTCAAATTGTGTTCTAATAACCTGCCCAGGCTCTCACTGCATCTCTCTCCGGGGGGCTGCTGGGATGCAGGACTGGCTACATTTTCTGCTGTGCTGGGATGCTGGGTGATGGACCAAAAGTCAGAGCGCCCGCTGAGCTCTGTACCTGGGAAGTCACCCGTCCTCTCGGAGGTTCCATTTCTTTATCTGTAGAATCTCCTACCAACTTCACAGGGTTTTGGTACAATCACGTGCAATAATGCTCACGAAAATTCTCTCTAAATTGAACAGTACAATGCCAGTCGCCACTTCAAAGGCGGATTCATCAACAAATGGAACCCTAATTCTATGCTCATCAGCATTTTTCTCCTAATAATGCCAAGATCCACGTGCAGGTTAAGTATAGGTTTTAGGGACCTCCCTGCCTTCTGTTCCTTTTGGTTTGTTTGTTTAGAAAAACAAGAAAGCCAGGTGGCTGGATCCTGTCATCATTAAGGTCTTTGAGTTTCTTAAGTGAGAAACACCACATCACCGGTCTCTGCGGTCATTTGCAAGAATGAACAGGAATTAATGAATTCCATGTATGAGCAGCAGGTGAGAGAAAGGAGAAGAAAACTCCATCAGGACTTCCCTGGTGGCGCAGTGGTTAAGAATCCGCCTGCCAGTGCAGGGGACACGGGTTCGAGCCCTGGCCTGGGAAGATCCCACACGCTGCGAAGCAGCTAAGCCTGTGCACCACAACTACTGAGCCTGCGCTCTAGAGCCCGTGCTCCGCAACAAGAGAAGCCACCGCAATGAGAAGCCCGTGCGCTGCAACGAAGAGTAGCCCCCGCTCGCCGCAACTAGAGAAAGCCCGCGCGCAGCAACGAAGACCCATCGCAGCCAAAAATAAATAAGTAAAATATAAATAAATTAATTTAAAAAGAAAAGAAATGAAAACTCCATCATTAAAAGCTGTGGGCAAGCCCCCAGCAGGGCATCCCTGAGTCCCCAGAGGCAGGAGTTACTCGGGTAGGTTCCGGCCACCCTGCTGGCTGAGGAGCCGCACAGTAAAAGTCCTGCCCCATAAGGGAGTCACGTCTTGTGACTGGGTCAGAAGGCCCTCACTCTCTCAGGATACCACAGGAAGAACAGAGAGGCCTATTGTGCGACCCGCCGGCCAGGGAGCCCGCAGCCCTGGGGCCCGCGCTGACCCCAGCGTCTGCTGTAAACTCTCCCTTCATGGCCGCGGGCCCCTGATTCCTCGCCTGTGAAGACGCACTCTGCGGTGGACCGGGGTAAGTCTGACTCAGGACACCACACGGCCGATGTGTACAGAGAGCTTTGCTGCACCAAGCCCTGGGCTAATGGCCTTTACATGGGCCACCGTATTTAGTTTTCGATAACTCTATGAGTGCGGTGCTAATCTAGAACCTGCATTTAGAATCACGATGGAAAAGAATATAAAAAAGAATGTATATATATGTGTGTGTATATATATGTATATATATGTATAACTGTATCACTTTGCTGTACAGCAGAAATTAACACAACATTGTAAATCAACTCGACTCAATTAAAAAAAAGAACCTGCATTTAGGACAGTCTGAGCAGTCCCTACTTGATATTCTACAACCCGAATCCACCAGAATCCTGTTCCCTGATTAATAATATATGTCCTTTTGGTTCCGAACGCCAAAATATTCTTGGAAATGTCTGTATCTCCCTTAGTGGCCACAACGGATCTCCTCTGCACATGCAATTTAGTGGGGACCCCTCTCTCAGCTGTGGGGTATTACGTACTGACTCTGGCAACGAAGGGAGGCCCACTTCGCTAATAAGTAGCTGGTTACAAGGTCAGTGCTTTACAGGTGTTATACACTGACCCTTCAAACAACTCTGAGATAGACTATTCTCTTCATTTTCCAGATGAGGAGTCCAGGGCACAGAAAGGTTAAGCGATGGCCCAAAGTCACACAGCCCATTCAGGGCAGGACCGGGTCTCCGTCCTCACCGCTTCCTTAGAAGGCACTCGCCAGTGAGGGCGTTGCTATTCCCTGCATCCCACCCATCCTCCAAATGGTCCAGGCCTCTGGCTCCACTCCTACCAAAAGACCTCGGAAAACGTGTCGTGTGCACACGTGAAGAGTGCAGGCCAGGCCCAGAATGCACTGGCTCCGGCTGACGGGGAAGAGGGAGGAGGGAGCTGACACAGGCCGTGTGCTTGCTTGTGATGTGTTTTGTTTGCTTTGCTTTGTGTTATTGTTGTAAGATTATTCAATACGAGACCTACCCTCCAAAGAAGTTTTTAACTGTGCAGAACATTCCTGTTGACTACAGACACCGTTTCCTTGTGACTTTTTACATAGGAGCAAAAACTGAATTGAAACATTTGATTCTCATCATCCTTTGACAGAAGCAGCCTGTTTAGGGAAGGTTTCTTTGGGATTTTATTTTGGATTATAATAAGGACTATCTTGACCACAGATTTAGGGTTGAGATATCATTTCGTAGGAAGGTCTGTTCAGATAGCCAGAGTCAGGATTTTAGCATCTGGTAGGAAACTGGACCCTCAGCCTCCCCCCTGCTAAATTGACATCCTTTGTGCCCCCCTTTTAACAGTCTCTGAGGGTACCTTCCAGTAGCCTAATAAAATCTTCGCTGTGATAATGTGCTACGTACTTATGAAATTAGGGTGATCTGATTAAGAGACATTTGGCTTTGTCTAGGGAGTTAGACGGCACAAGGAGTTTCAGATAACAAAGGTCCTCATTTTGTTCCAGGATGAGTTCAGACTGCTGACTCACTTTGGAATCAGTACACGCTGAACAAGGAAAGGGGCAGAGGGCATCTTAACATCACCTGGTGGCTGGGTCCCTCTCCAGTCAACGGAAGTCCCGAGGACAGAGGTGACGCCGCACCATTACGGCGCTAATGGTGTTATTTTCTCGGGCCATTAGTGGGCGTCATCGCCCCAGCTCTCTGGGGCTCTCCTGCGTGATGAGCCTGTGAAAATTCACCTCCAACTTCCAAATCCAGTTGTTCCGGGACCCCTGGGGTAAGTGTGTTTCCTCTAATGCTGTCCTGTATGTCAAGAGATTCTCAAAACAAGAATGGACACCTAGGAACAGAAGCAAAGAGTGGGGTCGCTTTCTGGAAAGACCCTGCTTGGCTATGCAAAGGTCGTACTCAGGGTGTGACCAAGCCAGGGCCGGGGGCTGGGCCAAAGCCGAGGTGGTCCCAGGCCTGGGAGAGGCAGGCAGGAGAGGGTGGCTATTTGAGGGCCGAACCAGGAGGGGTCAGTGGGGTCAGGGTGGAGGAGTCGGGCCGGCAGTAGGTCAGGGACTGACTCTTGGCCCAGGGACTCCACAGAGAGAGGCTGTCAGTGAACTTGAGTTCATACTCTCGTGGGGCACCCTGCTCAGGGGAGGCTCCTAACAAGATCTATCCCAGGCCTGGTGACTGTCCCCCAACAACCCCGTGGGGTCAGGTCCTTGCACTGAGCAGCATGGCTTTTAGAAAACCATCTGTGAAGCTCTGAAGGCCCCGGCGAGGCTCTCCTCAGCCGGAGGGAGGACCACAGGCCTGGTAAGGAAAACCCAGAGGAAGCTGGATGATTCCCTCATCCTTTCCAGAGAGGAGCTAATCTCGGGACAGGACGACCTTGGGTGGGCAGGTGATGGCAGGTGCGTCAGGCCCGACAGGAAGACGCCCCCTTCCCCAAGCTTTGCTCACCGGGAGCTCCCCAGACCTTCAGCCTCAGGCCCCCCTCCCTCCTGAAGCAGTTCTGACCGGTTCAGCAGGACCCCTAGCCCTGGGGTGGAAGGGAGGAAGCTGCTGGATGGGTCTGGAGTTGGTCCTGCCGTCATGGCCCAGCGGCCCTGGGCTTCTGCGGACTTACATCAGATTTCCACGCCTCTTTCTGCGGGGTATTCGGAGAGATTCCCTCAGGTCTGCCTTCTGCCTCAGCTAGATAGACTGTTGTGTTCCAGGTCCATGGAGGTTTTCACTGTGATTATGATTCTCATTTTTATCATTTGTTTGGTTCTTTTTCAAACCTTTGTTGTTGTTATTCATTTCTTCTTTCCTAATAGTTTCAACATCTTATTTTATATTTTTAAAATGTTCACTTTATAGTCTCTTCCAGATTGTTCAGTCGTCTTCAGGTTTTGTTTCTCCCATGGTGGTTCAGGTGTGTGTGTGTGTGTGTGTGTGTGTGTGTGTGTAATCTTCTTGTATAAGCTCATCCTCAGTGGAGAGCATCGTCCTCTGGGAGGCTGTGTGCCATGGGCTGAGATCCGTGCCCTGGTTCTGTGCAGGTATCCACTGGGCATCCGGCATTCTCCAGTTTGGACAATATTTTCTGCAGCTAGAGAGTCCCAATCCACGTGTGTCATGTAAATTCAGATTCCATCCCTGAATATGAAGTGCAAGATTGGCTCTTAATTTTTTTTTTTTTTTTTTTTTTTGTGGTACGCAGGCCTCTCACTGTTGTGGCCTCTCCCGTTGCGGAGCACAGGCTCCGGAAGCGCAGGCTCAGCGGCCATGGCTCACGGGCCCAGCCGCTCCGCGGCATGTGGGATCCTCCCAGACTCGGGCACAAACCCATGTCCCCTGCATCGGCAGGCGGACTCTCAACCACTGCGCCACCAGGGAAGCCCTTGGCTGTTAATATTATTCACAGTAGACGGTCTTTCCTACTCAGAGCTCTGAAGAGGGCACAATGCTTTCTTAATACCTGTCTGGGCCATTGGATGGAGTTTCCTGGAGCCCTTCTCATAAACCAGCAGCCCTTCAAGAGTCCTGGCTTTCAGCTGAAACCTCTCTTCCTTCTACTTTTGAGTAGCCTCGGGGCCACGTTTCTCATCTGTGCGCGGGAATTACATTCTAGCCATGTGGCTTCAGCTCGAGTGGACCATATTCTGATTGGAATTCACTTTGCCTCTGGCGTATGAGAGTTTCCATTTCTTTTTTAAAAATTCAACTTGCATTAAACAACAATTTTTTAAAGATTCTATTCCATCCAGGATCTCACTGTATTTGCGCCTGAAGGAGTGGATGAGTCAACACACTCCACCATGTTGCCAGAAGTTGAGCCCACGTACCAGCCTCTGGGGGTTGAATTTCGCCTTCCGCGTGTCAGTCCCTGGTGGAGGGCTTGCTCTGAGCTAGCCGCTAACCTGCCTACAACACCGCTGTCCGCTAACTTTGAGTGTCACTGCTCCCGGGACCTCTGATGCTGAATTCACCCCCCTGATTATATTGTGCGTCCACACGTGTTGACCGGATCGTGACTACTTTTCCCTTCCCCGCTGGAACACTTTTGGTGGCCTGCTAACTTCCCTCCGGAGAGCCAGCCGCTGAGGGCACATGTGAAGGAAGGAACTTGGTTGATCAGAGCTTCCTTATTCTTTCTTCAGGCAGGCTGGCTGGACAAGAATCTTTCACCATCTAGAATCCTGTAACTTGGCGGTGGGTCACAAATCCCTTCGGGGATCTGAAGAAAACAGTGTATCCTGTCCTGAGAAAAAAACGTACACGTACAGAAACTAGTGCGTGAATTTCAGAGCTTCATGAACCCCCCTGAATCCCACGTTAAGAACTTCTGCTTTGGGGGCTGGTTGTTCTTTGGTGAATGGGAACCTCGAGTTTTCTAGCCTTATTCAAATCAACTCTAGTGAAAAGCCTTCTTAAAATGAGACCCTATGACATAATAACAATCTTTCAGTTTTTCACTCCTTTGACGCCACCTTTTTAAAATTTATTTATTTATTTTTATTTTCGGCTGCGTTGGGCCTTCGTTGCTGCGTGCGGGCTTTCTTTAGTTGCGTCGAGCTGGGGCTACTCTTCATTGCGGTGCGCAGGCTTCTCATTGCGGCAGCTTCTCTTGTTATGGAGCACAGGCTCTAGACGTGCGGGCTTCAGTAGTTGTGGCATGCAGGCTCAGTAGTTGTGGCTCGCGGGCCCTAGAGCGCAGGCTCAGTAGTTGTGGTGCACAGGCTTAGTTGCTCCGTGGCATGTGGGATCTTCCCAGACCAGGGTCAAACCCGTGTCCCCTGCATTGGCAGGCAGATTCTCAACCACTGTGCCACCAGGGAAGCCCCTGATGCCATCTTGAAACATAACAATGGCACACGAGAGTAGTGTCAATAATTAGTGACAATCTCCCATAAAAATCTCTCCTTCAAAGTACTTTTTATTAAATAACTGATGTTACCAGAGCATCATTTCCTCAAATACCACTTTCTGATTCAAACCTATGCCATCTACAGGGCAGAAGCAGCTTCATGAAATAAGACAGACGGATACAGCATGGTAGAAATAAAGCTGGATTCTAGATTCAATGCCTAGATTTGGGATCTTTGCTTTGAACCATCTAGTGACTTTGGGAAATTCCCAATCTTCCCGGGTTTCTTTTCCCTTATCTGTAAAGTGAGGAATTTGGACTAGATCAGAAGTTAACAAACTAAAACCCACCAGCAAATTCTGCATATTGCCTGTTTTTATAAATAAAGTTTTGTTGGAATACAGCCATGCTCATTTGTTCCTGTATTATCTGTGGCCGCTTTCCTGCCACAAGGGAAGAGCTGAGTCGTTGTGACAGACACCATATGGCCCGCAAAGGTGGAAATAGTTACTCTCTGCCCCTTTACAGAAAAGTTTGCCAGCCCCTGACCAAATGGTCCCCTCCCCCTTTCCATCTCTTGATGATTCTCAGAGGCAGAGAAGGCAACCCAGGCACATTCAAGGGCACAGGTGGACTAGAAGCAAAAGATGGATGAGTCAAGACAAGTCACATTCTTTCGTTGACGCAGCGTCCTCAGTCACTGTTGCTTATGGAAGTGTAATAACAGTCAAGTGGAACTACTTAAAACAACCAGACTCCATGCGGGCTCTAAATGGTTTCATCACCCAGACACTGGCGATTCAGAAAGACCTTCTTCCAGCCTATCCGAATCAGTGAGGACTTAAAAAATTACTCTGATAATATACATTAATAAACACAATTAGGTTTAGGAATAATGGACAGGATAGCGAATACAATCCCTTTTGCCCGACGCAAATCCTGTTTTGAAATGCGCAAGAGCATAGAACGACCCCTTCTGATGAAGCCCTTCTGAGGCGGATGTCAAGGGCGGGGTTCCCCTAACCGTGAACTTTCTGGGTGGAATATTCAGGAGACTAATAATATATTCTGATGATCCGTGTGTCCAAACTGTGCTGTCCAAACATCGTGAAGCTGAGAAGTCGCTGTGCCACAGGGCACGGCTGCAGTGGCCCACGGCCCAGAGGCTAGGGTTTCCCACCAAGTCAGACTTCCAACAATCTCATTACCTTGGGACGCATCTTTTTTTTTTTTTTTTAACATCTTTATTGGAGTATAATTGCTTTACAATGGTGTGTTACTCTCTGCTGCATAACAAAGTGAATCAGCTACATGTGTACATATATCCCCATATCCCCTCCCTCTTGCATCTCCCTCCTACCCTCCCTATCCCACCCCTCTAGGTGGTCACAAAGCACCGAGCTGATCTCCCCGTGCTATGCGGCTGCTTCCCACTAGCTATCTATTTTACATTTGGTAGTGTATATATGTCCATGCCTCTCTCTCACTTGTCCCTTCCCCGCGTCCTCAAGTCCATTCTCTGTGTCTGTGTCTTTATTCCTGTCCTGCCCCTAGGTTCATCAGAACCAATTTTTTTAGATTCCATATAAATGCGTCAGCATACGGTATTTGTTTTTCTCTTTCTGACTTACTTCACTCTGTACGACAGTCTCTAGGTCCATCCACCTCACTACAAATAACTCAATTTCGTTTCTTTTTATGGCTGAGTAATATTCCATTGTACATATGTGCCACATCTTCTTTATCCATTCACCTGTCGGTGGACACTTAGGTTGCTTCCATGTCCTGGATTTTTAAAATTGACTCTCCTGTTCCTTTTCTCTTCATTCATCTGAGGAGGAATTATTTGAACTAAGTAGCAAGAAGCGTTTTTCTGAAATTAACGTATTTGAAAGCTCTAAACTGAAAAATAAGACAGGGACCAGTCCCACAGATGCTTAAAATTCCAGGTCCAAAGGAGCAGAAAAATCTCCTATCATCGATGCATTTTACCTTATGCTTTCAATCTACCTGAACCATCAGACTGCTATCTCCCCTTCTCTTCCAACAGCATCTTTGCATACAGCCACTTTTGTGTCTTGGTGCAGTGGAAATAGCATATTATGTGGGCCTTAAATGACGCCGAGAAGTGATTTCCAAACAGCTCTGAGTTCAACATTGCTAATTATTAGAGAAACGCAAATCAAAACTACAATGAGGTACCATCTCACACCGGTCAGAATGGCCATCATTAAAACCTCTACAAGTAACAAGTGCCAGAGAGAGTGTGGAGAACAGGGAACCTCCTGCACTGCTGGTGGGAATGGAAGTTGGTGCAGCCACTATGGGGAACAGTATGGAGGGTCCTCAGAAAATGAAAAATAGAGTTGCCATATGATCCAGCAATCCCACTCCTGGACATAAATCTGGACAAAACTCTAATTCAAAAAGTTACCTGCACCCCAATGTTCACAGCAGCACTATTTACAATGGCCAAGACATGGAAACAACCTAAGTGTCCATCAACAGATGAACGGATAAAGAAGGTGTGGTACACCTTTGGAATACTATTCAACCATAACAAAAGAATGAAATCATGCCATTTCCAGCAACACGGATGCAACTAGAGATTATACTACTAAGTGAAGTAGGTCAGAAAGAGAAAGACAAATACCATATGATATCACTTATACGTGGAACCTAAACTGTGACACAAATGAACCTATCTGTGAAACAGAAACAGAATCACAGACATAGAGAACAGACTGGTGGTTGCCAAAGGAGAGGGGGTTGGGGGAGGGATGGAGTGGGAGTTTGGGATGAGCAGATGCAAAGTAGTACATATAGGATGGATAAACAACATCCTATATTGTTGGATGGTCCTACTGCAGAGCGCAGGGAACTATATTCAATATCCTGTGATAAACCATAATGGAAAAGAATATAAAAAAGGATGTATGTATGTATAACTGAATCACTTTGCTGTATGCAGTAATTAAGACAACACTGTAAATCAACTATACTTCAGTTAAAAAAAAAAAACAGCTTTGAAAAATCTCTCTCATCCGCCATTTTGTTCTCTTGGTGGCAACTGGAGTAAATTGCCCCAAATGATAGGACACAGGTGATGTCAAAGGACGTAGTGTTTGAATCCCCCTCCACTTCCTCAAAATCATAGGGGATTTGGACCCCAACCCAGCTGGTGTGGTTCCTCGGGGTCATGGCTAGAGCTGGGAGCGTAAACTCAAGCTCCCAGAGCTGCCCAAGCTGGAGGGTGAACAAGAGAGAAGCCAAGTTACTCCCCAGGAGCACGAAGAGACCTCTGTGCACCTTGGATCTGAGGTTATCTGGGCACAGACTCCCAGCCACGGCCATCTGCAGAGTCCCTGGTGAGCCTCACAGCCGCTGCCCTGGCTCAGGAATTTACATTCCGCTCCCTCGTAGCTACCGCAAGAAATGTGACCTCATCACACACGTTTTTCATTTTTGGTGTTCTTCTTCTGGAAGATTCCAAGCATCCTTTCATGCCCCGCACACAGCCCTCCTCTGCCTTCCTGCTTCCGCTCTGCTTTAACTCCGCTCCCCAGGCTTACGCTCCCTGTCTTCCAAAAGGACTCCGGGCCCTGGCGGTCTCTTAACTCATCTTTCTCATGGGTTGTGGCTCCATCGTTTGCTCCCCTCCCCCCAGCCTGCCTCACCCCTCATTCTGGCTGAAAAAACAATTCTCTATCATGCTTGTCATTTGGAAGCAAAACCAACTGGGGAATTGTCTAGAAGGAGGGCTTAGGCTGCTCACAGCTTTTTGGGGTGGGGCAAGCAGCTGGGACGTGGGTCACAGACGGGGAGCAGAGTGGCCACAGGACTTCATGGCAGCTCAGCCTGTTCAGGACTTACTAACTTCTACAGTCAACACAGACAGAGACAAAAGAAGAACCGAGTTGGTGTTATCCGCATCGCAATCCGTCACTTTGCTACCCTTGAATTCCTCTCTTTTTCCTAGTAAAGACATGCATGCATTGCCTTGTTTGGCCCAGGAACACCGGTCTTGCCCATAGCCCTGCTCTGAAGTTCTTCGTTCCAGGGTTTACCTCTGTTCAGATCTTGGTTCTGTATTTTGCTTTACTGTTTATGTTTTCTTACTCAACTTCCCGGTCTAAACTCTGTGAAGTTCAACTCCAGCCAATTACAGCTGTAATACTTTCTAAATTAAGTTCTGGCAATTCCCAAAGTACAAACACCCAATTTATGAATGTCCCTTACACCAAAAGGGCTGCCCCTTCTTGCTTGTGGGTGGCGTTATCAGAACCGCTGGAGAGAATTCCTGTTCTCTGTGAAGTTTTGGCAGCGGGAGGAGAGTTCCTCTCGTCCAGCTTTTTGAGTTGGAGTAATTTCCCATAGAAACCATTGCACATGGTAGTCTAGCTCCCAGAGCAGCCCACAAAAATGGCCTGCTTAATCCATAACGCAGCTGGAAAAGAGTGAAAAAAAACGCAGCTGATACAAGATGCTTTTGCTAATGTGTACTTGTTCATTTCCATTAGGGTGACATTTACACAGCCACATTTATGGGAAAATGTTTGCGTTCCAAAGACTGATTTACAAACAAACTCTTGGAAGAAAATGTCTCATCTAAATTTAGAACTTCCTAGATTAGCTCTCGGTTTTCAGCGCGTATTTTTCCTTTCGCTTGCACAAGTCATCTGGGTACGGGTTTACTGAGGCCGTCTCTGCAGGCAAACCTGCAGAGCCATGACGGGGCACCTGTCTGGAGTCAGACACCCAGGTGCCCAGGGGCCAAGGAAAAAGGAGCCTCCGTCATCAAGAAAGGAGTTTGTTCAACTTGGACTGGATTTGTTTAAAATACTGTCATCACTCTGCCTGTGTAGAACTCACGTCAGATAGATTTTGCTAAGTAAATTCTGCCTTTATACCTTCTCAATTATCTGATTTGTTGTGAATATGAATTTTCCTTTAAAAAAAAAAGCTAAATAGTACAAAACACAACTTCCTAATTGGCCTATCAGAGAGTAGTTCTTCGTAGTCACGTGGAATTAATGTACATTGGTTGGATTTGCCCAGAATGCTTTGCTCCTGCAGTCAGTGACCATATGAGAATGTGGGCTTGGGACCTGTCTTCTGGTGGGTTCACCTGAAGGATGGAGCTGTTTCTTGAGTCCAGTTAACCGTAACTGAAAAGGTTCCCTAGTGAATGTTGCTCTCAGGACACAGCCGGGCTCCCGGGCCAGGTGCTCTGAGGGTCCTCGCTTCCTACACCAACTCGCTGAACAGTCAAGGTGTGCCTGCCGCTGACACTGTAGCTCTTTTGTTCAGCGGGCTTGTAAGCGGCACTTTATTTAAGCCACAACGACTGGTAGGGAGGGCATTTCCTGATACTTAATGACCAACTGGAGGAACTGTGGGCCTGAGGCAACGCATATAATATGCTATTAAACTCTGAAATTCAAGAATGTAAAGAAAAAATAATTACCTTCTTATGCATGTTACCATGGATACTAAGAATTGTTTATAGTTTTAGTCTTTTCCTAGAGGTTCAAGTCTAGTTGGGCCACCAGTAGGGAGGAAGAACTTCAGACTCAATTTCCACTCACTTCACAATGTCTGACATTACCTAGTTAGGGTACGTTTCTTCAAGAAGGCGCCCATCACCCCCGAAACAGGATATGTAACGAGTGATGTGGATTGCCATAATAAGTATTCATATTTTATTGAACAGTTTGGCAATCAGTATATAAAATCAGCTAACCTTGTAGAGAATCACGTTCTGTTTCCCCAGAGTGGCAGTAACTTTCATACCATTCTTTTTCCCCCCAAGAATGAACCATTTTTCAGTCTTCAGACCGCATGCACATATTTTATGCATTAGTTCCAGAAACACGTTTTCAGTCGGATCTATTATTATAGGGCATAACTCAGAGATTCACATTTAAGCATGAAGGAGAAAATACGCAGAGAAGCACCTGATACTCTGTCATTTACGTGGCAGCTATTGGTTCTATACTTTTGTGAATCTTGGAACTTTCTCTTTCCTACGTCTTAGGGAAAGATAGGACGGAATTAAATGAGTCTCACAACACCGCGGAAGTGCTGGCCCGGATTAATACCACGAACTCTCATCTACTCTAGGGATAAAGGAACTCAGGAAAATTTAGAGACTGGCTTTTATCTACAACTCCAAACTTTCTCCCACAAACATTTTCCCCACCGTTCTTAGCACGATTTATCTGCTTTTTTCTTTTTTCTATCATAATCAAATATTTAATCCGGGAATATCATTCATTCATTCATTAATCCGTTCATTCATTTATTTATCTTATTTATGTACCATGAGCCAGATCACAAAGGCCTGCAAATGAAAAGGCCAAGTTCCCCTTTGGAGAAGTCTGTCTGCTACGGAGTCAGGCATGGAACGTAAATTACAGTTGACCCTAAAGCAACACAGGTTTGAACTGTGCAGGTTCACTAATCTGCGGATTTGTTTCAATGAATAGTAGAGTCCTGGAGATTCAGGACAGTTTCTCAGAGGAGGTGACATCTACTTTAGATGTGAACTGTAACGCCCTCTACGTAATTATAAAGTTGTTATTATTAGTTTCCTTAACTGTTCTCCTATAGGAATACAAAGATGGATAAATTCTTAAAGAGACTATAACTCAGTTGGGAGTCAAATAGAAAAATTTGATAGTGGTTATAAAGCCCATTTTAATACACTTCCCCTCCAGATTTCCCCTCAAATATTCATATCTATAAACAGTGCTAGATTTACATACGGAACTATATCTTGATGGGAGGGAGGGTAGGAGTCTCTGGAAAAGGAGGTGGACACCTCCCACGGTGTTCATTTCCGCATTGAAATGCAATGCACAAGCTCTACATTTCCTGTCTTTATAAAAATACCTGAGGAGAATCCTGACACCTTTCTTTGAACGATTTTTATCTGTAGACATCCAGCTCACACTCTGTGCCGGTGTGATTGTACAAGACAGAAGCATAAGCTCTGCGTAAGAGGGAAATAAAGGAATCAGAAGAGAGTTCATTAGGGAAGGCTGTCCCCTTGGGTTTGAGCAAAACCTCTGGGGATGTAACGAACATAAATTCACAGTGAAAGGCTAGCATGGACGCAAGTGGCCAGACAGTATCCAGCCAGTCCTTGGGGGTTACAGAAAGCAGATCAGCTTCCCTGGCACAGAAGGGCTGGCTGGCTGGGAAGTAAGGAGAACTTAGATTAAAACGATAAGTGCAGGGGGACTTCCCTGGTGGCACAGTGGTTAAGAATGCGCCTGCCAATGCAGGGGACATGGGTTCGATCGCACATGCCACAGAGCAACTAAGCCCGTGCGCCACAACTACTGAAACCTGAGCACCTAGAGCCCATGCTCTGCAACAAGAGAAGCCACAGCAATGAGAAGCCCACGCACCGCAACGAAGAGTGGCCCCCGCGCGCAGCAACGAAGACCCAACGCAGCCAAAAATAAATTAAAGAAAGAAAGAAAGAGATTTATTTTAAAAAAAAAAAAAGATAAGTGCAGGAAGGGGAACAGATGTCAAATGGCCCCTGTCGCTAGCTTGAGGAGTGTGGATGGATTGATCAATTCCTACTGTCCTCAGGACTCTGGGTCACTTTCCCTGATCTCCACCCCTAGCCTCATAGCACTTAAAAATGCTGTACTGATCTGTTCAGACATCAGTCTCTCCACTTCCCCGCGTCCCCAACTCTGATCTCTTGCATCTATGCAGTCACTCCGCCCTGTAGTGCGTTCAGAGCCCAGCCCGGAGCCTGCCAGGCTGCTGCTTGAACCTGAAGCAGACTTCATTTACTGAGCCAAGAGTAGCCGAGGGTCACCTGTGCCAGCACTGTTCCAGTAGCCAAGGAAACAGCGGTGGAAAACATAAACCATGCCCCTGATCGTCTGGAACACACAGGCCACAAGGAACCATTCTAGACACATATGCACAGCCAACCTGGAGAAAGGAAGGAAGATTGTTCTGGATGTGAGTCAAGTCAGAGACTTCAGCTGGGGGCTGCTGCCTTGTTCCACCTGTGACTATGTGAGGAGCTAAATCCGGCTTGACCAGAGGGCACAGCTGGTCCACACAATGGCCCATCAGAGCTGAAATGACAGAGGTGCCAATACTGGAAAAGTCTACTATCATTTTCAACAGTGGCTTTTTCAATGGAAAAGTCCAAGGGAAAGGACAAACACAAGTACAACTGCAAGTATGTTGGCATCCAAATGTACATTGATGAGGCCAACAGGAGGACTGGGTTCAAGATTCCCATAGACCATCTCCCTGGGAGACGGCCTAACCTCACTGAGAAACGACAGGGCCCAGCAGAAGCAAGCTCTGACTCGGGCTCTGACAGCTCCTGGGCTCGTCACTCCCCTGAACTGCTCTGTTCTCCTGGCCTCTCCTGTCCGGTCCGCCCGCCGCTCCCGGCCTCTGCCGCCCCTGTGACGGCGGGAGTGCAGCACACAGGGCAACCCTCAAAGCTGGGGAGCGTGAGGGGGTTCATTCTTACAGTCCTGCTAACCAGAGACGTTTAGAGCTGATAGGATCGTGCACACCATGAAGAGCAGAGCTGCGCATGGAGGAGGGTGGGGAGGGAAGATGGGAGGTGGGGCTCACCGGGACCATGTGCAAGGTCAGCATCCCTCCATGAATTAGCCCTCATGCCCCTTCCAGTAAAAGATCTGAGAAGCTTGATATCAAGTGGAAAAGCCAGTTTGCTTGCCTCAGAAGGATCGTATGAAAAGGGGAGAAGTTCTCAGCTCTTTACTCAAGCCCTAAGAAGAGGTGAGGACTTCCCTGGTGGTGCAGTGATTAAGAACCCACCTGCCAATTCAGGGGAAACGGGTTCGAGCCCTGGTCTGGGAAGATCCCACATGGCGTGGAGCAACTAAGCCCGTGCGCCACAACTACTGAGCCTGCGATCTAGAGCCCGTGAGCCACAACTACTGAGCCCATGTGCCACAACCACTGAAGCCCACACGCCTAGAGCCCACGCTCCGCAACAAGAGAAGCCCCTGCTCGCCACAACTAGAGAAAGCCCGTGTGCAGGCTTTCTAATGGGTGTAACAAAGACCCAATGCAGCCAAAAATTAATTAATTAATTAATTTAAGGGAAAAAAAAAAAAGAAGGGGTGAGCCCAGCTTCCACAGCATCCTTGTCAGAACCAGCCTGTGGACATGGCCATTCAGGCTCATCACATGTATCAGCAGTGATCGTGTGTGCATTTTCTTTATACCGGTCCCCTCTGTGACGCTGAGGCTGTACAGAAGAATAGGCACTGGAGTGTGGAATTAGTATAATCAGTGCCGAGTTGTACGAACTTGTCGGAGAAGGTTTCTAAACTACTTCCTCAGATCAATAACCTTCGGTCATGAAAGAACTCAGAGGAACCACCTTGTTCTTTTCCCAAAGGATCCCAAATGGGATGAGACATTTCTTGCGGATGAGACGAGAGCTGAACTTGAAGGGTCGAGGAGGAAAAACGTGCCTTGCTGATTTGTCCAGGCACTCAGACCTAAGTGGACTCGTGTGCAAACAGATGGCAGGTTGGGACACCGATTCTACCTTTCTGATCAACCCTGAGTTCCCCAACACCTCCACAGAATTCACAGAGCTGCTATTGGGTAAATACGGAGTCATAAGTCAAGAAAATATTCAGAGAGGTTTATAAAAATTAATGTTTTTAAGTTTCTGCAGTTGCCCACTGAATGCGAACCTTGGCATATATCTGAATTATGTTACACATCTACCTGATCGGGACGGTTCAGTTTCAAGAACGGATTGAACAAGCCATACATGCAAAGGAGGCACAGAACCTTAGGATTCCGGACATGAATGTATGAATCCACAAAGGTCCTACAGTTTCTGACCATGTGTCAAAACTCCAGGGAATGTCTACATCTACTTAGCTCTGTGAAAATGCATTCTCTTTTATGAAATGGCTAAAATCCAAACTGAGAATTGCAAGCAGAGTTGGAAATCTGGCATCTGAAGTGAGGTGCGTCCAGACTGCAAGTATTTAGGAACTCTCAGAAAGAGTCCCCTTTGCTCCCTATATGTATATTTTAACCAAAATCAATTGACAACTAAAAAAAAAAAAATCAATTGACAACTAGCAAGGTGCTCATAATTAGAGTTTGGTATGAATAAGATGGAGCACTTTTCATAACCCAAGTTCTGTCGTTCACTGACCTCACCAGCCTATGAATACAAATTATCTCATCTGGTCACGACCCAAGTTTCACGGGCTGCTGTAGGTCGTGTTCCCAGGGAAGTAGCTGATTGAGGACTGCTCTCAGGCTCAATACTTGTGAAGGGAAAGGGGGAAGCAGAACTAGACAAAGGGAGAAGTGGAGATGTGACACAGTCATCAGCCAACCCATGTGGAGCTCCGGACCTGGGGCAGTCTTTTAGAGTTGTCCCAAATTAGGGCAAGAGGGCGTTTCAAAGCAGGTTGTCACTAGAAGGAGGTGTGATCTTCAGATCACCAGGCAGATTCCTTTAGCTGCAGCAAACCCCAGAGGCTAACAGCTGAGGGCCATCATCTGACAGCGCTCCCAGCAGCTGGGGGACCAAAGGAAAGCGTTTATCCATTAGCGCTTATGCCCCACCAGTCAAAGGTTTGCCCCCAAAACTTACTCCCCAGAGCTTCTGGCTTAGTCAACGCATGGGCCCCACATGGCTCCAGAGGAGCTCCACGGCAGACGCTGGAAGCTTCAGCAGAGATGTGAGGTGTGGGCAAGGGCACGGCCCTGTGAGGCGGCCCCTGTAGGAAGCGGCTCAGAGCCTGCCTCAGAGGCTGTAATAAAGGACAAGAGATGCCCAAAGGCACTGAGGTGGTACCCACGAGGTACTCCAGGTCTAAAACTGGATTCTGCTTTAAGAGCATCTTCTTAGTAGGAAGAAAATTACCATATTTTATATGTAGAATCTAAAATCTGACACAGATGAACCTATCTACGAAGTAGAAACAGACTCAAGGACATAGAGAACAGACATGTGGTTGCCAAGGGGGAGGGGGGTGGGGGAGGGATGGAGTGGGAGTTTGGGGATTAGCAGATGCAAACTATTATGTACAGGATGCATCAACAACAAGGTCCTACTGTAGAGCACAGGGAACTATATTCAATATCCTGTGATAAACCATAACAGAAAAGGATATGAAAAAGAATGTGTGTGTATGTATGTGTGTGTGTGTGTGTGTGTGTGTGTGTGTGTATAACTGAGTCACTTTGCTGTAGAGCAGAAATTAACACAACATTGTAAATCAGCTAGACTTCAATAATATTTTTTTTAAAAGAGCACCTTAGAGAAAATCTTTTGATCTTTAGAAATCCCTAAGTAGTGACCCCCCCCCACCCCCCCTGCCAGTAAGAGTTATGTGATGTGAGGATATTTGAGCCACACACCGTTCTGGGCATTGAGATTCTATTTATGTATAGAGCCAATATTTGAAAAGTATGTCCTTTGTTTCCTGTTTCAAAGTATGACGCTTCATGACTGCATCGGAGATTATATCTGAAAACAGATTTACGCCAAACATCTTGTCTAGCAAACTCCGCACAAGTTAACGTCCTTTGCAGAAAATGAACAGTTGAAGGAGTGAAACTGTTCGTATTACGCATGTGGGTAAGAAGCCATTTCTACACTCATTTTCAGAGCACCTCTGAATTTCCAGAAGCAGCTTTCTTTTAGGCTGGCTGGTTTAAATGCAATTTTAAAACAGTGTGAATTGTCCCACTGTCCTCTGACCTACAACCCCTGAAAACGTTTCTTCTCTGAGAATCCAGTCCTGACTTTTTTCATGGTCAAATTAAGCTGCAACAAACAAGGCAAGATCCTATTTACTTTTCATTGTAAGCAGGTCTCTGCTGTTTAAACTAGTGTGGTCTCCTGGATCACCACCCTGAGGCCGAGGAACTCAGCACTGGGCTACTAACCGGTCCTGGGAAATGGACTGCGGGCGAAATGTCTGAATCTTGATGTACAGCTGCTCTGCCCCTCTCTGTGAGAATAACGGGTAATGGAATCACAACTAAATTTACTTAGAGGGAGAGCTCAGCCAACACGGGTAAAAAATTGGAATTCTACTCTACAGCACAGGGAACTATATTAATATTTTGCAATAACCTATAAGAGAAAAGAATCTGAAAAAGAATATATATACACATATACATATATGTACATATATATATAACTGAATCACTTTGCTGTACACCTGAAACTAACATAACCTTGTAAATCAACTATACTTCAATTAAAAATCTCAAAATAATTAAAAAATTAAAAAAAAAAGAATTAGAATCCTTTTGGCTGGAAGAGCAATGATGAAGTGCAGAAGGCATCATTTGAGTTCCAAAGGCAATGGCGGAGAAAATCTCATCTCTCAGACCATAGTCCTCTGTGATCTGTTCTACTGACACTTGACTTAAGTAGTCACGCTAACCTACTGGAGGTTGGCTATTCAAAGTTTAATTAATCAGCTACTAGCGTTTAAGTCAAATGTACGCTTATCATGAGAATTCTAATATAGTCGACTCCTGAACTACCCAGGGGGTTAGGGGCCCCGACCTTCCGTGAAAATCCGAGCGTGATTTATAGTCGGCCCTCCGTAACTGAGGTTCCTCTGTATCCGCAACTCAGCAGCCACGGGTCAAACGACCTGCTGATCGTGCGGTACTGTACTTATTGGGGAAAAAAATCTGCATATAAGTGGATCCTCGCAGTTCAAACTCATGTCGTTCAAGGGACAGCTGTACATACCAGAGTTTTAAAAATTATAACAGCACATAAATTCGATACTATTATCTCTCATTGCAAAGTGCCTGAGGCACAGAGAGGCTAAGGAAGGCCTCCAAAGTCACACAGCTAAGCAGTGGTAGAGCTGAGTTTAAGTCAGGCAACACCAGCCACTGAGGTCTGCCTCTTTACTCCACGACCTCGATTCTCCCCTTATCACCAAAAACCAAGGGAGGGATTTGTCCCAGGATGTGACCAAGAGGCCAGGATGAGGGAGCCAACCTTGATGGGGGCAAATTAATCCTGTCTGGCTCTCCCATGGCCGGCCCTTCCAGCCCCGGGGCCCAGGAAGAGATGGGGGAACCGGGGCAGCGAAGTTACCATTTAGCTCCATCCACAGCCCCAGCTGCGAAGTGTTACGCGGATGCTCCTGGCCGGGACACAGGGCAGCAGGCCCGTCAAGGCTCTGAACTCCTTGCAGCGCAGAGCCCTGTCTGTCCCGCCTCAAGCCCCGTCCTCAGGCTCACTTCGTGACAGCACCCGACCTCACGACGGTTCTACAGAAAACAGTTCTGAGATCACCGAGCTGCACGAGACCACGAAAATAATACATTCTACACCACGGCTCCTCTGTTCCAGGTGGTTCCCCCGGGGGGACCGGCGTGGAACGCTCACCGCCTGCCCTCATGCCCAGAACAGAAACTCTAGCAACGAGCTGCTCGTTAACTTAAGGAAAGCCTGATTATTCATCAGCCCAACAAATTATTTAGGGAACACCGGGCTGGGTATGCAGACTCTGTTCACGAACAGAAAGGCCGGTTTCTGCATCCAGAGCTTACAGTAGAATAGGGGTGATGAACATTGCCCAACTGGACCGGTCAGGAGTATTTAAAAAAAAAAAAAAGTGCCAGGTGCTACAGAATCACTTAATAGGAAGACCTTCTCTTACGGAGGCACCAGGGAAGTCACATTTCACCCGAGGCCTAAAGAATGAACAGGAGATAAACCGATCTGGGGAGGGGGGGGGGGGGATCCATGCAGAGGGCACCGCGTCAGCAGCAGGCCTTCTCCTGGTACACTTCCACCCCGGCTTCCCACCTCTGCTTAGACCCTAGGGACCGCCCCCCATTTCCTGTCAATAGCGCTCATCACCCAGAGTCCTGGTTAGCTGTTTCCTTTTGCACAGCATCCCTGGCAAACGGCCCACACCTTGAGGCCTGGGTGTCCTGTTTCTTTATTTCCCTCGTTCACAGGGCCACTCCATAAAACGTCTGTGGAAAAGCAGGGGAGAAGGAAAGAGGGTGCAAAGCGATGAAATAACACCTCCCTGCAGCCACAAGTTCATTCTCCACAACGCCCTGGTTTCAGTCAAATGGAAACGACAGCAGTTGGACCCGGAGGTCACAAGGACCACACCCCAAGCCCTTCGCACGTTAGTCTAGCGTCGTCCAAACATTTGTGTGAGGCGGGGAGACAATGATGAATAAGATGCAGCGTCTGTGTTCAGGGAGCTTATGATCTAGGGGTGGAAACTCAACAGAAACGCTGTCCTCTCATCCTTCCATCGTTTCGCCAAAATATGAAGCAGGAAAGGCAGGACGAGTCTGGGTGCCAGCCGTCCAGGCAAGATTCCGGCCTCGCCCGCTGACAGCTGGCTTTACAACTGCCCGCCGGGGCCCTGCACGAAGAACCCTGATGGATGCCCCTCTCTGCTCGCTATGAACTTTCCCGCGCCTTCGCCGTTCTTCCCAGTGCAGGTGGGAAAGCCCCAAACCCTTCTGTCCGCGGGGCTGCCCGACCCCTCCTCCTCGCAGGGCGGGATCCGGGTCCGCCCCGTCTGCAGACCCGGGACGCCTCCGCGCGCGCTGCGAGCTCGGGGACCCGCGCGCCCACTCGGCCAGCCGCCCCTCCCCCGCACGACGTCACCTGGGTCACGTGGGCGACCCCCCCTCCCCCGCCCCGCCGGACTCAGCCGCTCGGCCCCAGATCGGGGCGGGGGGTGGGGGGGGCGAGCGGCGCGTCTGCTTGGCCCCTCGGGGGTCCCCGTCCCCCCCCCTCCGCGGAGCCCGGGTCGGCGGGAGGGGGGCCCTCTGGTGAAATCGGAACCGGGGCTCCGAATGAAGGGGAGCAGATGTCCCTGTGTTGCTGGGAGGCCCGGGTGGCCTGCTGTTCAGACGACGGTCGTCGGGGCGCTGACCTTCCGGGGCCGCCGTCAGTCTCCGTGCAGATGGCCCGCCCGCCGCCCTGCCCGCTCCTCCGCGCGGGGACCGCGGCAGCCGGCGGGTCGGCGGCCGGAGGGAGCCGTCTGCGTCGGGGGGGCAGGGGCTGGCGGGGGCGCCAGGCGGGAGGACAGGGCCGGCCCCGCGCACAAAGGAGCCCCGGCGGCGGCCCCTCGGAGGACAATGCAGCCCCGGGGCGCGGGGGGCTGCGCCGCGCTCCAGCTGCCTCTTCACAGCGAGGCCTGCAAACGTGCCCACTTGATTCTAAATCCTCTTAGGCGCTCGCCGTGTGAACCGGGAAGGGGGTGGCCCTCCGAGCCTTTGCAGCCCCAGGCCTGGAGCCCAGGCGCTCGGCGAGCGGTCTGCAGCGCGCATGCAAACAGAGCCGGCGTTTTGGAGACGTGGGCAGAGTCTGCAGGCTAACCAGCAAACGCCCCGATCTGGCCCTTCGGTGCCTTGCGGGGTCCTGAAAAATGTGAAGGGTGTTTCCCCTGGAAGGACTTCCTGCTAAGTGTTCAGAAAAGCCAGCTGAGCTGCGCTAAGTCATTAGTCACCCAGGTATTTACACTGTTTTTCCTATTTCCTTTCTCTCTTGGCCTCTGTGGTCGGTGGTATAAAATTCCTAGGAACTCCCACCTAAACACCAGCTTCCTGTTTATGCTCTCAGTGGCTTTAATGTTAAGCTGTTGAAAGCAGTTGACCAAGTCTCTATAAAACGACCAGCAAAGGTTTGCAGGTGAACAGAGAAAATAAACGGAGGGGGAACCCTAAACCCAAATGGGTAGGTCAAAGGTTCGGGTTCATTTTTAATCACGTATGTCAGAATCACATGGGGAAAAGGTAAAAGTGAAGTGTAATTTGATGCCTAAGATCGTGGCTCGGTTTCATTTGGCCCCTGTGTCTACAGGAACCTGTAAAATACGATCCGCTAAACCATGAACGTTTTCGCTTCTCGCAGTTAAAGGCCTTTTTTTCTAACGTGGCATGACGTTCTTTTGTTATAGAAGGCTAAAGTTCGCGCGTCCGCACAATGTGTGTGCCCCTGTGTGCGCCTTACACCTCCCCGGGCTGTTCTTCCTTAAGTTCCTGCAGCAAAATGTTGCATTTATGTAGCTACCTGAATTGCAGCCTCCCTGACCTGGAAAGAACCTTAAAAGGGCAGCTCACCCAGCCTTTTCTGATGCAGAATTCCCTGTAGGACTCCCACGAAGTGAAGGATAGGATCCCTCTGGAATTCCCTACATCAGAAGAACCTAGGGGTAAGACGGGAATAAAGACCTACTAGAGCATGGACTTGAGGATATGGGGAGGGGGACGGGTGAGCTGGGACAAAGTGAGAGAGTGGCATGGACATATATACACTACCAAACGTAAAACAGACAGCTAGTGGGAAGCAGCCGCATAGCACAGGGAGATCAGCTCGGTGCTTTGTGACCGCCTGGAGGGGTGGGATAGGGAGGGTGGGAGGGAGATGCAAGAGGGAGGAGATATGGGGATATATGTATACGTATAGCTGATTCACTTTGTTATAAAGCAGAAACTAACACACCATTGTAAAGCAATTATACTCCAATAAAGATGTTAAAAAAAAAAAGATAGCATGTTTCCTTGACAATCTGATTTTTTTTAAGGTTTTCGATCCATAAAACTAGAATCTGTCTCCACTTATGGAGCCAGAGGCGGAATTAATCTAATTTCTCTTCCACATGATATTACCCTTCAGGTATTTGGAGGCAACTCCCATGTCCCCTCAGCGTTTTCTCCCAGTTAAATACCTGCAGATCCTTCACCAGTTCCTGCCGTGGGTCTGAGTCTCCTGCACCATCCGAGTATCTGGAGATGCTCCAGTGCATCTGAGCTCCTTTGAAACTGAAGATGGTGTTTCAATCATGCAGAAACTCAGCCTAGGAGGCAGCACGGGAGGAATATGGCTTAAAACCAACAGGGAAAAGCAAACCATGGCCAAGTTATTCAGACAAAAATAAATTTTGATTTTCCATTTTAGTCTTTTTCTACTCTGTGGCAATCATGCCCGACTCAGTTTTGAAGCCCAGGAAAGAAGGAAAGCGCTGTATTGCTCGCTAGCACCGGGCCTTCGTGCTCTTGCATTTTATGCTCACAAAACCCCTCTGAGCGGGTACTATTGTTATTCCTCTACTACAGGCTCCAAGGTCAAAGAATCCACCCGGGGTCACCCGGCTAATAGGTAGCAGAGTGAGGTCTCTAACCTGTGACTTTCGCTTTCCATTTCCTGAAGCTGCTGCCCTGGAGCCCATAGTGAAAACGGAGGTCCTGGATTGGATGTGTTTTCCAGCATGTTCTGTGACATACAGCTTTAAGTCAAGGCCAGTTCGTATACATCCTATTTATAAAGCTACAAAAACTTTTGAAATGCAAGTTAAGAACGTTAGGGGGGAAAGTTCTTTCTGGAAGCGAATGAAACAGAAATTCCAAGTGAAAGCCAAAAGTCATCCCAAACATGGTTTTATTCCAATGGCATTACTTAACGGTGAAGTGTTATATTACCCTTGAATTTCCTGCCTGGGCTCAGGATAGGCCGGGCCCTTGATGCTATTTCGATCGTCCGTGTATCACAGCAACGCCATCGCCCCTAACTCACGCCCGCCCTCCAACATGTCAGTTACTCAAGAAAAAGGGAAGAATGTTTCCCATGCACGCACTGTAGTTTTTTTCGTGTTGCTCAGCCTGCCAGAGCAAACGTAAAACCACAGAAAGAAGATTTAGATCAGCCTCTTCCCCGTCTGGCTGTTAGTTTACAGTTTTAGGAGGGGTTGGACATCAAACACTTGAAACTGTCATCCACACATTCCTTCTCGGAATAAAGCAGCACTGGCGTGCGCCCCTGCTAAATTATTTTCTACCCCCAAATGCTGGAAACTTTTGCCCTCCAGGAAAATACTCTACAGAAGACACACTGAATTAAGGGAGTTCGTTCTGAGAAAGTCTCTTGCGGTCTATAATGAACTGGCACATGTTGACATCTGGCCAGATGGATTCTACGCCTTAGCAGGGGTGTTGCCCGGATGCTTAGTTTTTCTGATTTGTTGGCTATTATAAATAGTGCTTGAGAGAATTGTTTCTTACTGCCCTATCTAAAGCACCCACCCCCCAAAATCACTGTCACATAAATCTGTTTACATTCTTCAGAGTCTTTATGGCAACCCAATGCTCTATTCCTTACACGTTTGTTCACGGTCTACCTTCTCTTGATCACGACTTGTGCGTACATCAGGTAACCTGGTCTATCTTGTTTATTACCTAGCATACAGTAGGTCCTCAGGAAATGGTTTTTGAATGAATCCATCTTTCGTGGATGTATATGTTGCTCTTAGACAATTTTCTCCTTAAGATTAATTCTTTGAGTCGTCAAATTCCTAGAGACAGAAAGTAGGACACAGTTGCCAGGGGCTGGGGGGCAGGGGGAATGGGGAGTTCGTGTTTAATGGGTGCAGAGTTTCAACTGAGGAAGAGAAAAAAGTTCTGCAGATGGATGGAGGTGATGGGCGCACAACAACGTGAATACACTTAATGCCACCAAACTGTACATTTTTAAATGGTTAAAATGGTAAATTTTATAGTACCTGTCTTTTACCACAAGAAAAATAAATGAATTCTTTGAATTGAAATTCTTGGGCTAAGGGTAAGTGTGTATATTTTACATTTGGGTATATGTTACTAAACTTTTCTCCAGAAGTTATGTCAGTTTACGTGCCAACTACCAGTTCATGAGAATAAGCATTTCCCAGCAAGCTGGCAACATTCTTCGCTCAGTCTCTTTATTCTTTGTACTTGGTAGGTAAACACACGCACCCACAACAGTATAGTTATTTGTGTCACTATACTTATTATTAAGAGTTGAGTATATTTTTATACGTTTGGCATTTCTTCTTTGGTAAAAAGCTTAATGTGTTTCCTTTCCCATTTTTATTGGGCTATTTGTTTCCTTTTATTGATTTGTAGAAGACCTGTGATCAGTAAGGATATTAACTCTTAGTCTGTTATACAGTTTGCAAATATTTTTCCCAGTTTATTATTTCTCTTTAAATGTTATTTGTAATTTTCTGCTGTATGAAATTTAAAATTATGTGCTGTATCAATATAATGTCGGGATGAAAAAGTCCCTCATTCCAAGATGATAAAAATAGTCATCTATGCTTTTATCCAGGACATTTGTGGCTTTGTATTTTTATATTTGACGCATCTATATGTTGATGGTAAGCAGCAAAGAGCCAACTGAATCTTCTTTTAACAGACAAGTTATTCTATCGTCGTTTATTATAAAGTCCATCTTTTCTCTCAGGAACTTGAAATGACATCTTTTTGTTGTAATGAACAGTCATATCCTGAGGCCCATTTCACTGCTCTATCCATCCCAGCACCTAGACGTGCTGTTCTGCGCACAGCGAGTTACCAATACATTCAGATGGTGCTTATTGCCACACATCTTATACTAGTGACTAACCTTTAAGAACTGATCCATCATTGGAAAGATTTTAAATTACGTAGAATTATAAATTGGAAAGGTACAGCCAGACAGAGAATTTCCTCTACTGGGAGTCAGCAAGGAAGATGCTTTGGCAAGGACCGGTGGTAGGAAGGAGAGGGCCTGGCTGGGATGATGGGCACAGCGTCAGGTCTGCCCTTGTATCCAAATCCCATTCCCTGGCGAGATTAACTCGGTCACCACGTGGCGGACGTTACGCTGGTGGTACTGAGTTCTCTCTCTGCTACTTATTGGCTTTGTGGTCTCGGACGGGTCACTAAAGCAATGTGCTTATCTCAAGGCAAAGAACCGCTCCCAGCATGATCATCCTATAGGTTAAACTGCACATTTAGATGCACTCTGCAGATAGCATCTAAATGTTTATCATCATCATTACTATTACTGCGACTGCTGTAGGGGAAGATGGTTCCCCTCCCGCGTCTTCCTGCTTCTGCCCGTCCACCTGCATCCTGGCCCGGCCCCTTCCTTGTGACACATCCTTGTCCTCCAAGGAAGAGCTTCCAACAGAATGGCGAGGCTCAGAGGCCGCCACCCTTTGAGGGCGTGTTCCCAGGCAGCGGCCCCTCTGACGTACCTCGTCCAGGACACTGCTGGCTGCCTGTGCTTGTTCTCTCCCTACAGACGGTCGTAACTCGCTAATTCTATCATTTACATTTCCTTGCGGGGGAGGAGGTCTTCGTGTCTGTGTGGTCGTCAGTCTAGACGGCAGGCTCTGATCCACCTCAACCCGTGAGCGCTGTGTTGGGGTCCCTGGGATATCACAAGGCCGTGTGTTTGGGATGCCATTCTGCCACTGTTCCTTGCGTGCTATCACAGGTGTTCCGCGGTGACACACAATCACACCTCAGGGGAGGGGGACTGACTGACAGAGACTTGGGACACTGCTAGTTCCCGAACGACGATACCATCCCGGATGTCAAAGCCTCACCTCTGTGACCTCTAAGCTCTGACAATTTCCCGTCCCCAGCCTGGGTCGGTCACTCCCACGGGGAGAGTCTGTGGAGGACACAGAGTGAGAGTTCAGTGGACGCCAGTTACTGTTACTGCTCTCAGCACGGGCTCTGCAGGCGGAGAAGTGGGGTCCTGTGACACGGGGAGCTGCTGCGCCTGGGTCTCCGCCCCAGCGTGCTCAGCCTACACTGATTCCTTGCCCTCCACGTGGCCTTGCCCTCCACCTCCAGCCCCTCTGGGCCCCCAGCTCTCTCGCGACCTGCTACTCTCTGGGTCCAGCCCACCCTTCGCCCCAGCCCCTGCCTTCCCTTCTCCAGTTTGCCAGGGCTCCTTACGTTCTGTCTCCGTTTCTCTGGGTGGTGTTTCACCAGGCAGCTCGCCAGGGCAGCTAGAAGAAAACCTGATGAGTGTTCAAGGCATCCCACGCCCAAGCAGGACGTGAGAGCTGCCAGCCAGCAGGGGGTTCTGTGAAGGACAGGCGCACAGCGAACCGTGGGCACGGCCAACCCTGGAGCCTGCTCTCGTTAGAGGGAGGCTGGGTAGCATCTGGCATCTCTGTGCATTCCTGCAACGCCTGTGCCACTTACTGGGGCAGAGGTGGGCAAGACAGACGTGATTCTCAGCCTCCCGGGAACTCAGTCCAACGGGGGAGACAGACGAACACCACGAAACACGTGAATAAACAACCCAGTGCGGCGAGCGCTGTGCAGGCATGGCCTGGGTGCTGAGGTCAAGGTGAGGGGTCCCGGCCTGTAGGCCCACTCAGACCTGGTGCCAGGGAAGCCCTCCCTGAACGCCTTAATCCCACTTTCAGCGAGAACTCTTTTCTCTTCCCATACAGATTTGGAAAGACTTCCATCAGCTCCTCTTACATTTTGCGACTTTTCTAGTGACAAAAACAGAAACAAAAAATGATCACCAGGTGGTAAGTAGCGAAACCTCTAAAAGAGGGCATCCCTGGCCCCAGTCACACTTCCCTCTCTGTTTGCCCTTTGACACCTGTTACTTGATTGCATTGAGGCCTGGATTCATTTTTCCTGGCCCAAGTCCCATGCTAATTTACATGGCTCTTCCATAGGGGTCAGATCCAGGAAGACAGCAGGCCAGCCTGGATTCACAAACAGAGTCACATCCATCACACAGCTATGAGCTCAAGATACTCAGGGAGAAGAATGGAGGGTAATGAGAAATCCTACCGCGGCCTGAAAGCGTGACTCACCAGGGCTGCCCTGTGGTCAGGCTGATGGGTGAAGCACTCCATCATCCTTCTGTTCTCCTTGTCAAACACTTGTGGGATTCCATTTGGGGCTTTAGACATGTAATTACGGTTCCCATTGTTTCCAGAGCCAGAATGAAACCTCAGATGATACGATTAATTGTGAGCTAAGTGGAGTGCCCTCTTTCATTGTATGCCCTCTTCTGCGACGTTCATACAAATCCTCGTTTCCTGCAGCAACACTGTATACTGCCGAACCACACAAGCCCCTAAGATCCACGTCCACGTCGTCATATTTAGCTGTTGTTCCGAGTGGGGAACTGGTGACTGACTTACAGCTGGGGCTAAAAGCCACCGTGGGAAACTCTATTCTTTCGCTGATGTGTTGGCATTATCAATAATTCTTTTGGTCACTGGCAGTGTTTACTCATTTATTCACATATTCATTCATTCGATCAATCAACAAAGACAATTTTAGGTCTGTTACGTGGGAGGAACTGTACTAAGTGCAAGGTGAAAAGGCATGGTCTCTGAACTAAAAATAGAGCTGCCGTATGATCCAGCAATCCCACTCCTCGGCACTTACCCAGACAAAACTCTAATTCTGAAAGATACGTGCACCCCTATGTTCACAGCAGCACTATTCACAATAGCCAAGACATGGAAGCAACCTAAATGTCCATCGACAGACGAATGGATAAAGAAGATGTGGTACATGTATACAATGGAATACTACTCAGCCATAAAAAAAGAACAAAATAATGCCATTTTGCAGCAACGTGGATGGACCTAGAGAATATCATACTAAGTGAAGTAAGTCAAAGAAAGACAAATATATGATATCACTTATATGTGGAATCTAAAATATGACACAAATGAACTTATCTATGAAAGAGAAACAACCTCACAGACATAGAGAACAGACTTGTGGTTGTCAGGGGGAGGGAAGGTGGGAGAGGGAAGGAGTGGGAGTTTGGGATGAGCAGCTGCAAACTATTATGTACAGGATGGATAAACAACAAGGTCCTACTGTAGAGCACAGGGAACTATATTCAATATCCTGTGATAAAGCATAATGGAAAAGAACATGAGAAAGAATACATACATGTGTATAACTGAATCACTTTGCTGTACAGCAGAAACGAACACAACATTGTAAACCTACTATACTTCAGTAAATTTTAAAAACCTCGAAAAGGCATGGTCTCTGGCCTCAAAACTGCCCGGCTGGGAAGGCGTCCCCCTTGGGGCAGGTGTTGTATCCGAGCCACCTGGGCAGTCACATGTGTCTGCTCTTCACCCCAGACTGGTCCGAGATTTGGATTTGCCAGGTCCAGAGAGAGGCCCTGGCGTGTGGATTATGAAAAAACAAGACTCCTACGATAGTTCTGATTACACCCTTGGGTGGTGAACCACTGGTCTAGTGATCTTTCCAGAACTCTGTGGAAATCAGCTCCTTTTCGTGGGGCAGTAGGTCCGCAAGCCCCTCTTGGCCCAAGATGTCAGGAGCTGCCCTGGGCCAGGGGTAACACGGGCTCCCGAGGGCCTGTTCCCAGGCACGGGGTCAGGCCTGCACCGGCCACCTGCTCTCATGCCGACTCTGGCTGGGGCATCTCTGCTGTAGTCTGTCCCTGGCCGGGAGCACCCCTTTGTGCTGAGCTTACCTGGTTCCCTGACCTCCTCCCTGGCTCCGAAAGCCCGCCTTCTGGGGTTGGCTCTGAGGTTACACCTCATGACTGTCTCAGCCCCCTTCTCAGTGCCGTGGGGACCCAGGGCACCTGGCTCTGTGGGCTGAGGAACGTGGAGACGCCGAAGAGGTCAGAAAAGTGGCATTTAGGGAAGTGTCAAAGCTCAGAGGAGGTGCTGGGCAGGGAGGCCCCGCCACCGAGGAAGGTAAACAGAGAGGGTGAGCCGGGCTCTGACAGCAGCTTCCGAGCGCGGGGTGGGGGTGGGGGCCGGGGACAGTTAAAGGCCTGGGCGCAAAGCAGGCCTCGGAAGGGTCGCAGCCCCGCCGGGCCGGGCACCGCCCTCCCGCTCTGCCCCGTGCAGCAGGCAGTGTGGCCAAGCTCCGGTCCGAACACCGCACGGTCGCTGCTGGACCGTCACTCTTGAGTGACCGGCAACGGTCTGCCTCAGCTCGTGAACGGCTGAGCGTTGTTTCTCATTGCTAGCGTCACGCCTGATTATTTTGGACATGACGTTCTGGCCTGAATACGGCTGACACTGGGGACGAGTCAGAGATGGTGCGTTCACCGTTTTACAACGTAAGGCTGCGTATGTAGAGCCTGGGCCGGCCAGCCAGGGTTTAGGGTCCGTAGGTCTCCTGAATGGATGAATGCAGTCACTCCAGAGAGTCTTACTTAAACTCAAATAAGCTGGAAAAGTACAAGTAAAACCAGAATTAGCTGCTGTATGTTTGCTAACTGTGGCGATTTGCTGGGTTTTGACCTTCAATCATCACATCCTCTCGCAGCGCGTCATCCGTGGGTTCATTTGCTCGGCTTTCCCTGCAGTGGGGGGGGGGGTGTCACAGGCGGTGCCTCGGAAGCCGACCCCAAACCACGCCTCCTTCCTCATGGCCACACCCCCTCCCCTCATACATGGACCACCAGGCACACATGCAGATAAAGTGAACAGACGTGGTTCCCTGTCCCTCAAGTCGCCCCGTCGGGTGAGGGTGACAGCCACAGAGCAACCGTTCCAAGGTGATGGAGCCTGTGGTGGCGTCTGCCCGGGGGCTTGAGGACGCAGAGCGGAGAAGCCAGGAGCACCGCTCTGCAGAGCCCGTGGCGCATGGTCAGATCGGGGGCGTGCACGGAGGGCAGGCCGGGAGGCAGCTCCGCGCTGAAGCCTGACCCGTTGCTCCGTGAGTGGCTGTCCTGCGTGTGCCATTCCTGCCCCTCAGGCACTTCGGCGTGACCACGGTCCACCCGCAGCCGCCCTCCAGGGCCTCAGCTCAGCTGGAAGAGAAAACTCAGCCCCTTGTTCTCGGGACACAGGGAGGGAGCCGGCGGCGGGCGTTTATTTCTCTTCTTCTGGCCGTTGAAACAAACCACACCGAACTGCTGCTGGGATCCCCGTGCAGGTGTCCCACAGACCTGGCAGCACACGGGTCTCCTCCGGGTGCGGCCCCGATGGAAACACGTCCTGAGCCCTCAGAGAGGTCTGTGGCGCGAGGCTAAGAATAGGCGAGCAGAGCAGCCCCGGCTCAGGGATCAGTGTGCTTTGCAGGCCGCAGGAAAGGCAGCTGTAGCAATTTCAGGCCAAGCCTCAGGGTCGTGAGAGACTTCCCAGCTTGGCTCCGGGAGCTGGGAAAGACGGGCAGGATGTGGTGCAGTGGCCGTGTGCGGTCTGCAGGGCCAGCGCTCCCAGCAAAAAGCCTCCTACAGACGCTTTGAACAGTGCTAACCAGTTTGAAAAAACAAAAGAGCGCGCGCGCACACACACACACACACACAGCCCCTGAACAGCTCCTTGCTTTAATCTCCTTCAGTGGAAACTGGGATTTGGGGCAGTTCTCATAGCGGGCGGCCAGCTCTTGGTTTTCAGGATCTTCTGAGTATGTATAGACATCAGCAAGGCCGTGAAAAACACAGCGTGTACCCTGATAAAGCCACACGTGTCCCAGGTTGACGGACGTGAGTGATGGCCAAAACCCAGAGCAACAACTTCTCGGTGCTGACCTGCAAAGGACCTGGCCAAGCCCGGTGTGTGACGGTGCAGGAGTCCCTTTTCTAGCCCCTCCCTGCCAACACCTCTCCCCTCCGCCCTTCCAGCCGTGGAGCCCGTCCGCTGACCGTTGGCATAGTTTCATCCAGGGGACATGGGTCCGAGGGACTGGAATGGTAATAGGTTTCAGTCCTGATTCAGTGTGTTCTAGGGCAGAAAAAGCACTTCCTCTTGGCTTCTGAACTCCTTCCTGAAGAGAAGAGCAAAAAGCCGCTTCCAGGAAGGCAGAGCAACATAGTCACCCCTGCGTCCCCAGGGAACCACTTCAGGGGGCTTCTCTTAGCAGCAGGTGGATGAGCTCTTTTCCAACCAAGTGTGTGAAACCTGAGACGCTCTGAGCACATTGCTGGTGAGTCATGCTGAGGGGGGTGACTCAGTTTTAGACTCTGATAAGGATCGTTACCGGAATCCCTAGGGCACCTGCCATCAACATTTTGGAGCGCACACATTTTACAAACACGGAAAGGCTCTACCCTCTTACTTTTCATTTCTTTATTCTTTTGATTTACCTCAAGCAAGGCACTCCATTTTCTCCCCAGCTTTGTGGAGATGTAACTGACAAGGCCCTACTCTTTAAAATCCCCACGTAGAGGAAAAGATCTTCTTAAACAGATTGTTCTCTTGCTCTTTCCCGACCCGGAGAAGAGTCCTTCTTCCAAATACATCCTCCTTGACGGCTGTAAGATAGGATTGACGGGAAAGGACGGGAGAGGGGATTAGTATTTCCTAAGCGACCGCTGGATTCCGGGTCGATGAACAGCCAGTGAAGCAGATTTCTAACGTGGGCAGGTCCCCTCCATCGGACTAGCTGAAGACGCCTGGAGACAGGTAGCGTGTGTGAAGGCTGCAGCCTGAGGTCACGCGGTCCATGGAGACGCCGAGTCACCTGCTCCACGGGTTTGTGTGCATTTCGGGAGCTGACCCTCGAGCAGTCAGCACGGTATCCAGCACAGAGGACGTGCTCGGGAAACGCGAACTCCTTCTCCAGTTATATCATTCCCGGCCCATAGCTCTGAAACCCATAGTTTATGTTCACTAAACACCGATTCATTTGGAAAGATAGACCCGGCATTAACCACAGCTGCGGTACAAGAACGACGACTTGCGTTGATGCATATTTCGGGGGGAAAAGGCACAGAGCGACGAGCAAATAGCTTGCCGTTTGGTGGCCTAGTTACTAGGCTGTGCTTCTTGCACCAGCAGAGTTAAAGCTTTTGCCAAGTAGGAAAAGACTGCGCTCCCGGGGGGTCATTAACTCACCGCGCGGCTCAGGCTCTTACTTGAGCCTTCTCCCTTTTATTCCAAAGAGATTTTTTGCAGTTATTCCATTTAGTTCTAAAGACCTGAAGTGTTATGGGATAAATCTGCTTATGGTGACGGACGGGCCTTTGGACAACCCAGGGCTTTGCTTCGAGGGCACTTTTATGAGCGCTGAACATCACTCAGCAGGGAAAGAGCCCAGCACCCCAACCGAGAAGTGTGTGTTCCTCTCGCGTTGCAGAGAGACCAGGTGACTTGTTTAAAAGTGCCCGACAGACTGGTGACAGGCAAAGTGGGCTGCCCTCGGCCATACTCTCACACGGAGGGAAAATGAAGGAGCAGGTCAATCCGCTGCCCATCTGCCTTTCATTAGAAACAAAGGAAGTCAGGGCTTTTTATCCACTGGAGAAAAACAGTGAAACTTGACTAGCTAAACACTGAAAATCCCTGTCATCGAGAGTCCATGGGATTGAGCTTCTGGAAGGCCAGCCCAGCGGTAAAGGCTGGTGACGTGGCTGTCCAGCTGGAGTGGCTGCAGAGAGTCATGGGATGGAGCACAGTTAGCAGCTGGTACAGGAGTGGGGAGCACGCCCTGCCTTGCCGCCTGCCCTGGAGCCCGCAGGGCCAGTCGTGGGCCACTGTGCTCTGATCTCCTGAGGAGAGAATGGCACCAGACATTTTTCCCGTTCCAGATGCAAACCCAAGATCTTGAGTCCAAATGTTCTCAGTGCAGGGAAAACGTTCTGAGACCTCAGAAAACTCATTCCCCCGGAGACCATTTTCCTGACTTGTAATTGGGTCGGTGATCACCCGTTTTAGAAAGGTTTGGGGTGGTCCAGTTTCCTCTGGGAACCCTGGAGGTTTCATGGTTTCAGTTTCCGGAGTTTTCTGCTGGCCTCGGAGTTCCAGGGAAAACTGAACTTGCTGAGGAAGCGAGCGCCAGCTGTTTGGCCGCAGAGGTAGTTTCATGCTGAGGAAAAGAAAACCCCATTCGGATTCCTTCCCCTTTCTTGATACGAGCGAGGGAGCTGGCCTGAGCACAGCCTGTGTGCAGAGGGGGGCTTTGAAAGTTTCATCCCTGGTATACCTGCATAAGAGAGATCTGAAAACTTCAGAAAGACTGAGAATTTCAAAACATTGTGTAATGAGATATACACTTTTTTTTTTTTCCACAAGTGTCATTAGATCTCCTGCCACCACCGCTAAGCGTCAAGCATCACCCTCCCTAAGGGCCCGAGTCAGCTGTGATGGGGACAGTGTGAGTTTCTGGTTTCCACACACTTTAACGCAGCCCTCCAATCTGAAGTATGCAAACTAGGTTTTCTCCCTTCAGAAAGATGATCCCATACAATTTGGTTGAGAAGCTACGCACATTTCACAGCAAGGGGATGGGGCCATCCAAAAGGATGGAAATTGCTCAAATGAACAATGTGCGTTTCCTCTCCTCCCCGGGGGAAAATAAATGCAAAAACATCTGTTGTGAAAGTTAAAGCTACTCTTCAACTCCTCCAACTTTCCCAGTCCTTGTTTCCTACAGCAGGGCACTAACAGAAGGCAAGGTGGCTTTTTTTTTTTTTTTTTTTTTTTTAATGCACGCACAGAGAATCCGAGCTACAACAAATGGTCCAGGGCACCAGTGTGGAGACTGAGAATATCAAGTCAGGACAGTCAGCTTCTAGAACAAGTTGGTGGAGGGTCCCTGCGACGACAGAACTAGTTGAGGAGTGTCAGCAAGCATCTCTGGGCAGCCTGGGTGGTCCTCCAGCCCGAGGGGTCATTACCCTGCTCTCTGTAACAATAAACGTCAGAAAGCACAGCCCATCTCCCTAAGTGAGCAGAAACCTTTCCCCACTTTTCCAGCCCCATCAAATAGTTCTCCTTCCAAAGGCAGGACGGTCGTGTGTTTCTTGAAGCTAATCAAGTAGGGACAGTTTGAGATGCAGGTGGAGAGTCACCTCTCTGAGGCCACTAGATTCAAGCCTTCACCATGTGTTCTGGGGGAGCCCAAGGAGCCCCCGTGGGCATCAGATGGGAATTTCCACCTCCCAGCTACAGAGCCACTGTGGGAAGATCCGGCAACACCAGGTCCGGAGCTCCGTATCCAATTAGGGCAGGTATTTCGCCAAATGCCAAACACAAGTTGGTTTTCTTCTTTCCCTTCAGAGTTGCTCTGGCTAATTTCATTAGGTCCCTGAGCTTGGCATCAAGACCAATTAGAAGAGAATAAGGATAAAGTCCGGGAGTGTGCAGGGCTAAATAGATAAAAAAAAAAAAAAAAAGCCCTCGCTCACAGATCCCAGTGGGGCTTTCTGGCAGGAGCCACTTTCCAGCATCAAAGCCATTTGGAAGTTATCTATAAGATGTTTGACCTTTTAGCTGATAGAGCTGCTTTGGTCTGATTTGCAAAATACGCGAAGTTTTCCAGCCATGACCTTGGCTTTCCGCTTCTTTTTATTTCTTCTTTTGTCTCTTGAACCAGACTATTCTCTGAGTGTAGTTTGGTTCCACTGGCCAAAGATGTTAGAAGCAAGGGCTGGGTTCAGATATGTCACTCAGTCCAGCCTTTTTGCCCCTCACGATGAAGGAATTCTGTGCAAAGACCTCATCATTGCTGATCTTGGCACATTCCGACAGCCCGCCTGTGTGGGCCCCAGACAAGCCCCCACTGTGGCCAGCTGGATGGATGTCACCGGGGAACCCTCTCATCTCAGAGGGTCACTTCCTTTCTCAGGCTACAGCCACAAGAGCGGTGTCAACTGGGGCTGGGAAAGTAGGCCAAACCAGAACTGGAGGAAAACCAGGGGGTGTGTTTGCAGGCGTCTGTGATCCACAGAGAGACAGATACCTCCTCTCTGCTGAGAGTGACTTGGGGATTATCTCCATTTGCCTTCAGTTCCTAAAGGTCATGCACTGTGGTCCAAACCATGTAATTCACCGAAATCTGCACAGATGAACTAGATTTTTGCATCCAAATTTCTTTTCTAAGAATCAGCGTGTTTCTGTCTTGTGATCTTGTGTCTCCAGATATTGCCAAGCGTGTGTGCGCAGGGTGTGGATACACTGGGGCCAAACCTGGGTGGCCATCTGTGTGCAGACGTGTTCCTCATATGTCCTCCTCTGCCAGTTTGCTGCCTGAAACCTCAAACAGGAAACGAAATCTTTAATTCTACCATCTGAGCCAAGAACTCTGCCAAGAGGAAAAGATGCTTGTGGAAAACGTCCCACGAGATTTTCGATGATGTGCGGATTCTTGCCTGAGGTTAAGCTCTGAAGGAATTTGGTGGCGGGGATGGGAAAGGGGTGGTCAAGAACAGGCGGTCCGTGGGTCCCAGAAAAAAGAAAAGTGTATCTGGAAGGGCATCAGAAGGGGCACGCAGAGAAAGGAAGACAACTTCACCTACGCCACACCTTGCCTGGTCATCGGTGGGTTATTCTCTCGGCATCAGCAGAGCAGGCCTGCGGGTGAGAGCTCTCAGTGGATGGGAAGCTACTTTTCTCCACACCAAGGTCAACGGCAAACAAAGCTGCCTTTGTGTCCGGTTCACCCTGAACTTTGCTGACCACCCTGCCCCCAGCAGAGCCAGAAGGAGCTGACTCGATCGTTGAGATCCAGCTCCCATTCACCTGGTTATACACACAGGTGACACAGCCATGGGTTTCCAAACCTTTGCTCCTGACGTGCCTTCAAGGGCAGGTATCCACAGGCCCATGGGTCTCCAAATTGGGAGAACTAATATTAAAGCAGCATCTGCTCTAGATCCAATCTCCAACCACCTGGCCCTTTCCATCAGGTCCTCCAGAAGGCCGAAATAACCTTTAACACGGTCCAGGAAGAGGATCTTATCAGAACGAGGGCTGAAAGAAGACCAAGCTCACTCCCCCCTCTTCCCTTCCCTGACTTAGCGAGGCAAGCTCCTCTACTCGTCTGTTCTCCTCCTTGATGGCCCTGGTGGGGAGGAAACATAAAGGACCCGCACATAACCTTTGCTCATAATCACTTCTTAACCCTTTTGCCAACAAGTACAGGCAGAGCCCATGGTGTGTAAGTACAACGAAAACTCAACTGCTGAAACGCCTGGGGATGTACTTGATCTAGACCACCTGGGACCAAGTTGAAGGGGCTGGATCCCAGCTGGCTGACTCTTCACCTTGAAAAAACTGCAAGAGTTGCCCAAAGGCCTGGAATCACCAGTTGTATTTTACAGTATTGTGCCTATTCTATTTACAGTAGCCTATTTATAATGGTCTATTTACAGTTTATTTACACCGAAGCGACCTAAATGTCCATCGGCAGATGAACGGATAAAGAAGATGTGGTGCATATATACGATGGAATACGACTCAGCCATCAAAAAGAATGAAATAACGCCATTTGCAGCAACATGGATGGACCTAGAGATGATCATACTAAGCAAGGTATTGACGGGTCAGAAAGAGAAAGAGAAATACCATATGCTATCATTTATATGTGGAATCTAAAATATGACACAAATGAACTTATCTACAAAACAGAAACAGACTCACAGACATAGAGAACAGACTGGTGGTTGCCAAAGGGGTGGGGGGTGGTGGAGGGATGGACTGGGAGTTTGGGGATTACCAGATGCAAACTAGTATATACAGGATGGATAGACAACAAGGTCCTACGGCAGAGCACAGGGAACTATATTCAATATCCTGTGATAAACCATAATGGAAAAGAATATAAAAAAGAATGCATATATATATAATCACTTTGCCGTACAGCAGAAATGAACACAACATTGTAAATCAACTATACTTCAATAAAATAAATTTTTAAAATAACATAAAATATTGTGCCTATGAACACAACGCACAGTATTTGGTTTCACTATCAACATGTGTTTCAGCATAATTAAAGCCATTTCATTCCTTGAAAAAATGTACAATCTTATATCCATAGTTAGGGTCTGAGTTCCGGAGTGCCTTTTAGTTCTTTAGCATTTCATCTTTTTAAGAAATCGTATAACATATGGAAAGAAAATGGAAAGATTACTCACTTGACTGGAATCAGATTTGAAATCCCTCTGAATATATTTCCTAACACTTCCTCATTGATTGCCTCGGAAATAAATGACCGCACGCGGTAGCATCATAAGATTTCTCTTATTACTCTGCTTCTAAAATAAATTCCCAAGAAAGTGCGCAAAGTATCAAAATAGCATTTTCAGTATCTGCCAACCTCACGCTCGCATCTCAGCAAGAAAGCATGCAACGAGTGAGTAAAGTGCCTCCTTGTCAAACATAAATGTGGCAAATTCTAAGGCGGCTCCTTTTCCACTGAATTGTCTCAGCACGCAGAGCAGCGGGGACAGGGTTTGCTACGGGACCCAGGCAAAAACCCAACCTTCAGATGATTTCTCCAGGAGGGTATTATATTACGTTCCTGGGAGAAATGACGAGATTTTCGCGGTGAAATGGCACATTTTCTTTCCGAATCCCCTGCTCTCTTTAAATGCGTTCGAGTCTCCGGAATATGTGTGCCTGCCGGGCCGCTGGGTCGCACACAGAGTCCCCGGGATGCTAAGGAACTCTGTAACCTCACTGGCTGCTGCGGTTTCCACGAGGCCTGACCTCCTCTGGACTCACCCTGACCCCGCATACATGCTTTCCAAGAGACACAGCCTTGTCTTGTCTGGAGCACCGTGTGATGAGAAAGCAGCCGGGCCCTCCCACCCAGCAGCCACGGTCGCTCCGCACAGCCTCCGCCCGCCTCTGGCGGGGCGGCAATGGCTCTGCCTTGGCTGTCCTCAGAGGTGTCTAGTGGCCCAGCGATCCAGGGCGTGGCTCGCCCGGAGCCCAGGCTCGGCCAGACTCACGGAGTGCCAGGCGCTGTCTGCTCGGAGCCTTGGGAGTGACACAGGGGCCCGTGGCAGCCGTGCCCCACGTGGCCTTGGGCGGCAGGAAGGGGTCTCAGTCACCTGGCGCCAGCTGCCCAACGACTCCACCCAGAGCGCAGAGACCATCCAGGGGCCTATCCAACCCCACAGCCCCTCATCGCTCACGAGCTTTCCCTGCAGATTCCCTAAATCCCGGCCCCCCAGGCCCCGTTTTTAATACAGCTCTCTCTCCATTTCTCTCTACACCCAATAAGATCCCTTGCCCTACCAAACTGGACTTCTGGTTCCTGTTTTCAACGCCCCAATGCCAGCCTCTGACCCCAGACACTCTAAAAGCCTCTCAGCAATGATCTCCACACTCAATTCCACGTCCTCCGATTCAAGGATTACCCTATAACCAACTTTCTTTTCCAAGTACACACCTCTGGGGTTTCCCTGGTGGCGCAGTGGTTGGGAGTCCGCCTGCCGCTGCAGGGGACACGGGTTCCCGCCCCGGTCCGGGAAGATCCCACGTGCCGCGGAGCAGCTGGGCCCGTGAGCCGTGGCCGCTGAGCCTGCGCGTCCGGAGCCTGCGCCCCGCGGCGGAAGAGGCCGCAGCGGTGAGAGGCCCGCGTACCGAAAAACAAACAAAAAAAACAAACAAATACACACCTCGGGCCGTGTTACAATGTCATTCTCCTGCTCACAGACTTCCCGTGGCTTCTCACGGCCTGGAGTTTCCTTAGCTGGGTGCCCTGACCCTGCTGCCTGTTTGCGTAAATAAAATTTTATTGGCACGCAGCCACACCCCTCGTTTACATATTGTTTACAGCTGCGTCCATGCTCTGACGGCAGAGCTGAGTCATCGTGACGGAGAGCACGTGGCTTGAAACGCCTAAAATACGATTTATCCCTTCACAGAGAACATCGGCTGACCCCTGCTCTAAAACGTGGTCCCATATTTCCTTTTGCAGTTTCATGTCTTTAGAGCCTGGGCACTCCTGCCTTTAGGGCCTTGATTTCCACCAGTCCACTCTCTGCTGGGGGAAATGTACCCTCCAGGTCCCTCCCAAGTGGACCCACTCACAGACACTTTCAATGCCATGTCTCCCTGCTTTGGACCCATCACACACTGTTATGGCATTTTGCAAGTTCTGACTTTTATTGTAAGTGTTAATGTGTGTTTCCCATCCCGGTTGAGTCTGGAATCTCCCGGAGGGCAGGAGCCAGGTCTCAACCATCTTAAGCTCTTAACCCAGTTCCCTGCAGTGTCATTCAATAGCTATTTGGAGACTTACTTGACTCAAAAACTGGGAGTCTTTTCTTCCAGTGGCTTCCAGAATAAATCATCAACATTCTCCCAGATGCCCACGGGCATCCCAACACCACCCAATTCAAGGGGGAGTTAGAGTGAAAAGAGACAGTGGTCTTAACGGATTTTGCTTCAAACCTCTTAAAACAAAACAAAACAAAACAAATTATCATATGGTAAGGGCCCTTCCCAGGGCTTTGGAAGGAGTCTGGGCAAGTGAGGGGCTCCAAAGCTTAGCTTTATCAGCTGCTCGGCAATTTACCTCTGGATAGAGGAGTCACTCAGGTGTGAAGCCTTTAATGCGATTGCCCAGAGAGAGCTGGTCCAAGAGGTACTGTGCTCTGTGCTAATGAGGGTTCCAGACGCAGCTGGCACTCATCACGCAGGCATCCCCATGGCATAACAAGAGCCGCCTTCTACATTTTTTCTTTAATCTGGGTTTTTTAAATCTTGCAGGTTTGCTATGGAAAACAGTTTGGTAGTTCCTCAAAAAGCTAAGTGTAGAATTACTGTATGACCCGGCAATTCTGCTCCTAGGTATATCCCCAAAAGAATTGAAAGTAGGAACTGGAAAAGATACTTGTACACCCATCTTCATAGCAGTATTACTCAGAACAGCCAAAAGGTGGAAGCAACCCAATGTCCATCAACAAATGAATGGATAAGCAAAGTGTATGTATACGATGGAAAATTATGCAGCTGTAAAAAGGAATGATGTTCTGATGTATGATACAACATGGATAGACCTTGAAAATATTATGCTAAGTAACATAAGACACAAGAGGACACATATTTTGTGATTCCACTTACATGAAATATCTAGAACAGGAAAATTCCTAGAGACAGAAAATAGATCAGAGTTTACTAGGGGCTGGAGAAAGTGGGGAAGGGGAAATATTACTTAGTTGTTTTGAGAGGTTCTATTTGGGATGATGAGAAAGTTTGGGAAATATACAGTGATAACGGCTGTACAACACTGTGAATGTAATGAATGCCACTGAATTGTACACTTAAGAACTGGTCAAATGGTACATTTATGCTATGTATATTTTTCCACAATAAAAATACCCAAATAAGGGAGGTAGTGTCTGAGCATCAGAAATGAATTCCTTCAGATCAGGTTATTCACGCATAAAAAATATCTGGCAGAATCTTTTGCATGAAAATATTTATCTAGGGCTTCCCTGGTGGCGCAGTGGTTGAGAGTCCGCCTGCCGATGCAGGGAACACGGGTTTCTGCCCCGGTCCGGGAGGATCCCACATGCCGCAGAGCGGCTGGGCCCGTGAGCCATGGCCGCTGAGCCTGCGCGTCCGGAGCCTGTGCTCCGCAGCGGGAGAGGCCACGGCAGTGAGAGGCCCACACACCGCAAAAAAAAAAAAAAAAAAAATTATCTAAAATGATTGCCATCTCTGGAATAAGAACACTGTAGAGCTCATATAGAAAAAAATCTCACAGGTTAATTACCAAGCCAATGAAGATTGCTATTAACCTGCTGTACATGCACCAGCCGTCCCTACACTTGTCAGCCGTCCACCATGGATACAGTCAAGGGCAGTGAACACACAGGTTTCAGGAGATGGTGGGGCTTGCGTTCGCCAATGTTGTCTTCTAGAAAAGAAAAATGTACTCGGTGGTGATTTGCCTGGGCTAATTTCCTTCAGATCCTGCACTGCCTGAGGTCTGTTTAATATGCCTCCTTGGCTGTCTGTATAGATCCTGACAGCCAGCCAGAGGTGAGGGGCCCCCGGGCAGCCTCACAGAGGTTCATCCACAGCATAAGAGCATTGATAAGGGAGGGTCGTTAAGTGAGCGGCAGACCACACGCCACCTGGACATTGTGCGCCATCTCTCTAAACGTATTTGCTACCCCTGGCTCCCCACCCCTGCCCCAGGTTCCAGTCTCCCTCTCAGTTGCTTTCTCTGGGACACAGTCCAAGCCTGCATTAAGTAGGGTAAACAGTGCCTGATAGGACAACAAACTCTGAGACGGTTGAGCAGTCAGAGCTCTATTTTGCATTCCAGCACCATCTGAGACCACTAGGCAGGTGGCCTTCTGTGCAGCTGATGAGGGAACTGAGCTCCTTCCATCGGGTGGGCCCCCATCCCCGTCAGCTGGGGGTTTGTCTGCGGATCCTATGCACGTGACCAGAAGCCCGGGGAGTGGGATTGCGAGACGGCCCAGGTGTGTTTTCTGGGCCAGGCGCAGAAGTGATGCACGTCACTCACTTCCACCTACATCCCATTGGCCAAGACTCGGTCACATGACCCCACCTGGCTACCAAGGAGTCTGAGAAATAGCTTTGGGCGAGTTCACAACAGTGTCTTCTGCCACAGGGATTTTATAAGCCACACAGTCAGTGCTCTTCCCATCCCCTGTCCCATTTTATCTCCACTCCACCAGGCAACAGGAATTGCCTTGCCTTCCAAGGGTAGGAAATGGGAGAAACCTTGAACTCACGGCTCCAGCCTAGATAAAAGACGGGCCAGGAGCTGCCCTTCCACTTCCCTGGCCGGGGCAAGACTCCTTTCTCTCGTGACCTGCTCTGAGCTCCAGGGAAGACTAGGCCAGCCTCTGCCCAGAGGGAGATCTGCTCAGAACATCTGGGCCCCAGATGCTGCTGGCTTCCCTAATGGCTCCGAGGGCAGGGGAAGGTATTGGTCTTAAGCCGTAAAATCCTGCGGGGTCTGGTTTTCGTCTCTGAGAGCTCTTCTCTCCCCTTTGCACTCTTCGAGGGCTGAATTCAACGGAGCCAGCCTTCTCTGACAGCTGACAGGGAATTCTCCGAGGAGGACAGTTGATTTTGGAACAACTCCTGCTGTCAGTCCTGTAAAGCCCAGTCTTCCTGACCTATAGGACATGATGACAATCCCACCTGTGTTTGCAGTTAGTCGCTTCACTGTTAAGAGTGTGTCAGAGGTTAAGCTGGATGGTACAGAAAAGGATGCACTCACTGGGCTGAGTCTCGCACTCTGCACTCTTCCTTGTGACTTTGCTCACAGGCCCACGAATGTGTGTTGCCGAGGTGTGAAGACACAGTCAGCAGGAGATACCTTCTGCCTCCTCTAAGTGTAGGTTTCCACCCATACATCTGTCTTGGCATTTTATTTCCCATGAAAGCGGTCCTTGGGTTGAGGTGCGCGTCCACTGCGTGACCTCTTCCTTCCTAGTAGGACTAGCAACGTGGAGAGCTGAGCAGATCCATAACTGGTCATTCATAACGGGATGCGGGGGAAATGAAAGTGCACTGTGTGCAACTTTAACTTTCCAAGGTTGTGATCAAGAACGATCACACCTTCCAACTTTCCTCCCAGTGTATCTTTCAGTCACACGGCCCTGAACTGGATGGATGGTATGCTGACCCCAGGAGGGATTTTTTATGTTTGCACATAGCTCTGTTACTAAAGATGCTTTACAGATAACTATGAGAAAAGTAAATCTTTGTTATATTAATACAGTATATAAGAGCGGAGAGGCTCAAAACTACACTCGCTTTAAGGTTAGGGAATGTAGCTCTCTCGTGTTCGGGTGAGAGGGCGGAGATCTGGGTTGTTGTTTTTTTTTTCACTATTTCTGAACATTTACCTCTTCAGGTTTGCTTCCTCTCTACCACAGTGGAGAAGAAAGGCATGTGCTTTTGGGGGGATGCTTTCTGATGCGAGGAATAGCATATCTGACCAAAAGTGAGGTTTATTTTCTCACATAGCCAGACATCCTGGATGTCGAGTCATGGGAAGGTTGGCTCATTCAGTGGCACAAAAACATGATCTTTTTGCTCTGTGGTCCTCAGCCATGCCTCCTCATAGCCACAAGATGGATGCTGAAGCTCCAAACATCACATCTTCACGGAACTAAGGCCAAAGGCTGCAATGTCTTTACTCTCTTCATCCGAGAGAAATGCCTTTCTTAAAATCCTCCAGCAGACTTTCACTTGTATCTCAATGACCTGAAGGGAGTTCATCCTTAACCTTAATGTACTCATTGGCAAAAAAGGGGAATGGGATTTTATCACAACTGGTTTAGACCAGTGGTTCTCAAACTTCAGCATGAATCAGAATCTTCTGGGGGGCTTACTAAAATACAGATTGCTGTGTTCCTCCACCAAAATTTCTGATTTAGTATATTGGGGATGGGGCCTAATAAATTTGCATTTCTAATAAGTTGCCAGGTCATCCCACTGCTGCCAGTCTGGGGATCATACTTTGGGGACTATTGGTTTAGACAGGTCCTGATTCATTTTCTGGGGCTGAGGGTAACAGGAGGAACACATCAGGACCAAGTCGGCAGAAGGGGGCTTGTTAGGTCGGTACCCAGTCCCAACCACCTCATGCTTTCCTGTATCTTTCCCTGCATTTTCTGAGTACATACCTAGACTCTTTTGGCCCTTGTTTCAGGACCACTGCAGATTAGATGGCTTTCCTGAAATGTTTTTATTAATTTGATTCCTAGAGCAAGTCTTTTCCTTTTGAAACTAACATAAATTCTAAGTCCATCGGTGTGTACTGCTTAAATTATGTAGAGCTTAAATGATTTCTTTCAGTATCTATTGCCTTTGGGCCTTCTCTGTAAAACGTTATCAGTCTTCATGTTTGTTCCGTCATCCAGTTTATTAGAGCCATCTTAAGGTCCTCACAGCCCTCCTAGCTCTTACCAACCTAAACACTTTTGTGTCATCAGCAAATTCTTTCACACGGCCATTCACTTCATCCTCTAGACCACTGACAAGCGTATCGAGCTAAATGACTGGAACACACCAACTTGAACTTCAGCCACGAGCAGCATCTGAAACACTGTGACAGCAGCCTTCAATCAGTGTATCAGTTTCTTACGTTAAAAGAATCCACATTTGATTCCATTATTTCCTGTGCAGAGTTTGTAACAGATATATAGAAATAGATATAAACATGATTATACAGAAAGAAACTTATCTTGTTGGAAAGTCAGCGTAAATGGCTGAGCATTTTGGAGATCGTTTTGGAGATCTGGCGGCACTAAATGTGGAGATTTGTTTCGAGAGACACCCCTTCCATCCCATGCCCAAAGAGCTAGCTACTTGATAACAAATTCCACCATTAGAAAGTCATTCTTTGGAGTAAATGAGCATCTCGTTTAAAATAAGTGTCTCTTGAAAGGTTAAGGTTAAGAGAGCTGTAGCCCTAGTCGTATATACCAACCTGAGCGTGACTCCATTTAGTAACATTCATTCCTCCCAGCTGTGATCTACACACCGAAAGGACGGGAAGATGGAAGCAAGGAATGGATTGACTCGGGAATTCAGGGCAGCAAACCTCTCTGGGAAGGAATTCCCAGTGGGCCCTGGGCCGCTGAGGGGGTGACACGGGGAACCGGGTGTGATGCTTGTTCATCACAAAAGGCCCCAGAAGGTAGCAGTGGGGACAGAAGTGGGAACACGTCTCTCACAGTTTGATCCAAGACAGCCCTGCTTAGTAGCTTAATGCGCATCTTAATAAAGATGAATAAAGAGCCCGGGGATGTTCTCTGGGTGAACTCCAGACCAGCCTTTCTCCCCTCACCTCTGGTCAGAACAGGTTGATGGGCCCATGCCTGTTTTGAAAGCCTAACCACAGTCCTTATCTCAACCAAGCCCCACAGGGCCAGAATCCAAGATGAAGAAGCTAAGATATGACGACTTCTAGGTGATTCACCAAAGGCCATATGGTTAATGGCAGAGCCAAGATTCGGTGGTCAGGGCTGTTTCTATCACACCACGTGGTCTATAGGATCAGGGCTGCCGTGGATGGCTGTGCGGCCTGTGCACTGCACAAAGGCACCCAGGTGACGGGTGACGGGGCAGCAGGAACCAGGGGTCCTTTTGTAAGGAGCACCAAAGCCCCCTAATGTACTGGCTTAGGCTTTACTTAACTCATTACTAGCTCCTATTTTCCTACAAATGAATTCACCCCTAACAGACCAGGATCTTATGCTTATATTAGAGTTATTTATGTAAATCTGGTTGCTGTAAGGCGGGTTCTAGGCGTAAGGACGATTTGGATTTCTCAGCATCTTCCTGAGTGGTCTTCCTGCCTCAGTCTCGCCTCTTCCAGTCGCAGGGCCAACACCACGTTGCTTCACGTATCATGAACAAACAGTACACGGTGTGTTTTAAAAGTATACAATTTGGGGACATCCCTGGTGGCGCATTGGATAAGAATCCGCCTGCCAATGCCGGGGACACGGGTTTGATCCCTGGTCCGGGAAGATCCCACATGCCGCAGAGCAACTTAAGTCCGTGCGCCACATCTACTGAGCCTGCGCTCTAGAGCCGCCAGCCACAGCTACTGAGCCTGCGATCTAGAGCCTGTGAGCCACGACTACTGAGCCCGCACGCCTAGAGCCCGGCTCCGCAACAAGGGAAGCCACCGCAATGAGAAGCCCGCGCACCGCAACGAAGAGTAGCCCCCGCTCGCCGCAACTAGAGAAAGCCTGCGTGCAGCAACGAAGACCCAATGCAGCCATGAAGACCCAACGCGGCCATAAATAAATAATAAATAAATAATTCTTTAAAAAAAAAGTGTGCAATTTGAAATGCCAACATACGTGTACATCCACGAAACCGCCCCACAAAGGGACCAACGTGCCCAGCCCCCCAAACTTTCCACCTGACCCTTTGCGATCACTCTCCCACCCCCTGCTCCCAATCCAGGGAACCACGCACCTGCCTTCTGTCCCCAGAGGTCAGTTTATGGTATGAATGGAATCACACAGTCTGTGCTGATTTTTCTCTGGCTTCCTCGCCAGCATGATTACTTTGAGCTTTATCCACGTCCTTCCATGTGTCCACAGTTCGTTCCTTTTTCATTGCTAAGTACTGTTCCATTGTGAGGATGTGCCACAATTTGTTCATCCATTCACCTAACGATACAACCATTTCGATTGTGCTTGGTTTCCTTTTAATTCATTAGTTAATTAATTAATTAAGGCTATTACAAACAAGTCTGCTATAAATATTTGTATACACGTCTTTGTATGGACAGAGGCATTTATCTCACCTGGATAAATATCCAGAAGGAGAAAGCCTGGATCTTATGGAAAGTGTGTGTTTATGACTATTTAAGAAAGTGTCAAACTGTTTTCCAGGTACTTGTGCCATTTTACATTGTGTGTCACAGGTCTAGTTCGTTCGCATCCTAACCAGCAATTCACAGGGTCAGTCTTTTTAACTATAGACGTACAAATAGGCACACAACAGTATCTCACTATGGTTTTAATGTACATTTCCATAGTGCATAATGATGTTGAGTATCTTTTCATGTGTTTATTTGCTGTCTGTTTATCTTCTCTGATGAATTGTGTGTTGAAATCTTTGGCTCATTTAAAAAATACAGTTGTTTGTTTTCTTATTGCTGAGTTTTGGGAGTTATTAATATATTGTGGATACCAGTTCTTTATCAGATATGTGATTTAAAAGCATTTTCTTCTACTCTCTGGCTTATCTTTTCACTTTTTAACAGTGCCCTTTGAACAACATTTCTTAATTTTGAGGCAGTCCAATATATCAATTTTGTATGTGTGTGTATTATTCTTTTGCCGTTGAATGTAAAAAAATCTTTGCCTAACCTGAGGCCACAAAGATTTTCTCCTATGTTTTCTTCTAGAAATTTTATAATTTTAGTTTTTACAGGTAGATCTCCAATCTATTTTGACTTACTTTTCGTATAAGTGCCAGGATTGGACTGGAATTATTTTTTGCATAAGAATATCCAACTGTTTCATCTGCGTTAGTTGAAAACTTTGTACTTTCTTCTGAATTACCTTTACACCTGTGTAAAGAGACATATGAGACAAGTTGACCTTTGAGAACTGCTGACACCTGTCTCCGGTGTATCCCACAGGACACCTACCAAAAGAAAGAAAACCAGAAAGAGAGAGCCAGGATAGCAAGACACAGGCATTGCAACACCCTGGCACAGGCTCCTGCCAATGACAGCTGGGTTCCTTGCCACTGTTACCATTTGTACCAGCCTTGCCACTCTGCCCCTTACCTGCAGCCCTGAACTTTAAACCCAAGGATTAGGTAAAAAAAAAAAAAAAAAAAAAAAAAATTGACCTTATCGATGTGAGTCTATTTCTGGACTCTCCATTTTTTTCTGTTGACCTTATTGTCTGTCTTGACACCAGTATCATACTATTTTAATTACTCTATTCTGTTCCATTGATCTGCTTATCTGTCTTGATGCCAATACCACAGTACCTTAATTACTGTAGTTTTATAATAAATATCAAAGTAACGTAGTATGAACGCTTTCCTCCTATTTTTCAAAGTTGTTTTGATTCCCCTAGGTTCTTTATATTTCCAAATGAATTTCAGAATCCGCTTGTCAGTTTATACAGAAAGGATTCTCATTGGGAATGCTTTTTTTCCTACAGATGAATTTGGGGGAAATTTGACATATTCAGTATATTGAGTTATCTGACCCATGAAACTTGTAAATCACCCCATTTATTTAGGCCTTTCATTTCTCTCAGCAATGTTTTATAGTTTTAAATGTGCAGACCTTAATCACGTTTTGCCAGATTCATCCCTAGGAATATAACACTTTTTAATGCTATTGTAAATGGAATTTAAAAAAACGTCAATAGCGAACTGTTCGTTAGTAGTATTTGGAAATAACAGATCTTTGTATATTGATTTTACATCCTGCAACCTTCCTAAAGCCACTTATTGGTTCTTTTGGCCTTTTTTTGCAGGTTCCATAAGATTTTCTATACAGATGATAATGTCATCAACGCATAAAAAAGGTTTTACTTCTTTTCCAATTAAGATGGCTTTTCTTTCTTTTTCTTGCCTTATCAATGGATCTGGTTAGAACCTCCAGTACTGAATACAGGTGGTGAGTGAACATCCTTGTCTTGTTTCTAATCTTCAGGGGAAGGTGTTCGGTCCTTCACCACACGTAGGAGGCTAGCTATACATTTTCCTTTGATAACCTTTATCAAGTAGAATTCCCTTCAATGCCTAGTTTGCCGAGACTAGGACCTCCAAGTACACATTATCAGACCACTTGAAGCTGTCCCAGAGTGCACAGATAGTTTATTGTTTCCAGTCTTTCTCTCCATGTTTCACTGTATTTACTTTCTATTGCTAAGTCTTCAAATTCACTAATCTTTTTCTCTGCCATGTCTAATCTATTCTGATCCCATCCAGTGTGTTTCTAGTCTCAGATGTTGTAGTTTTCATAGAATTTCAGTTTGTATCTTATATTTTCCATGTCTCTGCTAATCATGCATGATCTTTCCTCCAATTTCTTGAGCACACTGAATACAGACATAATAACTATTAAATATCTTTGTCCACTAATTCCATCACCTATGGCATCTGTGTATCAGTATCCCTGAGCTTATTTCTTCCTCTGATTATGGGTCAAAATTTTCTGTTGCTCTACATGCCTAGTAATCTAGATTGGATGCCAGACACTGTGAATTTTACCTTGCTGGGTACTACCTGTTTTTGTATTGCTTGAACTATTCTTGAACTCCGAACTCCGGAGCACAGTTAAATTACTTGGAAATGGTTCAATCCTTTCAAGTTTGCTGTGAAGGTTTGTTGGGCAGAACCACAGAGAATGTGGTCCAGGTCTAATTTGGCCTCACCACCAAGGCACACACTTGGATCTCCATGAATGACGCCTCTTTTGCTCTGGCCCTGTGTTATCTCCGGAGATTATTTACTTTTATCTCTTGGGTGGCTCTTTCCCCAGCCTCGGGGGTTTCCTCACACACGCTTGCTGATAGGTCGTCAGCTGAAGCCTCAGGGGAGACACTCTGGACATTTCTGGAGGCTTTCTCCACATGGCCCCCTCTTCTCCCACTAACTCTAGCCACCTTGGCCTCCCCAGACTCTCAGCTGTCTCCTCAACTTGGGGAGATCACAGGGACCTGCCTGGGTGCCCTCCTCTGCCCCACTGCTTGGAAACCCTCCTTTGGGGCTGGGGCAACTGGCTGCCCCCCACCCCAACCCCGGTTTGCTTCTCGTCTCTCAAGGATCGCTATCCTTTTCTACCCGATATCCAGGGTCTTTCAGACTCTTGTTTCATACACATTATCTCTGTTTCCAGTCATTTCAGGCAAGAGGGTAAATCTGGTCCTTGTTACCCTATCTTGTCTGCCCTGTGTTTCAAACCCTTGCCTTAAATCAAAACCCACCAGGTTCAAGTGCCTCTCTTTTAGAGCGTCTTCCCTAAGTTAGCAAGTAACCTAAGCAGGCAGCCAGGGTCTGTGATTACGAGCATAAGCACTGAGGCTGCACAGTGTTACTTCACTCTCGTGGTTTGACCTCGAGCGAGTTCTTACCTTCTTCAAGCCCCAGTCTCCTCCTTTATAATGGGGGAAATACTGCGAGGGTTAATTTTATGTGTCAGCCTGGCTATGGGGCTCAGTTGTTTGCTCAAACGTTAGTCTAGATGTTGCTGTGAAGACACTTTGTCAATACGATCAACACTTACAAGCGGCTGACTCTGGAGGGAGTTACCCTTGGTAATGTGGGTGGGCCTCATCCCATCAGCTGAAGCAGACACTGAGGGTTCTGGGAGAAGAAGGAATTTGCCTCAAGACTCCACACACAAGTCCTGCCAGCCTGCCCAGTGGGTTCTGGACTCACGATCGCAACTTATCTCTTGCCTGAGCCCCTGCTGCCCTGTAAATGCTGTACTTGCCCATCTCCACAATCACATGGGCCAATTCCTTAAATGAACCTCTCTAAGCAGGACACCTGTTACTGAACAGTTCTTCTGTTCTCTCTTTCCCACATTCCCCCTACCATGTATTTGTGTGGTTTTTTTGTGTGTGTTTTTTTGCGGTATGCGGGCCTCTCACTGTTGGGGCCCCTCCCGTTGCGGAGCACAGGCTCCGGACGCGCAGGCTCAGCGGCCACGGCTCACGGGCCCAGCCGCCCCGCGGCATGTGGGATCCTCCCGGACCGGGGCACGAACCCGTGTCCCCTGCATCGGCAGGTGGACTCTCAACCACTGCACCACCAGGGAAGCCCCATGTATTTGTTTCAAAAATACACGTTGCCAACAGCTCAGGTGTGTGTGTGCTTTTCACTTTACCACTACAGAGGGCCATCTTCCATGAGCTGCAATGTACAAGGCAATATTTCAGAAGAGAATACATCTTCTCTTAAAGTATGTCAATTCATCTATGAAACAAATACACGAACGCAGGTTCAGCTGTGGAGGCCTATGGGGCAAGGGCCTGACCCTACTTTCCCGCAAACTTCACGTTTTTCCCCTGACTCCCTGTCCGGGGCTGCCCTGAAATTCTCTTCTGCTTCACGTCCTCCCTTCACAGAGGCAGCCACTGGGGCCAGTGTAAATCTTGGGGGTCACAGCCAGGAAACTGAAGTTGGGGGAACCCAAGCAGTGGCAGAGTGAGGTTGGACTGATAACTTGAAGGAAAGCTCAAACTCCAAGTTTTTCTACTGAAAAATCCAGGGCAATCGATATACATCAGCCTGACCTACACTCAGCAAAGGAGAATGTAACAGCTCTGACCTCCTGCTCTGTGCCCTGGAGAATTAAGAGAGTAAGAGAGGCATCTTTTAAACTAGGAGAACATCCTTTTAAACGTTGAAAATATTTGAGGGTCTCTTCCTCTTACAGTATCATTTACGCCATCATCATAGCACTAAAACCTGGTATTTCTGGCAACGTGCTTTCACTATTACGTATCCATACAGAGATCAGGTGGGACTTCAAGCGGAACCTCTGTGCGGACCTTCACTCTGTCAACCTCTTTGCTCGGGTAGATGTGTGTATTAATTCAGTTATAGAAATAGTAACTTAAATAATGGATGAGCTCTTTCTACTTTTCGTAGACAAAGAGATTTAAGCAACCGAAGAAAAGGCAATTGTATTTATCCGAGTAAACACGCATGATGTACGCAAAGAGGAATAACTGGAGACTAACGATAGGAAGACATCAGCTATTTTAATTTATCCAGTGTTCTTTTTCTTTTTGCAGTGGAGTTAGGAAATTGAAATGTGTAAGCCAAAACATTTGGAGTTTTAAGTCCTACGGTATTCTGACGTGTGACGATTTTAGTCACACAAAAATTTAAATGTCTTGCTTTGGAAAGAGATAAGACAATGGAATAAGAAGAGACACGCCTATGCTCCAAGGATGAATTTTAAAATGGTGTTTGATTTGCTCATTGAATCTTTGTGATCTGATTCCTGCTATGAAACTGGCAAAAATAAACACTAAACGAGGCACTTTCAAATAAATATAACATTGAAATCTCTGGTCGAGGGAACTATACTGTATATCATTTGGTAAATCTCATTTCTCTGAAACTCTGGACTTTATGCTTTTATTGGCTTTTTCTTGCCAATTTTTAGTCTCCATCTCTGAGTCATTACGACTGTTCAAAAGAAAGCCAGAATTCATGCAAAAGCACATAAAAGAAGACTTGATTAATTTTGAAATTACAGACACTCCAGGAAACAGTAAAGTTAACACACCTGGTATAAAACGTACTTGGAGCACTTTCATATTTAATGGAAAATATATTCCACTGAGTGTAAAGCCTGAACAACATGACCTAGAAATCCATTAATAGTTTTGCAGCTTATTGGAAGATTGAGAGTTCACTATCCCCCCTCTAGCCGAGCATTATATGAAAATGATTATAAATTTCAACAACCCACCCTGAAGTCCTGCCAATCGGAACTTTTGCCCCCAATCAGTGGAATGTACATGAAAATATAAAAAGTTCAGCAATGTCTACAGAGACGTTCCAAATCACTAAGGTATTAAATCATCTAATATGAGATGGATCTACGACCACAATGGGAAGAGTCCCTGAAGAGGACGAAATATTTATCTCAAGGGCCAATGGATCATGGGACACAGAGTGGGTTTGTAATATGTTCAGTTATGTTCTCACTTCAGGGAGACAGAATGCTGTGATTCCCGCTAAACCGAATTTCGGTTGTTCAACAAAACCAGATTATTACCCCGTACGAAGAAGTAAGACCATAAATAGCGATACAGACCTTGGGTTTTCCCCTCCTCCCTGTGAAACTTCTCTGGAATTTCCTGCTTCTCTTTTATGCAAGAGATTTCTTTTCTCCATCGTTCTTCTAAGGCCGATTGGTTTGTATCATTTTGGAACATGGATTTTTCTTTCAAAATATCAGATTAAAAAATTCTCAGCCTTGCGTTGTCTCATAAAGATTAGGCTCTGATTAAAACCAGACCTGGCTTGTGGATCCGCTTTCATTTCTTTCCTGAAACGCAAACAAGAGAAATTTTAATAAAAACATTCCATTTCCCACCAGGGATGCTGGTGATGGTAATCCAGGTATTACCCTATCTGCAAATATGCATCCAACACGCAGGGCCAGCATGGAAGTATTTCAAAGGCTTAGCCCAAGATTTTCATATTAAGAATGGAACGTAGTATTTTTTGATTCCTTAAATCCCTAATTTTGGAGAAAGGCACCTTTTAAAATGACCTGGGACTGCTAACAGATATCCGGTAAGATAATGAGCTCACCTGTTTCCCTTTCTCAGCGCTTTTTACAAGTGGGGAAACGGCACCCAGAGACACATGAGAAAAGATGTTCACTGCAGCATTGCTTATAGCAGCCGCCAGCTGCATGTAGCCTGACTACCCATCAGGAGGGGGCTTGGGGAGGGGGCTAGTGGGGGGGTTAAACGCTGAAGCGACGGAGACCAGCTGCCTGGTTATGAATTCACTAATCCTGTGACCTTGGGCAAGTTACTTAAACTTCAGTTTTCTCCTCTGTAAAATCAGGATAATCACAGGAGCTACATTTTAAGGCTGAAGTGAAGCCTGAGCGAATAGCACCTAGAACAGTGTCTCCACATAACAGGCTCTCCATAAATAGGTGTTGAATAAATACGAAGAGGGTGCAAGAGTGCCCAGCAAACAGTCGGCACTCAAACGGTGGCCATTACATGGTGTGTCCATACAATGGCATAGTAGGCAGTGATTTTTTTTTTTTTTTTTGTGATACGAAGGCCTCTCACTGTTGTGGCCTCTCCCATTGCGGAGCACAGGCTCCGGACGCGCAGGCTCAGCGGCCATGGCTCACGGGCCCAGCCGCTCCGCGGCATGTGGGATCTTCCCGGACCAGGGCACGAACCCGCGTCCCCTGCATCGGCAGGCAGACTCTCAACCACTGCGCCGCCAGGGAAGCCCGAGTGATTTTAAAACTTTATGTATCACTATGTAAAAATAGATTTTAAGATTTTAAAATATGATATAAATAAAAAAGCATAAGATGCTACAATTTTTCTAAGAAAATGGCCAACACATATATACATACACACATTTTTAAAAAGTATTTATTTGGTTGCACTGGGTCTTGGTTGCAGCAGGCGGGCTCCTTAGTTGTGGCAGGCGGCCTCCTTAGTTGCGGCAGGCGGGCTCCTTAGTTGCGGCAGGCAGGCTCCTTAGTTGTGGCACGTGGACTCTCAGTTGCGGCATGCCTGTGGGATCTAGTTCCCTGACCAGGGATCAAACCTGGGCCTCCTGCATTGGGAGTGCGGAGTCTTAACCACTGTGCCACCAGGGAAGTCCCAAAACATGTATTTTTTTTTTTTATACGTATACATTCACACACTCAGGACCATCTCTGGATGCATCCGCAAGCACAGGTGTGCTTATTTTCCTTTGCACACTGTTTTGGCTTGTTTGACTTCTCTGTGTGGCAGGTGGGTCTTCTGGGAAGCAGATTCTCTGAGCTGAGACTCACGTACAGAACATCTGTCAGGGGGTGCTCCTGTGGAGGCGAGGGGGGAAGCAGGATTGGATGGAGGGAGAAGTTGGTCTGCGATGGATTCCCAGCAAAGCCAACCCCTGGGGAGTCAGAAACTGGATGGCCCCTCAGAGCTGCTCCAAGATGGGAGGAGGGGCCAGGCCTTCATGCCCCATCGATCGGGCACTGGATGCTGGCTGGTCCTGGGAGGAGGTGGGCCTGGGGTGAGGCAGTTTTCTTCAGCTGAGGCAATCCCCAAAGGGGGTCGACGGTAAGGGCCTTCTAGCACATCCCCAGCAGCTGCGGGAGAAGTCGCTCCTTCTTGAAGGGGGATCAGGCAGCACAGAACAGTATCCACGACATTATCTGTTCCTTCAGTAAGTGAATGACATAGCTATCGAGGATTCAATTTCCAGTCACTCAAGTTTGTGGTGTGACTGACACGGTGCTCCAGGGCTATCGGCCCTCAGCCCCCACCCCTGGTTTTCCCCACACCACCCTGCCACAAGTACCAGAAGTTTTAACGATTTGTTGAGCGATGGTCTAAGAGGTGCTTCCTGGAGAAATTTATTTGGGTGTACTCATTGCCTTAATAGGTTACTCAATAATTGTTTATTATAGACCATAATTCAGGCACATGTCAGAACAAGACACTGAAAGTGTCCAGTTTTCCCAGTTTAGCCCTTGTGAATATGAGCACGAGTTTAGGGCTGACTCTCTGGACCACCAAAGGAGCATGAATATAATATAGAGCCGTGTTCCCCAAAATGGGATGTGGGTGCTCCAGGGGGTACAGAAGACCCTGGCCCTCTCTTTATAGCAGGGGCATTTGCTATAGAAAGGAAATTTGAGAATTTTTACAGATACAAATTTTTGTCTTTAAAAAGGAAAGGCAAGGAAGAAGTAACGTTTCCCCAATATTTAATAAACATACGAAGGCTGGCCCCTAATTCGGCCGACAAGCTAGACCAACCTTATTTCCGGTCCAGTGGAAAACAGAGTCCTGATTCCACAGCAGGAAAGAAAGGGACAAAGCCACCCCTGCTTTCAGCATCTTGTAACACTTGCAGTGAGCTCTTCTTGATGAACTGGAATGCCAAATAATATCATCTAGTTTTAACTAAACAAATCTTCACAAAATTATTACGTGGCACTGGCTGCTGACTCTTTTGGTGACATGGTATCCTGGAACAGAAAAAAAGGGCAATGATGGAAGAACTGGAGAAATTCAAATAAAGTCTATAGTTAATAATACTTTATTAGTGTTAATTTTTTAGTTTTGATGGATTTACTATGGTTATATCAGACGCCCACATTAAAGGAAGTTGCAATGAAGGGTATATGGGAATTCTTCGTTCTATCTTAGCAATTCTTCTGTAAATCTAAAATTCTCTCAAATTAAAAAGTTCTTACAAAAAGTCTATTTGAAATACAGCTTTTTACACCTATTATTGTTAACAATGAACACTGACCTAAGTGTATAGCGTTCCTTTGCTATATTAGAAGATGACAGAACAAAATTATCATGGTTAGCAAGCAATTTAAAATCAAAATTCCAGAATATAAAAAACTAAGCCTCTTGTTTTGTTTGAAGTGTATGGTTGTGTGATTCTCCATCCAGGATTTTAAAATAATTTACGAAATTTTTATAATATTTAGAAGCTACTTTTGAGATTTCTTATCTAATAGCAAATACACTGTTAGAGAAACTGCAGCAGAGAACTAATTTACATAAAGCAATAATGGAAAATGAAAGCGCTCTCTTTAGTTAGAAAACCCTTTAGAAGACACAAGCAAAGTGTTAGAAAAAATTACAAACTGTGGGCTGATTGCCGCAAGAATGAACGTTGAAAGCCTTCTAACACGACTCCATAATTGAGCGGCTGGATTGTTTCAATAATGAAATACCTGCAGAAATGCTTTCATATGGGCTGCCAAAGAAAAGACGCACCAGACAAAGATACATGCTCATCAAAGTATGGCTTCTTTAATTAGATGAAGGTGGTCAAAAAGTACAAACTCCCAGTTTTAAGATAAATAAGTCCTAGGGATGCAACGTACAACATGATAAGTAGAATCAACACTGCTGTGCGTTATATAGGAAATTTGTTAAGAGAGTCAATCCTAACACAAGTTCTCATCGCAAGGAAAAAAAATTGTTTTTCTATTTCTTTGATTTTTTATCTGTAGGAGATGACGGATGTTCACTAAACTTATTGCGATTATCCTTTCATGATGGATGTAAGTCACATGATGATGCCGTACACCTTAAGCTTACACAGTGATGTATGTCAAGTATATCTCAATAAAATTGGAAGGAGAAGATAAAGATAGAAAGAAAAAAAAAAGAAGTGGGAGTGGGGTGGTATCCATATAAGTATAATCACTCACGGAGTGGCAGCTTTGGCAGAATTAAAAAAAAGAAAGGACACCGAGGAAAACGCCCAGAACTGGTCCCTCCCTGGACGTTCGTTGACAGCATCACAAGGATGTCACAAGGATGTCACTGCAGCAAAAACACTGAACCAGAGACCCCCCAAATGCTACCGGATGTCATAAAAGAAAGAAATAGGGGAATGACCATGAAAATCTCTTGTGCCCTCGGATGGTTGTAAGATATCTGATGGCAAAGCGCTTAAAAACGTGATTAAATTTGAAATGGTCATTATTCTTTTACAAATACAAATGTTCCAAATGTGCTGGCTTTTTGGGGGTGTGGTTATAAGGGGTTGACACACAGTCTGGCAGACATTTCCAAAAAGTAAATACGTTTAATCTGTCCATTTGCGAAAATGATGTTAAAATGAGTGAGGAAGGAATAACTTTTGAAAGAAATTCGTGCTACGGAAAAAGCATTTTGAAACTGGATGTTTGAGAATGTTTCTGATTTACACGGCTTTTACTGTCACAAACAATGTAAAAACTCATATCTGCAAACATGAAAACTCTGGAAACAGAATTTTCGAACCTGCCCCCAGTTGTTCCAAATGAAGAATTTTATCACGTTTTAAATATGTTTGTTAGAAATGTAAAACAGTGCCACACTTTCTAATTTTCAACAACATCAATTTGACATTCAGAAAAAATGGAAATTTACTAGCCCATAAGAAACCTTGGGACAATTAGCGGAGGGAATTAAAAGATCAGTATCATAATTTAGTAAGTGCAGGAAAAAGGGTGCTTCTTCCACTTAAATCTACGTATCTTTGTGAAGCATGTTTTCATTTATTATAACTAAGTAATAAAAGATAGCAAATTCAAAACCAACATCAGAAATTTGTTCTTGTTTGTTTTATTGGAGTTGATTTACAATATTGTGTTAGTTTCAGGTGTACAGCCAAGTGATTCGGTTATACATACATATATATATATTCTTTTTCTATTTTCCATTATAATTTATTACAAGATACTGAATACAGTTCCCTGTGCTATACAGTAAATCTCTGTTGTTTACAAACTGGTTTTCATCTCACTGTATCACAAAGTACTAAACCAAAAATTTCACTGATCAAAATCTTAAAGCTTATTTCAACGTTTTTCCTTTAAAAACATTTTTTTAATATTAGGAACATATTCAAATATGTCCCTACTAAAGCACAATACAGTATATAAATAAATACAGATATTAATATTCAATATTTTGAAAGTGCCAATATTGGAAACACATGCTCTAAAGTGTTTTCCTGATAGGGGTGCATGATTTATAGTCTGTTATAGAGGATAGCTAATCAGAAACAGCAAAGAAAATGGGTTGGTTTAGTCCTTTATAAAATCTATTAGAGAAAAACACGCTCCCTACCATATACACAACAGGCCAATTCTAAGGGTGCGTGGGCCCTCTTTACGCCAAGTAAACAAATTAGAAAGCTAGTTACCTAAGCACTTTTACGATTGTTCAGCAATGTCATCTATTTGCCTTTGGTTGAAAGTCACGTTTGTGGAGCACAGCCCCAGAGATTCTGATGCAGCAGGAGAACGGGTGTCAGCCCAGGAATCTGGACGGTTAGCGAGTACCCTGCACTGCCAAGGAGCAGTTGCTCATGCGTGGAGATCTAGAGAGTTAAGTGACTTGCCGGTGGTACACAGGTGGTTCCCTAACCAGAGCCAGGACTGGGACGGTCCAGACTCACCTCTTTGGGTCCGTCCTGCTCTTGAAGCGACCATCTGGTGCCGGTCCAGTTTGATATTTGCAGATTGGAGGAAAAGCAACCGATTCAAAGCTTCAGCTGGAAATCGCTCTTCGCTTGCAAAATATCCTTTGAATTTTCTGGTGAGACTCATGCCACAGGCTTTATAGAGCTAACGACAAAAGGTCATTGTTGGGTTTGCTGGCGTTGCCATGTTGCTAGGAGAGCCTCTGCGATGGAATGTCTCAGGCCACACGAGCTTGGAGCCTCCACTCAGCCCCGCCGGGTGCAAAGGATACCGCCTCTGTGCACAGGGAGTGAGACCGCGCATCCGGCGGCCAAGGCCAGGGCACCCAGTCCTCCCGGACTCTGTGGGAGAAGGATCGAAGACTAACACAAAAAGTCCCCAAGTCACAATAGGGTGCTTACAATATTAAGAAACAAGCATATGTTAAAATTTCAAATATTATTTTGCCTTGTGGTACCCAAACCTGCTCGTTTCTCCTTGGCAATAGTTATAACAAAGAGCAGTAAAACGGGCCTAAATGGATATGAACTCATTTTGCTGGAAATAGGCGATGACCTGGCCGCAACATTTGACTTGCCGGCCTTGGGAACTCTCCAAGCACGTGACGCGAGCGCGGGAAGTCAGCCCAGCGGCCTCGCGGGTCAGGTCAGCGAGCACAGGGGAAGACGAGGGTGCACGTACGGAACAGACGCTCCGTACGTCACAATGCGCTAAACGCTGTGCTGGGATGCAGAGCACAGACCCATCTCTTCCGGGCACCAGGATTCCAACCGCCACACTCTTACAGCCTAGAAGATACGCCTCCAAGCGTGACGTGTGCTTGTGTATACATACGTATATATTTTCAGAGCCAGAGAAAACAGAAAGAGTAAAAGGAGACTTCTGACTCACCAGCTAACGTTTTTCAAATGCCTGAAAACACCTTTGGGGAAAGCGACGTAGCTCTTGCATAGAAAATATAACCCATTTGAATTTTAAAATATCCCTGCAATTTTGGGGGGCAGGATGTGTTTTGTAAACCCCCCAAAGCCGAGTGTGGGTGTCAGTTCTGGAGTCTTCCTGCGGCGTGCTAACGAGAGGCCGTGTCCCCTGCGACCAGGGCTAAGGGCACAGCCACGGGCTCCCACACCTGCTTCTGAGTTCCCAGCACAGGGCCAGAGAAGGGCGAGGGCATGATGGGCTGAGGGCAACTCTACCCTTGGGTGAAACTGGAGAAGAAGAGAAGCGGCCACAGGGAGGATATTCTGGAGTGGTTAGAAGAATGGGGGACCTTCCACTTCAAAAGCTCAGTGGGGACCACAGGGCTCAGGTCCGCCCGGCGACCCGGGCATGGGGCAGAGCCCCCAGCCCTGCACCCGGCCGCCCCTCCGGCGTGTAGTGATGCTCTGGCTAAAAAGCTGAGGGGCGGAGATGCCTCTGGCGGAACTGGGCCCATCCTCACCAGAATCTCCTCGCTAGGACGCTCTGCTGCATTCAGACTGTCTGCACGTCACGGCTGTCACAGGGAATGGTAATACCTGTACATCTCAGGGACTGTGGAGAGTGAAGAGGAGGGAGGCTCCAGGCCCTGCCGAGGTGCCCGACACCTGAGGGCACCCGTCTGTCGATACACTGACAACTGGCACAGAGGCGGGGAAGCTCTGCTGCAGGAATGAAAGCCTGTGCCCCCCACTGAAGGATCTGGAAGGGCAGGCATCTTCTGCGTGGCCCTGAGGTCACGGTGCCGAGGTCTTCTGTTGGGGGAAAGCAGAGACCGTGCGAGGCTTGAAGAAGGAGAAGTCTGCAGTCCTGGGGGGGACTGGGAATCCCTGGCAGGTACCCCAAGTGGAAGAGGGCACCCCGGTGCCTGCCCTGCGCCAGGGCAGAAGCTAAGGGGAGCGCCCGTAGCCCTCGGTTTCTCAACTCCGCACCTGTCCTCCCTCTGAGAGGGGAGAGGGCCACAGGCAGAGCCCCTGTGCTGCCTGGCCTGGATCCCGGAACTGGGATGCGGAGAGAGTGGGTTGGGGGTTCCTGCCTCTCCTGTGGTCCCACCTCCGCCTGGGCCATCCTCTGCGCGCCTCCGAGGAACGATGCCACAGGTGAGGAGTGGTTGGCAAGGTGTGTGACAGGGTTTGTATTCGATGGAGGAAGTGAAGGGATAGCGGTGGGCCCATCCACAGAGGGGGACACAGCAAATACTCCATAAGGCGGGTAATCTCCCTTCCTCGTGTATTCTCTGGCCAAGAGGAAATCATTCCATTCACATACCGCAAGTAATCGCCCCGTTACCAAACGCTATGGACTTAAGAGCGTTCCGTGTGCGTAGCTCAAAGCATCAGGCGCGTGGTTTTCGGCTGTGGCTGCTTTCGTAATTTCTGCCAGACTAAACAATAGAACTCTCTTCTTGCTTCCAGAGTCTTATCAACATGAAGCACACCTTATTAGACATTTTTAGTCTCGCCTGAGTCTCCAAATAACGGTGCAGGCGGTCATGACCACGTGTCACAGCTGCAGACACACAACCCAAGCCCGAAGACTGCCTGCCACGTTTTCTGACCAAGTTCCTCAGAAACACCTTCTTTCCAGTTCAGCTCAGGTGCTTTTTGGCATCAGACAATTTTTCTCACCTCCTAACTCTGTCCCCATCACTTACTTTAACTTGCTTTTATTGAAATAGCGTTGATTTACAATGTGCCGTTAGTTTCAGGTATTCAGCAAAATGACTTAGCTGTTGCCCCGTGGCTGAATCGAGTCCCACCTTGGAGGCTGACGGGTCCCGGAGCTCGGCGTCCCCAGAGTCTGGAGCGACATGGGGACGACGCACGTGGCAGTGGTTCAGAGGAAGCCAGGTGGCGGTCCCTGCATCCTCATTCCGCCGTGATGCCTGTAACACAGGCGTAGTGACGTAGATGTAGGGACGCCGGTATCACCACGTGTGTGGAATTCTCAGTGAACGAAGATGGAAGAAGCGATGTCAAATGTAACTCGCGTAGGTAAGAAAGAGGTGACGGGGAAGGTGACGGGGAAGCGGGGTGTCCGCTGGGGGACAGACTGGAAAAAACTACTTCGAGCAGGGAGGTGGGAGGGATGCTGCTGGGATGAAGGGGTGCTCGCGGATGAAGGGAACCGGTGTTGCCTGTCAGCCCCGCCGGACTCACCTGAGGGACCCCCGAGCTGCGCCGGAGCCCTGTGGGTGACCACTCTCTCCTCACACACACCTGCAACTCCTTCCAGGCACAGAGGCGAGGGGCTCCAACTGACAAAACTGGGGACAAAGAAACAGAAATGAAGCGCCACGGAATGGCATTTGGGTCCGTCCCCCAAGCTCCACGGTGCCCCCTGTGCGCCCAGCGCTGCCCCAAATCCTAGGAGCCGACAGGTGTGAGTGTGGCTCCTGCCCTCAAGGAGCGGATGCAGAGGGTGGAGGACGCGGTCAGCGGCGCACCTGTGAGGACGGACAAGCCCGGACCATAGCGGGCGGGCGGGGACGTGCATTCTCCCAGCAGCCTCCCCTTAGAGCTTTCAGCGGGGAAAAATCAGGGGCCCGTGACTTTCCTGATCACATTTAGACGTGAGAAACGTCCCAGTCATTTAAATCTCAGAACACCAGCTCATTTCAGTGATTTATGTGGCCAGGCAAGTGTGATAATCAAAAGCTCCACAGTTCATTGCACAGGAAAACTTCGCCCTCCCCTCCCCCTGGCACGGACCGCGGGCTGAGGGCAGCAGGGGCGAGGTGCCCCCCAGCTGGCCCACCCCCAGCTGTGGCTCGGATTCCTGCCTACCGCGGAGAGGGGTGAGGCAGCGGGGATGAGGGAGAAGGTCAGGGAGCCGGGAGCTGCTCCAGGACCACCAGCGGCAGTGCATCGGCCTCTCTCTCTCGGCCCCGCTTAAGTTCCAGCAGCTTCTTTCTCGTGCGATGCCTTCAGTGGTTCTCCCAGACCGTCCAGCCCGCGCCCCCCCCCCCCCCACCGTCCCCAGCTCGGCCCCAGTCCAGCCGGGGTCTCACCGCAGTCCCTTCTGCTGGGTGCATCCCCGCTGGCTGGCCACTCTCCACTCTTGCCTTGGCTCCTGGACTCTACGGTCGCGTCCTACTAGGGTCGCCTCACTCTCTACCTGGCCCCCCTGCTCCCTCCTTCTGCTGAACGGGCCTCATCCCGCCATCTGGAAACGCTGTGAGCCCCCTGCCCACCAACTCTGAGCGCAAGCTGGTCCCCGGGCGGCCGCCTCTCCTTGCTCGGCCATCAGGGTGGCTGACCCACCAGGCTCTCCCTCCAGACTCAGCCAGGCTCCAGCCCACTGTGTCCCGCCAGCTTCAGGGACGTAGGTTAAGCCTCCAATACTTCCTCAAAGCCCCTGTGTACGGTTTTGAGGGAGTCACCCCATTCTCCCGGGTGGGACCCGCCGCGTAGCCTTCTCCCCCCAATTCTCTC
>NW_020837967.1:24174897-24226900 GCF_003676395.1 Aethalodelphis obliquidens | reverse complement strand
CCGCGTAGCCTTCTCCCCCCAATTCTCTCCTGAGCACTGCAGTTCTTTCCTCGGCTTCTGCGTCACCCTGTACAGTCTGCAGGTGGGTGGTGGGCTGAAGGTATAGAAACCTGGTCTTCACGAGCATTATACAGTGTAATGCGTCTCAGAGATTTTTGTCATGAAAGTTAACAAGATACGCCTCACTCTTTCTCTTGGTTTCTTACACAGGATACACCACGATGTGTTCGATTCATCACCTACTGGTTCACATTTGCGTTGGATTTTTTGTATTGAAAACAATTCTGTCTACAAATAACAAATGCTGGAGAGGGTGGGGAGAAAAGGGAACCCTCCTGCACTGTGGGTGGGAATGTAAACTGGTGCAGCCACTATGGAGAACAGTGTGGAGGCTCCTCAGAAAACTAAAAATAGAGCTACCATATGATCCTGCAATCCCACTCCTGGGCATATATCCAGACAAAACTCTAATTCAGAAAAATACACGTACCCCTATGTTCACAGCAGCACTATTCACAACATCCAAGACATGGAAACAACCTAAATGTCCATCGACAAATGAATGGATAAAGAAGATGTGGTACATATATATGATGGAATACTACTCAGCCACAAAAAGGAATGATATAATGCCATTTGTAGCAACATGGATGGACCTAGAGATTATTATCACTAAGCAAAGTAAGTCAGAAAGAGAAAGTCAAATACCATATGGTATCACTTATATATGGAATCTAAAATATGACACAAATGAACCTATCTATGAAACAGAAACAGACCCACAGACACAGAAACAGACTTGTGGTCTCCAAGGTGGGGTGGGGGAGGGATGGAGTGGGAGTTGGGGATGAGCAGATGCAAACTAGTATACATAGGATGGATAAACAACAAGGTCCTACTGTACAGCACAGGGAACTATATTCAGTATCCTGTGATAAACCGTCATGGAAAAGAAGATGAAAAAGAATGTGTGTGTATATATATGTGTGTGTGTGTGTGTGTATATATATATATATATATATATATGTTACTGAATCACTTTGCTGTACAGCAGAAATTAACACAACACTGTAAATCAATTATATTTCAATTAAAAAAATTGAAAACAATTCTGTAATAAAACCTGTCTTCCTATATATATTGTTGATCAGGGCCCAGGTAGGTTAGTGTATATCAGGAGGGACATTCCTAGACTTGATTCCTAAGTCAGCAAATAGGCACATATCATTGATATATTAGAATCTGGTACGACGGCTGTGGTCTCTGTAGCAGATGTGGCCAGTGCCTCACCTACACCCCTCCACCCACCATTGCCAGGCAGGCTGTCCTGACTCTTTGCCTGAGGCTTCCCAGAGCCACCAGACCTCGCTCTGTCTGTGTGTTGTGAGCCATGGAATGAACACCCCAGAGCAGACTTCAATCAGTGACCCACAGGAGCTCACGGACACGCACCCGTTGGAGGGTTAACTGCGTTTTGAGTCTTTCACTGGATCTCGGCGTTCCTTTGCTCTCAGTGGTAACCTGATTGACAGACACTGTTGATCGACCGCCTTCCCTTTCCTACCAGCTCTTCTCCTCCATTCCCTGCTCATGTTTCTCAAGTTCACCACCAAAATGAACCCTCACGCTCAAATCTCTGTCCTGGTGTCTGCTTCTGGAGAGCCAAAACTAAGACACCCTGATTTATTTCTGGGGGAAAAAAAGAGTTTTTTCTCTAAATAAAGGTGATGCACAAACCTGGTATTTTTTAAGTATAAAAAGGTAGAATATGAAAGGTAAACATCTTTCACCTCCCAACCTCTAGTCTCTCTACCCAACAGTAATGCCTGTTCACAGTGTCCTTTATTTCTTTCCAGAAAAAGACATGACTACACAAATATATACACATATCCTTTTAAATTTACATAAGTGGAATAATTCTAAACACTGTGCCTGGAAACTTTTTCCCACGTAATGCGTCTTGGAGACATTTTTATTTGCACATACAAGGTCTTTAAGTAACAGTTTAACTGCCTTATGTTTTGTGGCCACCCCATAGGTTTCCAACCAGTCTCCTACGAGAGAACATTTATTGTATCTAATATTACACAGGTACAAACATGCTGTGACAAACGTTTTTGTACACAGACCTTAGCTCATTTAAAAAAAAATTATTTATTTATTCATTTTTGGCTGCATTGGGTCTTCGTTGCTGAGTGCAGGCTTTCTCTAGCTGGGGCGAGCGGGGGCTACTCTTTGCTGCAGTGCGTGGGCTTGTCACTGCGGTGGCTTCTCCTGTTGCGAAGCACGGGCTCTAGGCACGCGGGCTTCAGTAGTCGTGGCTCGCGGGCTCTAGAGCACAGTCTCAGTAGTTGTGGCATGCGGGCCCAGTAGTTGTGGCTCACGGGCTCTAGAGCACAGGCTCAGTAGTTGTGGCGCACGGGCTTAGCTGCTCCACCGCATGTGGGATCTTCCTGGACCAGGGATCAAACCCGTGTCCCCTGCACTGGCAGGTGGATTCTTATCCACTGCGCCACCAGGAAAGTCCCTCAGTTTAAAAGTTTTAAATAAATTCATAACAGAACTGCTGGGTCAAGTGGTATATGCGTTTTAACTTATTTTTCTATTTTAGATATTACTGTTTTCCCTCTTGAAGTTAATTGCTTTGATTTACACTCTTATCAACAGTGTGTGAATGCCTGTTTCCCACGGCTTCCCTGACACTGGGGTTATCAAACATTTTAACATTTACTAATCTGTTAGACGCCGTATCATTTTACTGTGGTTTCTACTTGTTCATATCCTTGACCCATTTTTCAATTGGATTTTTTTGTCCTCTTTTTGATTTCTAAGAGCTTTTAATTAAATAATTTTTTGAGGTAACACTGGTTTATAATGTTAGGTAAGTTTCACGTGTACAACGTTACATTTCTACTTCTGTGTACCCTACAGCGAGCTCACCACCAAAATTTTAGTTTCCAGCTGTGACTATACGGTTGACCCCCTTTATCTATTTTGCCATCCCACCCCCGACCCCTTCCTCTGTGGTAACCACTACTCTGTTCTCTGTATCGACCTGTTTGTCTTTGTTTGGTCTGATTTGTTCACTTATTTTGTTTGTCTTTTACATTCCACCTACGAGTGAAATCATATGGTATTCATCTTACTTTGTCTGACTTATTTCACTTAGCATGATAGCATCAAGGTCCATCCAGGTTTTTGACAAATGCCAAGATTTTATCTTTATGGCTGAGTAGTATTCTGTCGTATATATATACCACATCTTCTTTATCCATTCGTCCGTTATGAGCACTTAGGTTGTTTCCATATCTTGGCTGTTGTAAATAATGATGTGATTTACACAGGGGTGCACACACCTTTTCTGACTAGTTTCTAAGAGCTTTTTTATTGAGTATGGCTACTAACCTGCTAGATACGGCACTTATATTTTCTCCCATTCTATGAATTCCCTTGAACTTTATTCTAATGAAATATTTTCTTATACAAAGGTCTTAAATTATTAAATCAAGTCTGCTCATTCTTCTTTTTTTTCCTCCATAGTTTCTGGATTCTATATCATGCTTAAGTCCATCCTGCCCCAAGTTTATAAAAGTCTCCATCTATGTATCTCCTAGTTCTTTAAGATTTTACTTCTGTATTTAGGTCACTAATCCAGCTGGAGTTTATTTTTGTGGATGGTGTTTGTTGTTGGAAGAAACTACAGAGAAGTGGGAGTGGGGCAGAGAGAACAGGCCAAGAAGAGAGTGCTTGGGTGGTGTCTCCACTGATCAGAACCAGCTGATGGCCTTCCTAGGGAGGGTGAACTCGGTCCTTTTCTAGGGCTGTTGTCAGCGGTGTGATGGAGCCAGCCTGGCCAAATTATTACATAGAGCCATTATTATAAGTTGACTCCTACAACATCATTATTAAATTGTACTTCTATAAAAAGGTAAAAATATTCCAAATTCATCACTTTCTAATTATTTTACTGTGTTTTACTATTACCTATGTTCCTAAGGTTATTTACTTGTATCGGATGTAATACGGTGGAAATACGACGTAAGGAGATGTCTTGTTGGAAGCTCAAACAGGCCATGGAGGGAGCATATACGCCATGGAAATTGGCAAATGCTACCAGTCAGAGTCTTTCTTTTTTCTCTGGGGATCCAGTTGTTAAGCATCTACCAGCACACCACTGACTTTGCCCGTCTCCAGATACGTCTATTCAGAGAGCAGCTGCCGTGCAGCCGTGCTGGAGAGGAACCTCAAGCATCAATTATGGAGTCAGACTGGAGGACACCGAGATCCCTTCCGGTCCTAACATGCTATGATTCTGCGATGCTCATAATTACTCTCGATGGCTATGCTGCCAGGGGGAATTTAGCTCAGAAGAATCTGCTTTTAGGGGGTTTCTCCACGGTCTCCACATTGCTAACCTGGATCTCATTTTGGTGTAACTCAGTCCCTTGATGAGTCCTGCACCGGATTTTTCCCTGTGATACCTCAGATCTGGATTCCAGGGCGGCGACTCAGAGCTCTAGATAGAATTATTGATCACCGTCCCTCTGTTTTTCACTTGACATTGTGTTCTGCAAAGATCTGACTCCTCTTCAAATGCTATTAAAGTAGCCACAGGTACTAACCACCTTACTTCCTCCCTGCCACATGGCCGCTCCTGTTCTGTAGAAAGTAAAAGAAAGTTGGAGGAAAGAGAAGCAGAAGATGAGCTTGGGACCTCACACCAACTCTTGGAGCAATGGAAGCCTTTTCCCCAGTTATAAACAAGGACTTTTGTTTGGTCTTCATAAATCACTTTTGCAGAAGAAGCTACAAACACTTAAAAGGTACATAAAAGTCACAGGAAAAAACGTAATATTCAAGGAGCTCTTATGAGAACCTTCTCACTTGGAATAGGAGAAAGTTACTTTTTTCTGCTTCAACATTTTCTCTTAAAGATAGAGAGGCCTTTTAAAAGTGTTTACCACACAGTTAGAAATCCCTATGGAATCAATCACAATAAGAACTTTATGCACTGTTCATCCTGGACCAAATCCATCTACCATATTAATAATGTTTGGGGGGTGGAGGTTGCTTTCACCAAGCGTTTTCTCTTTCACAAATATTCCTTAGAAGTCATTTTGCCCTCATTTCACAGATGGTCAGACTGTCTCCCAAACATTCCAAGCTAATTTCCAATTTCTCTCCTCTCCCTCTTCCTGCCCAGTTCAGTGATGCTTTATTCTTTAGGACTCAGAACTCCTGTTTTCTGTACCACTAATTGGTGCCTAACCATACCTTCCCTTGTGACCTGATGCTGTTAAGTCCATTTCTACTGCATATGGTTTTACCCCAGCATTTAGATAAGAGGTTTCTATCCTGGGATACACGGACCCCTTGAGACTTCAGGGAAACTGGGGATGCCATGAACTTATAAGTGAAATTTTGTGTGTATGTGCTTTTTTAGGGACAGAATTTCTTATCTTTCATCAGATTCTCCAGAGGATTTTTGACCCAACAGAACAGAAACTAGATGCTATTCTTTGTTGTATTTTCCACAGTATCTTCAATAACTCAGCTCAGTAACTGAATGGGCACACGGTTGATCTAATGTTTCCACTTATTTGCTACCAGTGAATCCCTAATTTTCCAAACGAAGAAAGAGGGACAACGTGGCTTGTCTGTTTCCATCTCACAGTTGAGCATATATGGAGATAATAGATGTTTAAATGTTTGGAAAAATATAAAACAATACCGTACAAGTATGAGAGCTCACCTTGAGACATGGAATAAAGGAAGTCTGCACTGATGAAATTCTCTGTCATTTGACTACCTTTTAAGAATCTTCCAGAGAAGCAGAGCTTGGAAAATGTCTTCTCCCTTGACACCAACTTCAGCTGCATCTGTTTTATCAATACCTCCTCTCACCCAACAGCTTGCCAATGAAAATTGCTTCATCCCCTGGTCATTACTCTCCATTCACTGGTGATTTTTATTTCCTGATTGACTCTCATTCTCTCCAATACTATTCCCGCTCTAATGCTTGGTGATATCAGTACTCTCTCAGATACCCCTCGCAATACCCTAGCCTCTCATCTCCCGAACCTTCTCTCCTCCAATGATTTGTCCTCTACCCCACTTAAGCCGCTCACTCCCACGGTCATACCTAGACCTTGTCTTTACCAGTAACTACGTTCCTTCTGTGTAGGTAATGATCCTGCCACCCAAAGATGTCTACACTCTAATCCCTAGAATCTATGAATATGTTGCATTACATGGCAAAGGGGAAGAAAGGTTGCAGACAGAATTAAGGTTGTTAATCAGCTGACCTTAAACAGAGAGAGTATACTGCAGTACCCAGGTGGACCTAATGTAACCACAGGCGTTCTCAAATGTGAAAGAGGGAAGAGAAGAGGACGTGAGAACGATGCTACGTGAGAAGGTGGCTTTGAAGACGGAGGAAGACAGCCTTGAGCCCTGGAATGTGGGTGACCCCTCTGTGGGCCGGAAAGAGCCAGGAAGTGGCTTCTTCCCTGGAGCCTCCAGAAAGGAACACAGTCCTGCCCACACCGTGATTTCAGCCCAGTGAGACCCATTCCAGAATGCTGACCTCTCATAATGATAAAATAATACATCTGTATTGCTTTAAGCCAATAAATTTTGATAACCTGCTACAGCAGCAAGAGGAAGCCAATACACCTTCCTTCCATTAGCAGATGAGGTCATGCTGCCTCCGAGCAACCCACTCTCCTGTCTTTACAGTTTACTCTCTACTACCCAGTTCCAGCAACGCTTTGACCCCACGAAGACCTACAGTCCCCTGACCCTATAGCCCGTGACCTCACTCCCTGCGTCCTGTCCCGAGCAAAATCCTAACTCTAGTTGAATCCAGCCCTCCACCGATTTTGTACTTGAACCTGCGGGCTGAATGTAGTTGGAAAAAAACACGCAACCAACCTGACTGGTTTCACGTCAAACTCGAGAAGGACCTTTGTGGCCCTACGAGGATTCTGTGGTCCCCTCACCCTCTCGCTCTCCTAGGAGACTGTTTCACCATTTCTATTCTCTCTGGAAATCTCCAAATCCTCTTTCTCCAAGTCACCAAATTCACCCTCTACTGATTTTGTGTGAACGTGACCTTACTTCCTATCCCACTGAGAGAGAAGACAGTCAGAGGAGTGCTTCCTCACACCCCGCCATCTCATCTGCCCCCGCCTGTCTACACTGCCTTCTCTTCCATAACTGCGAACCATCTCCGGCGGCGTCTAAGCTCTGCCCCTCCAGTGGGACAGAGGACCCGTCCCCTTACACCTCTCCAGCATCTGTCTCCTTCTGTGCCCGTGAAGTCACCTTTCCGTTCTCTACTGGATCCTCTCCTGAATATAGCATCCGAACACCTTGCTGTTCCCCATTCTAAAAGCAAACTCTTTTGTCCCTGTGTCCCCACTGCTGTTACTTCCTCCTCTTCTCCATCTTCTCCTGGACTACTCCAGTCAGCCTTGCATCCACACCTCGCCCCTGAAACTGCCCTTGGCCACGTCACCAGGGCTTCCCCGCAGTTAAACCCAGGGGTCAGTTCTCCGTCACGTCATACTTGGCTCATTGGCAGCAGCTGGTATCATCTCTGGCCTGAATGACCGCCAGATATTCCTAAACGGCCTCCCAGCTCCCCTTGCTGCCCTGGGTCTATTTTCTACTCGGCAGTCCGAGCGCTCCTGTGTCGTTTCATCTTCAGTGGATTGGATCCTGTCTCGCCTCGGGTGATATAACCCTCCAAAGCATCTCAGCTCATTCAGGGTAAAAGCCAGGATCCTGACACTGGTCCACGACGTGCCTACGGTGGCCCCGTCACCTCCCTGCCGTCACCTGCTGACACCTCTCTCCCGTTCCCTCTGCTCCAGCCTCGGGGCCTCCCCCCGGCCCCTCAGACACACACGTCGCCTGTTCCCGCCTCCGAGATTCTGCCCCTGGAGCCTCTGCCTGAAGACTTCTTCCTCCAGATCAGCACGGCCCTCCCGTCCTTCCTTCAGGTCCCTGCTCAAATGTCACCTTATCCCAGTGGCTTCCCGGACACCATCCATCATGAAACAGTAGCACCCCTGCTTGGCCCCCCTGCTTTATTCCACGGTGAGATACAGGAGAGGCATGTAGAGCGGGGCTGTTCCACGTGTCACTTACACTGACCAGCATTTACCACTATCTGAGACTTCATATGTATGAAACATAGATATAATTTAATATTTGCATTAAGTTTAGATTAGATACTTATTTAATATTTAATAAACATATTCAATAGTATTAAATTGTATAGAATAATGTATACTATGTACATTAGTGTCACATATACTAATCATATGGTATGTTAACATAGTATATTATATATGTATGTAAGTGTGTTATGTACATGTATCTTTTTTTTCTCACCCACTAAAATATAAATGCCATCAGGGCAGGGGCTTTGTTTTGCTCGTCGCTACACCTCCAGCGCTTCCGAAGTGCCTCCTGCGTAGCTGAGTAAGCCTCCTGACGGACGGGAGGAATGGGTGGGTGGATTTAAGGACAGCTGAGCCCCTGTCCGGCGTATCCAGCTTGGCCGCGGCCCTCTGTGCTGTTTCAGCAGCGGGTGGGCGGGATGAGGTCTTCCTCGCTTCACACGCCTCAGCTTCAGCTCTTACCAAATACTGATCGTGTGATCCTGGAGCTGGTCTACCTGACTAATGTCTTTTCGGCCGCAAGGGGCACCTCCTCCAGGGAGGTCCCGGATTCCTGTAATGTCACCACCATCTAGCTCTCTTTGTTGTCTTTTGACCATCTTCCCTTAAAAGCGCCCTCCTTGGGGGATGACAGTAAAGAAACAGAAGTTAATTATTGATGCTGCTGGTGAATGCCTTCTTTGATTTCTGTGAAAGCCCCTGCCTTTTTTCAGGAGGAGCTTTGTACCGAGGTAGAGCGGCACTGCCTCTCCCACCGTGGGCTGCCTCTCCCACCGTGGGAGGGAGCAGCTCGGGTCCAAAGCACCGTCTGAGAACGGCACCTACCCAGCAGTCAGCGCGTAACCACTGCACTGACCCAGGGCCATTCTGTTTGTCAACTAGCACGTAGAAATATACGCCCCTAGAAAAGTGGAGGCAGGTCAATTTTCTCTCTCATTTTCACCTTTTCTTTAAAGGTGACGGCCCCATGGAGCCCCCTGCCAGCGGGGCCGTGAGCAGAGCGTTTGTCTGCACCGCCCTCCAGCCCAGTTCCAGAAGCACAGAGCTTCTCAGCGGCTCCGGAGGCGGGACAGGCAGAGGCTCTTTCAAGTTCCTGCCACAGCGAACCCTCTGCTTTAAATCATCACCATCAACAATCCAAACAGGACCTGGTTTCTGAACAGGGCATCGAGAGAACCGGATCCTCCTTCACCCCTGACCTCGAGGCGTGACCTGCCACGTCCACAGAGGAGCAACAAGTGTGAGTGGTTAGACCACGACGCCGGGGCCCCAGCTCGCCCTGGCGGCTTGCACGCTTGGGCGAGTTACTGAGACTCTGTGCCTCAGGCTGCCTGCCTGTAAAATGGGGAGAAACGGCGCGGCGTGCATTGAGCGGCTGGAGCTGCGCTAGTGTGTGCACGCACGAGGACCGCGCCCTGCACCTCCCCAGCGGTAGCTCAGGGGTGGCAGGACCTGGAGGCTTGCATCCCCTGGTACCACTTTGGGACCCAGGGCCACGGTGTTTAAGCATGCTTCGGCTCCTTCACTGTAAACGGCGATGATTATACTACTGAAACCGCAGGGCTGTGCGAAGGACTAATCCGAAGAAAGCGCTTATGCCTCTGCCTCGCTGAGCTCTGGGACGGGAGCTTGGTCAGTGATGCTGCCCTTACCCTTGCCCTCAGCATCTTTCCACCTGGGAACCAGCCCCCACCCCTGCCGCGTGGGAATCGTCCTCGGGTACCACGACCCGTACAGGGACGCGGGAGAGGAACACCCATCCCTTTCCTGTTAATACGTGACAGCAGTTTTAAGTGGTTGTTTCTCTGGGAGACTTTGGCGGCGGCCCTGGAGTAAAATGGGAAGCACCCTGGGATCGGAGAGGGAAGCCCCGACTCCGAACCTCAGCTCTTCCACCGCCAGCTGCGTGTCCCTCGCCAACTTGCAACCTCTCTGTGCCTCACTGCCCTCCCTGATGGAACCAGCCCCAGGGCTTCCGTGCGGACCAGTGAGAGGATGCCTGTCTGAATGCGAATGTGAAGGCAGAGGCAAGGCAGGAGAGGTTCTGAGATGGACGATACCAAGACCACGGAGGCCGGCAGAGGCGGGGAGAGCCCAGCCCAGGCCCCGGGGCGTCGGGTGGCTGCCTGGAGGGGAGAAGCCCCCTGGGGCCCCCAGCCATGGCCCACATCTGATGCACACCGCCAGGCATCGCTGGGCCATCCCCATCGGGGAGCCCATTTTGTGCCCAGAGCTGCGGGGAAGGAGTAGAGTGTTTCCTTCCGGGCACGCTGGACACAGAGCTCCAAAGAGAGGCGGGAGATCCCTGGACAGAGCTTCCCAGAGCATCCCTGAAGGGAAGGACGAAACGGTGGCTCCTCCCGCCTCCTCCATTAAGTGAATGGTCCCGATTATTGACTCATTCACAGGAGTCCCAAACAGGATTATAAAGGGTCGCTTTAAAGGTTAGAGGGGGAACTCAACTCTACGGCAACTGCCCCGAGACAACTGAAACGTGCTGGTGCCCCCGCCCCAGAGCAGCTGTCGGAATGCCTCAGCCTCACACACCTCGGCCCGGCTGGCCGCCCCCAAAGCCGCATTCCCGGCAGGTCCAGGAATCAAGAAGAATCCACCAGAACAAGGAGGGCCTCCGCGTTCTCCAGTTACCAGCAGGTGGAAGGGAGGCCGCTCCGGATGGAAACAGTTTTGACGGACCTCCAGAGTTCAAGGGCGTTTCCCGCTCAGCACGCAGGGCTGAGTGCTGGCCGGTCTTCCTTTGGAGACACGGCTCTCATGCAGTCCGAGCTTCTGCCCCCAGGGTCTGCCGGCCAGGACACTGAGAGCCGCGTGCTGACCCCTTTCCTCGCCTCTGTGCCGAGATTCCCACAGGAAGCCAGCGGCCGCGGCTGCTTCCCTTCAGGCACTGAGCTGCCCACGGCCTTGTGATCTTGCTTCTGCATCTTCTCGCCTTGTGATCTTGCTTCTGCAAATGGACAGTCGGCCAGGAGACATGTGGGTTTTGCTTTACCTTTGTATCGGGAAATTATGGAATTGAACTTGAATACTAATTACAAGCGCCACTGCCCTTGTGAATGAATTGGGGGTTACTGGCGCGTGATTTCTTCGCTCCACACTCTGTCACCACGGGGGAGAATGCCTCTTCAAGGCTCCGTGATGCTGATCCTGATTTACAGAGTCTTTAGCTGGAAGGATGGTTGAGTCCCCTCTGTCTGCCTTACTGGATGGGCCAGCTCTTTCCGTGTCTTTATAAAAAAGTTTCAGGGACCAGGTTTCACAGGAATTCTAAATTGGGCAAAAGGCACTGCGGTGACGCACGGAGAATTCTCACTCCCCTCTATTAAACCAAAATCCTGCTATGGGATCTACGGCGTACGTACCTCCTTACTGTGAAACGCGTGGACTGCATGAGCGCCGACGCTCTGGTGCCACGTCCGGCCTCTAGGTCCCTGCTGCTGCCCCTCTGGGTGCCCCGTCACCTGCAGCTCTCTGAGCCACGGCTGCCTCTCGGGCTGGGGGTGCCGGGGGACATGATGCTCCCGCGTCCCAGCAGAGAGCCCTCAGAGCCTAGTCTGCTGCAGGCTGGGCCCCTGGCCGCAGTGGTGCCCTGTGGTACCCCGCTCGGGTGGCACCAGCACCAGCTTCCTCCTCCTGCCTGGCTCACTTCTCCTGGGATGGCTTCCAGGAACGCGGCACTAGCCTCTCTTCGGTCGCAGGTGTGCTCCCAGGAGATGCACACTAAGGAGGATCCCGGCCCAGGACAGCAGGCTGGGCCGAGCTGTGGGGAGCGTGAAGGGCCCTGGGAGCCGCAATACCTCTGCGGCCTGGCCTGACCCACACTCTGCCACCCGGCACCTGTGTTCCCCGTGGCCTCCCTCACCACGGGCTCCGGAAGAAGCACCTCAGCATCTCTCCTTGGGTCTGGGGTGTCACTCTCCCTGCCTCTCCCCCAAACGCAGCCAGCTTACCCAGTCTAGAAGGCCGGCCCCGGGACGCTCCCTTCCTGGAAGCCGGCTTGCACGGCACAAGGGACCAAGCACTGAACACCTGATGCCTCGCTGATGCTAGTCTGGACCCGCTTCACTGCTCCAGCGGGACTGTCAGGTTCTGGAGAGCTAGAGACCGGGGAAAATGGTTTTCGTTTAGTTTCGTTCAGGTTTTCTTCTTTTGTGCCCCATGCTACGCTGAGCACAGCCCTGGTGACACACGGTGGGGACGCAACCACTCAACATCTCAGCAAGTGTGGGTTAAGTGTCCACTGTGCTCTGGGTTGCGGGGAGATATCGCTCCCAGCTCAAATGCTAGTGTAGGAAACAGTTAGCAAAAGTACATAACTAAACACACGGTGCGTCAGAAAGTGTCAGCAGATGCACAGCAGGGGAGACTGCCCAGGGTGGGCAGCAGGGAATTGCCATTTTAAACAGTGTCCACGGAAAGCGGTGTCGACAGAGGTTTGGGCTGAGCCAGGCCTTGGAGGAGCGAGGGAGCAGGTTCGACAGGCACCTGGGGGAAGAGCATCGTGGCGGCGGCAGCCCCCAGGGCCGCGACCCGGAGATGCGAGTGCACCTGAGGCACCGAAGGCTGCGGCAGTGGGAGGCTGCAGACGCAGCACCCGACCCTCATCCACTCTGAGGACCTGGGCTTCGGCTGCGAGTGAGATGAGGGGCTGCAGGTTTGTTCAGACGAGTGACGCCATCTGACTCCCATTTTCACAGGACCCCTTGGGCTGCTGTGCTGACAAGTGGCCTCTGGGTGCACGGGCCGGGGCGGGGAGCAGGGACACGAGTGGGGAGGGGATCGGCGATCCCTCCGCGGGGGTCGACGGTGGTTTGCCGGGATACGGTTTGAAGGATTTTCTGTCGGGTTGGAGGCAGAGTGTGCGAACTCCGGTGCCTTGGTGAAAGTGCAGTCCATCAGGTTTCCCCCGGGACGATGTTACTTTTCCCTTTTGTAATTAACAAGGAATCTGGGGGGAGATACATTGAGATGCTGTAAGTATCCTCTACGTCATCAAGCTTTCACGGATGATCCTTGCTTGAATCAATCATCACTAGGATCATTGGCAAACGGTGACTCTCCTAAACCCATCATTCATTCTGCATTTACGCATCAGCACTTGCTTGTAAGGAGGGCTTTCCCTTGTGCCTTGATTATTTACTCATGTGAGTGGACTCACACATTCTTGTTTTTACTCACTGAGTTATAATCTGTTCATATCATTATATATTTTGATGATCAAAATATCCCAGATTTGGCCAGTGGGAGCCACTGCAGGTTGGCCCCTTGGGTCATTTTGACATTTCTCCACCATTCTTTGAGCACCTTCTCACTTCCAGGCTCTGGGGGGGGGGGACCTCACTGGGTCCGCGTGCTGGGGGCCTCATCGGGGCTCCAGTCTTTCTCAGACGGTGCCCAGGGGACTGTTGGCAGTGCTGGGGGGTGGGGGACTGGGGAGCCCATTGCTCCTGTGACGGGTGTTCTCTCCTCTGTGATGATTTGCCTCATCTCCTGCCCCTACTGCTGCCGGTCTCCACAGCCGAGGCTCCCGGGCAAAGCCCCTGCCACCGCGGCTGGGGGAAGTTCAGGCAGCAGCTCGACGCGGCACAAGCCCCCACCCCGAGTCAGGATGACCCCTCAGCGTCCTGGAGAGGACGTGCGTTCACTGGGGCTCTTGCGTCTGCTCCTCCCGGGCCCCTTTCTCGAACGTGCTCCCTCCTCGGGCATCCCGCATCAAATCGTTCTCCCCCGGCAATGCCCGTTCCCCAGCCCAAGTTTCCCTCGTGCCTGCATCTCTGTCCTGGAACCCGTCCAAGTGTCCCTGCTTATCCGGGACTGTGGCCCTTGCCGCCCCCTCCAGTCCTCAGGATCTGGATGGAGCCTGGCTCACGGGGCAGCCCCCCTAACGATCCGGGCTGCTTTCTCCTCGTGACATGTTCCCTGCGGCCCAGGCTGCTCTGCTGCTTCCCCCTGCAGCCTTTCTTTCCCTGGGAACCCTGGATACCTGCCCTCCTGCGACGGTCAGCCCAGGCTCTGACTCTGACCCCGTTTCCTGGAATGGCTTACATACCACATCCTGTTCTTGGCGATTATAAAATCTACCATGATTGATCGCTTTTCTCCAAACTCCCCCATCAAATAATTATTCCTTGCTGGTCACCCTTAAGCTCTGAGCAATCACTGGCTCCGCTGTCAGCCCGCCCTGCAGCTCCCCTCGGGTGCCAAAAAAGCTGCTTTCACCAGCTCCTCAGACGTTTCCTGATTTCATCAACGAATGGGTACGTGATCTCTGGCACACTTTTGCTATGTCTGGAACTCCAGTTCTTTGCAAATTGGTTCGGATGGTTATATGCGTAATGTGTTCTCCAGCGCACTCGATTAGTTCAACAGTTTCTATCGGCCATACCTTCTCCATGGCTTGTTGGCATACTCCTGTGTTAGTATCTTCAGCAAAGCGTTTACAAATTAGAGGATCCCAGAGGAGAAACTCTGGCACCTCTTCCTAGGTGGAAGGGAGAGGTGACATCTGGAGCGGCGTCACGTACAGACAGACCTCATAAACCTCGGATGACGATGCTAGTAAACCCAAAGGGAAAGCCCTGCAGAACTCCTGGCCTCGCTGTGAAAGCACCTTCCTATGGCCGCAACGTCAAGCGTACGTTTCAGAGGGAACTAGCGCTCAGTGCCAAAGGCATTAAAACTGACAGAGTCCGAACGTTGCATCCTTTTAGGTAAACCAGTGAGAAGCTGGAGACCCCGGCCTCCCGGCTGCCGGCGGCGACAGGAAATCTTATTCGCAGTGGATAATGGCAATACCTAAAGGACGAACAGAAAGAAGGAAAGTGGGGGAGTTTCTCCGTGCCTTCCATCCAGGAAAGGTTCATTTGCTCCCTCGTGGTTATTGCCTTGCGGTAAACCTGCTTAGCGCTAAGCAAGCCCTCAAGATGACACAGCGTGTTCCAGAGCAAGTGGCTGACGGCAGCTCCTCCGCAGGCGCTTACGGGGCCGTTACTCAGCGTCTGTGCGGGGCCCCTGAATGTATGCCTTGGGGGAGGCTCGGCCAGGCAGCGGGGGCGCAAGGTGGCCGGGCACCGCTCCTCAGGCCACCAGGCTAGTGAGGCTGGGAGTGGGCGGGGCAAAGGGCTTCAGAAACCGTTACAGCCAATCAGCGCCGTTACCAGGCTGATTCGTGTTACCGTTTCCTCCCAGCCCAGCCCCCAGCCATCACCTGCTCTCCTGGGACACGCTTGCAAGGCCCTGAGTTCTTTAGAATCCAGTTGAAAAAAGGTTTCAAAAAATTTTTTTAATTAAAAAAGACTTGGTCACTGTCTCTCTTTTCACCTTTCAGAGGGTGGAGAAGGGTGAGACTGGGGGGTCAGGCGTCCATCCCGCGATGAGCAGTGCCCTGGCATCGGATAACTTGTCTGCGGCAGCATCCTGCCGCTATGCCATCCCTCGCCCACCCCCCTGAGATGCTGCCTAAGTTCCTGGCCATGATGTTCCGCTCGCAGGCTGAGTCCAACTGCAATTAACTGTCGGGGGAGTGTCAATGGTTTCCCTCAATGGACACAAGGTGGGAGCAGGGGGTCCTTCCTGCCTTAAGATGACAAAGTGCTTGACCTTGACCTCTCCCTTTGTAGGATGAGGATAAATACAGCTGCCTCATATGGTTGCTGTGAAAACAGAAAGACTGAATACCCATGAATACAGGTAAACGCTCAGTAAATGTTTACTATCGGCGGAGGCTGTAGCAGGGGGTGATCTCGCTCAGGAGGAACTCAGTCATCCCTGTGTACCTCTGACCATTGGTGAATTCAGTCAAATATGGAAAGTTCACTGATGCCCAAGCTACTCGAGGAGCATCACCTTTTATCCTCAAGGTAAGTGCCAAGAAGACATTTCCTACAGAATAACGCGGCGATCTTTCCAAAGAGAGAACTCTAAGGCTCCTGCTTGCCGGCCCCAGGGTCTCAGGCAGCATCTTACCTCACTGGAGCGCACACATGCCCGTATATGATGGGGGGATGCCAGAGCCTGGAGATGTCACATTTGTCACCTGTGGTTGTGCCACCGTCAGGTTGTTAAATGAGACTTTTTCAACGAGAGAATGTTCAGCAAACATTGAAACAATACTCAGAGTATTGGGTTGAAATTATCTAAGGGTATTTGTTTTCTTTGAACACTGCCCGTGGTGCATGGCAAAGAATCGGACCTCATTGTAAGATAGCTCATGATTTTCCTGGGGGAGCTAGAAGGCAGAATAAGGTCCTTAACACGAGAACAGCACCCCAAGGAAAGGCCTGTGACGGCACCATGAGACAATGTGGGCCGTGGAAGCAACTTAAATGTCCATCAACAGATGAACGGATAAAAAAGATGTGGTACATGTATACAATGGAATATTACTCAGCCATAAAAAAGAATGAAATAATGCCAGCTGCAGGAACATGGATGGACCTAGAGATCATCATACTAAGTGAAGTAATTCAGAAAGAGAAAGACAGATACCATATGATATTGCTTATGATACAAACGAACTTATTCACAAAACAGAAACAGACTCACAGACTTAGAGAACAAACTTACGGTTACCTGGGGGAAGGGTGGGAGGTGAGGGACAGACTAGGAGTTTGGGATTGACATGTACACATGGCTATGTTTAAAATAGATAACTAATAAGAACATGCTGTACAGCACAGGGAACTCTGCTCAATACTCTGTAATAACCTAAATGGGAAAAGAATTCGAAAAACAATAGGTAACAAGCATATGTGTAACTGAATCACTCTGCTGTACACCTGAAACTAACACAACATTGTTAATTAACTATACTCTAAAATAAAATAAAATAAAAAATAAAATAAAAACAGACACACACACAGACACACACACACCCACACGCACACAGACACACACACACAAACACACACAGACACACACACAGACACACATGCACAGACACACACACACACACGCACAGACACAGACACACACACACCACACACACACACACACATACACACAGACACAGACACACACGCACAGACACGCACCACACGCACAGACAATGAGGGCGAGTCCTGCCCCCTCCACCAAAGTCAGCAGGAGCCTCTGGTTTGTCCATCAGGAAGGCAGCGCTGAGAGTCACAAACTCCATTTATAGAGACAAAAACTGAAATAGCTTTGCAAGTTCCCACACATTGTTGGACGGTGAAGTCAAAAGTGGACCTCCCCAAAGTCAGCTCCACAGAAGGAAGGTGCTGGTCTGCTGTGCTCCCAGCAACATCCCTGGGGCCTGTAGCAGCAGTTGGCACAAAATGAATGCTCACTGTTTGTTGAATGCACGTTTCACATTTTGGGCGGCGGGGGGCTCGTTTTTTGCTTACTGAAGATTATTACTTAAAAGAAATGAAAAGACAAACTACAATCTAAGAGACTACATTTGCCACACATAACAAAGAAAGGTTTCTGATGAAGACTGTATTAAAGTCTTCTACAAAGCAACAAAAAATAATACTGAAAAGACAAACAAATCAATAGAAAACTGAGCAAAAGATGTGAACTGGCACATCACCAAATGTATAAGGCCAATAAGCGTATGAAGTGATGCTCAACTTTCAGGAGTCAGAGAAATACCAATCAAGACCATAAAGGATAGACTGCTTTCACCCATTCCGCCGGCAAAAATAATTAAGTGTAACACCACCAAATACTGAAGGGTATGCAGAGGAACCGGATCGCTTACACACCAAGGATTAGGACAGAAATTGGCGCAATCATTTTGAAACACAATTTGGCATTATTTTGTAAAGTTGAATATTTACACATTTTACGATTCAACAATTCCGCTTCTAGATAAGAACTCCCCCAAATCTTTTGACGTGCGTCCAGAGACAGATGTAAGAATGTACTTAGCAGCACTGTTCAAAATAGCAAAAAATAATTAGAAGCAACACCAGTGACCATTGGCAAGGGAATAGTATTTTCAAACAGCAGGATACTCTACAGCAGGGACAATGAATGATACACACAACATGACTGATCTTTGCAACCACTGGAGAGCAAGTCTCAGAATGTTACATATCCTTTTTATAAAGTTCAAGGACGGATGAAACTAAACAATACATTGTTCAAACATACAAAGGTACTTGATAAAACTACAAACTAAAAACGTCAAGAGAAGATTAAACACAAAATCCAGGATAGTGGTGATTTGGGCGAGTGGGGAAGTAAGGGGACGAGATGGGCGAGTAGAACACTGGTAAGTTATAAATAATGGGTTGGCAGTGAATTCACAGGTGTCCCAAAGAATTAAAAAGAAAACATATCTTAACAGAATGCTATTGACATTAACTATGTCTTACGCATTTCCCATTTAAGAGAATTATCATGAAATACTTATTTTTCCTTTTTCTTAATCTGAATGCCTTCCAGGCTTACAATCATAGAATAATTGTTTAGAAACAGATTCCTTATAAAAGAGAAGATTCTAATTCCGGAAAATAGCTAACTGGGATGTACTGTTTCATCTTGCTGGACTTAGGAATGCTGTTATCGATCTCTAAATGGAATTTTGAAACCAGTGACTTTTATAAAAATATGATGTACTGTGGGAAGAAGTAGGAAATAAAGAGGAGGGAGAGAAAGAAAAGACAATGTACAGAACAAACTCAAACAATAACTTTAATGGGCTTTATCCTTCCCTGTAAATCAACAAATCATTTTCCCACCAGCCAGACAGTTGCAGTAGAATCTGGATTCATTCTGCTCGTTCTGGAGATGGTTACAAGTGCTCGGACTGGTGCCACGTTATGCATTTGGAAGAATGACTGCATTATAAACCCCATTCCAAGCTTCCCACTGTTCCAACAATGGAAACAGTGAAGCATGTTTGGGCTGATTGAAGATGTGAAGATGTCGCTCCCATATTCCTGAGGCTTCCTGCCACTCAAACGTTCCCCCCAAATAAGTCTCAATCACCTGCCTAATTAAGGTCTGAGGTTAGGTAAGAAAGAATCATTTCTTCTAGTAGTAACTTGTATGCTGCTTGCAGAACGATGCACTCATGAAATTGGAGCCCTGTAGCAACTCCAGGCTTAGCACCTAGCAGGAAACAATCAACCTCGACAGAACAGGCTTTGGGGCTTCTGTTTCCACAGGTGTGATTGATAAGATACCCTGAAGGACCTCCCGCACTAAAAACTGAAATACTAGATTAAATGTTGAAAGACACACCCCATTCATTTAGGGGCATTGCTGAGCTGGCACTGAATCAAGGAATGTGCAGAATCCTACAGAGAGTGACAGCGGGCATCCTGGGAGGTGGGCCGACACCAAATCCCACTTATGCCCTGAAGGGGTGTGGCCAAACCCTAGAGATGCTGAGTCGCTGCTCGGATGGTCTCTGCTATCAGAGGACAGAAGGTAAGGCAGAGGGCTGCCCGAGGGGGATCTAATAGGAGACCCCTAGTTATCCGGAAGCCTCTAGGCCACAGTCCTAAGGGAAGGACGAGTGAGAAGGAAACTCTGAGATTCAGGAGGGAACAGAAGGGAAACTTGGCTCCACTCTGAACTGAAGGTTGGGAAAAATAAATGCCCCTCCTCCCCCTGAGAATTCGTACCCACAAGCCAGCAGTCTAAATCCACCCTACCCGGGGGGTACAGAAAACTCAGGTTGAAATTTTAATTTAAAATGGTCCAGGGTTGGTGGCTCTGAGGAACAAGGGCTAATCCTCTCCAGAGGAGCTCGGCTTCCAATCCAGCCGGGAAAATTCCTGCGCAGGTAACTTTCCCAAACCATCAGGCAACATTCACGAAACACTCGAGGAAAGAAGCCGTCACAGGTGAAATCCACCAGAAACAACACAAAACAGAAACAAGTCCCCAAATGCTTTAGATATTGAAAATAACTGGCCCAGAATAACTCATTTAATAGGCTTAAAGTGAATATAATAAACTCAATGAACTGCCTTTGTAGCAGATTAGACGCAGTTGATTCGGAGAGGCAACTGTGAATGGCAGATAAACCCAAAGAAATGAAAAAGATCTGGAGAGGAGAGGGATGGGAAATGGGAAAGAGAGTTTAAGGGGGAAGGGGATAGAGTTGGAAGCTTTAACATATGTCTAATTTGAGTTCCAGAGGGAGAAAACAGGGTGTGGACAAGGCACTGTCCAAACAGAGGAAGCTTCAGAGTTGTTGAAAGACGTCCATCCTTAGATGCAGTAAAGCCCCGTGAATTCCAACCGGGATGAATTTCTGAAAAATCACAGGAAAACCGAAGAAAAACAGAAGATCCTAAAAGCAGCCAGAGAAAAAAAGGTCACTTACAAAAGAACTACAATTAGGCTTGTGCTGATTTTAAACAGAGGACTGAAAAGCCAGGGGGAGCCCAGCTGACCATCATCAGTAGAGAGAGCTTTCGCCTGAACTTGAACTTCATAAACGGGATCACACTTTCTCTCTCTTTCCTGCCCTCTTCTTGGCTTTCTGTATGAGGCCAGTGCTTGATGTGCTCGCAGTGGCAGCATTTCATCAGCCTTCAGTCCTTCGCTGCGCACGTACCAACTCGCGACCTAGTGTGTAAATGTCCAGATTGATCCCCTCAGGTACCCTCCCAATGTACCTGTCAGTTCTCACTTAAAATGACCAGGTAATCAACATTGTAATGAGGTAAGAATGAAAAGAAAGTTGATACGAGCCAGACATTTCCAGGCTGCAGCATAACCCATGTGATTAAGTGAAAATCTCAAGAAACTGGTAAACGTCCAGAAGAAAGGGGTCCTACTTCATATGCTGTAGATAGTAGAAATCTAAAGGCCATAGGCTAAATGATCACCTATACTTAGAAAAGATGCCCATGGATGGCACGTTTTAAGGGAAGTTCCTGCCAAGCATGGAGTTTTATATTAGCTGTTTGAGAAACTCTTGAAAATTGGAGTTTACGTGTTAAGTCCGACAGTACTGGCCGCGCTACACAAAGAATAGCGCCGTAAGTAAAAGCAGCCTGGAAACTGTCAATGACATATTCGTGCCATTAAAGATCAGCACGTCTCCTTACTTTTATTAATGCTACGATTTTTCGCATTAATGAAAGAAGAAGAGTAACCATAGCAACAGAGCATTGATCTTATTTCCATGGGAAGGAAAGCAACTCCTTCCGTGGAATACTTTGAGGTGTTCTGGCAACGATTCTACCTGAGAAGATTCCTCTCCTAAAGTCCTCGCTGAACTATTTAAAGTAACGGGAATTCTCTAAAAATAATAGGCAAGCCGTTTAATAATAAAGGCAATTTTCATTGAAAGTTAAAATATTCTTACTATACAGAAATACAAAAATGTGATGGCAACAGACCGAACCATCCAAGAGGAAAGAGGGAGAACACAGCAAAGGACCAAATCAATGTTCAGACTCTGCAATAAAAAGGAAAAACTGACACGCACTGAAAGCCTGCTCTTGGCCAAGCACTGTTATATACTTCATTGCACTGAAGACTCATGACCACCCTATAAGTATATATACATATATGTTTATTTGTATCTTTTTCTCATCTGCTAAAGCCATCCAGTCCTCCCTCGGTATCTGGAGGGGACTGGTTCTAGGACCACTGTGGGTACCAAAATTCGAGGATGCTCAAATCCCTTATAAAAAAATGATGCAGTGTTTGCATAACCTACGCACAGCCTGCCAGTATACTTTAAATCATCTCTAGATTACTTATAAGATCTAATACAAGGTAAATGCTATGTAAATGCTTGTGAATGCTACGTAAAGAGTTGCCAGAGGGCAGCAAATTCAAGTGCATTTTTACTATTTTATCTCCTTTCCCTCCTCTCTCAGTATTTGACAGTTTTACCATTAATTTTCCCCTCTCTTTTGGTTACCTTTGTAAATTAAAATGCTACATCTAAACTTCCCTTTCGTGTTCCATCAACTTGCAATGGTGTATCTTGATTCGTTACTTTGCAATATGAGGATATTACTGTCTCTATCCTTTCCTACAAATTTTAAACTTCTACTTATTATTATTATTTTTGGGGCCTGTGCTGCACGGCATGCGGGATCTTAGTTCCCGGACCAGTGATCGAACCCACGCCCCCTGCAGTGGAAGCGTGGAGCCTCAACCACTGGACCACCAGGGAAGTCCCTTAAACTTCCACTTTTGATAGATCCTATTTTACGTGGTCAAGGCTGATGTTATGTACATTTTGCCTCTACTGATAGAATGGTTAAATATTTTGAGGTTTGCCTATAGACTGATTCTAATACTGGAAATCAATAAACTATTTATCATGGTTGTATAGTTATTTTTTATTCTAGGGCCAAATTCCTTCTCCCTTGTTCCAAGATCACAGTGCCATTCGCCTTAAAAGACAATATGCTAGCATCATGTAAGATCAAATGGATTTTTTCTTAATTCTATCTGTTGCTCAAAATAATAGTAAATGTTTGGTAGAATTCACTTGGGATGCCATATGGACATCGTGTGGCATAGAGTTTTGTTTGTGGGAAAGTTTTTAATTACAGATTTAATATCTTTATTAATTACAGGACTACTCTGATTTTCTATTTCTTCTTAATATGAGTTTTGAAAAGCTGTGTTTTTATAGAAAATTGTCCATTTTACCTCAGTTTTCATTTTTTTGGCATAAATTTTTTTCACAATATCCTGAAGTACTAATTTCAATTTCTGAAATATCGCTAGTGATGTCTCCTTTAAAAATAAACTTATTTATTTTACTTATTTTTTTTAAATTTATTTTTGGCTGTGTTGAGTCCCCGTTGCTGCACGCAGGCTTTCTCTAGTGGCAGTAAGCAGGGGCCACTCGTTGTTGCGGTGCACAGGCTTCTCACTGCGGTGTCTTCTCTTGTTGCGGAGCACAGGATCTAGGCGCGCGGGCTTCAGTAGTTGTGGCTTGTGGGCTCTAGAGCACAGGCTCAGTAGTTGTGGCACACGGGCTTAGTTGCTCTGTGGATTGCGGGAGTCTTCCCGGACCAGGGTTCGAACCCATGTCACCTGCATGGGCAGGCGGATTCGTAACCACTGTGCCACCAGGGAAGCCTGATGTCTCCTTTTTGATTGTAATAATGGTTAGTGTCTACTTCCTTAATCAGCCTTGCTAGGTATTTATCAATTTGATTAATACTTTAAGAAGTGACATTGCTGGCCCCTAGGGTGTAAGTCTAGTCTACTTTTTTTGATATGCTAAACAGTTTTCCAAAGTGGTTTTTACCAAGTTACATACCCACCAGCAGTATATGAGAGTTCCGGTTGGTCCACATCCTTGCCAAAACCTGGTATTGTCTGTCCTTTTTATTTTAGCCCTGCAGGTAGGTGTGCAGTGGTATCTTATGATTTGAATTTGCATTTATCTGATAACTAATGATTTTGTGCACCTCTTCATATGTTTGTTTGCCATTTGGATAGCTTCTTCTGTGAAGTATCTGTCTATATATTTTGTCCATTTCTCTACTATCTTTCTTTCTTTGTAAGAGGTTTTTTACTTATTTTTTCATATATTTTTTACACATTTACATATGTGTCCTTTCCAGGTTGCATGTATTGCAAAAAATCATATCCCGACTTCTCAGCTTGCCTTTTCACTCTCCTAATGTTGTTAGATCAACAGTTTCTTAGCTTTGTGTAGCCCTATTTATCAATTATTATGTATTATTTACTTGTTTATTATGTCCAGTTTATCCATTACATTTAGTGCCTTTTAAAATTCTTTCCCTACCTCAAAAGCATGGAGATATTCTCCTGTGATTTATTCCAGAAGTTTCTTGGTTTTGCCTTCCTTATTTACATATATAATCCACCTAGAGTTGATTTTGAGGACGATTTCTGTTTTTCAGTATGGATATTCAATTGGTCTAGCACCACTAAATGAAAAGACCATGTTTTTCTCATTCACGTCAGTATCATCTTTGTCATTTAATCAAATGACTATAGATTTAGGTCTGTTTCTGTACTTTCTGTTATGTTTCATTTCTCAATTTGTCTCTCCTTGTGTGAATGGCACACTGACTTTATTATGATAACCTCATAATTAGTTTTAATGTATCAGAGTATAAGTTCAAATTAGCTTTTCTTCGAAATTACTTTGGTTATTTCTAGGCTTTCGTATTTTCACACAAATTTTAGAATCAGTTTGTTGATTTCCACACAAAAGAATATCTGCTGAAATTCTGATTGAGTTTGCAGTTACTCTATAAGTCAACTTGTGGAGACTTTTATCTTAATAATTTTAGTCTTCCAATCCATGACCATGGTGTAAATCTCATTTATTTAGGTTTTTTTTTTTTTGGGGGGGTCACCAGGGAAGCCCAATTTAGGTATTTTTAATTTATTTCCATGATGTTTTATAATTTTCTACATAGAACTCTTGCATATTTTCATGAGTTACATCCTAGATATATGATATTTTTGATGCTATTATAAATGGTAGATTTAATTTTTTCACCTTTAATTCTTTATTGCTAATATACAGAAATAAAGATTTTTGTATTGTTCTCTTATCTAGCATCTTTACTAAATTAACTTATAAATAGCTTGTAGATTATTTTGAATATTCTATGTATAATGACTGCTTCATTTCTTCCTTTCTAATCATTCTACTTTTTTATTGCCTTATTGTACTGTCTAGGATCTCTATTACAACATTAAATAAAAATGGTGATTTAGGACTTCCCTGGTGGCACGGTGGTTAAGAATCCGCCTGCCAATGCAGGGGACACGGGTTCGAGCCCTGGTCCGGGAAGACCCCACATGCCGCGGAGCAACTAAGCCCATGCGCCACATCTACTGAGCCTGTGCTCTAGAGCTCACGAGCCACAACTACTGAGCCCACGCGTCTAGAACTCGTGCTCCACAAAGAGAAGCCACTGCCGTGAGAAGCCTGCACGCAGCAACGAGGACCCAACGCAGCCCCATAAATAAATAAATAAATAACACTGTATAAAGAATAATTATTATTTTAAAAAATGGTGCTATTAGGCATCTTTGTCTTATTCCTGATTTAAGGAGGAAAACTTCTGACATACCAAAATTAAGTATGAAGCTTACTCTAAGTTTTTTATATATACTTGTTCATCCCATTAAGGAACTTCCCTTCTATATCCACTTTGGTAAATTCTTTCCTTTTTAATCATTACTGGAATTTGAATTTTATCAGATGCTTTTTCTGCATCTGACATGATAATCAATTTTTCTCCTTTATTCAGTTAATCTGGTGAATTGCATTTCATTGATTTTTATAGTGTTAAATCAACCTTGCATTCCTGGAATAAATCCAACTTTTCATGACGTGTTTTTGGTTTTGTTTTTATAAATTGCAGAATTCAATTTGCTAATATTTTGTTTAGGATCATGCCTCGATTGTTCATGAGAAGAACCAGCTTATAATTCTCTTTCCTTGTACTATTCTTGCCAGGCTTTGATATCAATATTATGCTGGCCTCATAAAAATAAATTGGGATTTTTTTCCTCTTTTTCTATACTTGGGAAGTGCTTTTTTTTTTTTTTTTTTTTTTTTTTGCGGTATGCGGGCCTCTCACTTTTGTGACCTCTCCCATTGCGGAGCACAGGCTCTGGACGCGTAGGCTCAGCGGCCATGGCCCACGGGCCCAGCCGCTCCGCGGCATGTGGGATCTTCCCGGACTGGGGCACGAACTCGTGTCCCCTGCATCGGCAGGCGGACTCTCAACCACTGCGCCACCAGGGAAGCCCTTCGGAAGTGTTTTTTTAAGAGTGGTGTTATGTATTACTTGAGGTTTGGAAATGTTCACGAATGAAGTTTATCTGTGCCTTGAGATTTCTTAGTGGAAAGGTATTTAATTACAAATTTAAGTTTTAATTACATATTTAAGTTTTAAATGGATATTCAGATTTTCCATTTTTCTTTTCGTAACAGTTGTGGTAAATTGTACTTTCTCAGGAATTTGTCCATTTCATCAAAAGTTGTAAATTTCTTGCCTAAATTTAGTTCCAGTATCTCTTCTTATCTTTTAAATGTCTATATGATCTGTAGTGATGTCTTTTTCTTTGATTCCTGATATTGATTATAAGGGCTCTCTTTTTTTCCTTCTTCAGTCTTCAGAAAACGAACTTAGTCTTTCAGACAACCAAATTTCAGCTTTGTTGATATTTCTCTATGGTCCTTAGAGTTCCTATTTCATTAATTTCTGCTCTTATCTTTATTATTTCCTTCCACCTATATTCTTGGGTTTACTTGGCTGGGAGTTTGTGGTTTTTTTTCCCTTAGGCTTTTTAGCTGGATAGTGAGATCATTGTTTTTTAAACTTTCTTCTTTAACATATGGATTTGATGGCTGTACAGTTTTCCATAAGCACAACATTTGTGGCACTCAACATACCTTGATATGCCATATTTTCATTTTCATTCAGTGCAAAGTATCATTTACCTCCACTGGGGTTTCTTTCTTGACCTAAGGTTTATTTTTAAATGAATTGTTTAACTTCCATGTATTTGAGAATTTTCTAGTGATTATTTCTGTTTGCTTATTTTCAGTTTAATTTCGCTGTGTAAGAGAACATGATTTCAATCCTTTGAAATTTGTTGAGACTTACGACCTAGCAAATGATCAATTTTGATAAAATTTGGCATGTATGACTTGAAAAAAGTATATTCTGGGGCTTCCCTGGTGGCGCAGTGGTTAAGAATCTGCCTGCCAACGCAGGGGACACAGGTTCAAGCCCTGGTCCGGGAAGATCCCACATGCCATGGAGCAACTAAGCCTGTGCGCCACAACTACTGAGCCTGCGCTCTAGAGCCCGTGAGCCACAACTACTGAGTCCGTGCACCACAACTACTAAAGCCCGTGCACCTAGAGGCCGTGCTCTGCAACAAGAGAAGCCACCGCAATGAGAAGCCCGTGAAACTGCAACGAAGAGTAGCCCCCGGAGCGGCTGCAACTAGAGAAAGCGTGCACGCAGCAACAAAGACCTAACCCAGCCAAAAATAAATAAATAAAATAAATAAAGTTTTAAAAAGTTGACTTTTCTAAAAAAAAGTACATTCCATCAGTTAGGTGCATTGTCACGTAGGTTAGTTTTGCCTATCACATCATTCACATTTCCTAGTCCTCTCTTTGGTTGTATATAATTAATTATAAAATACATCCGTTTACAGTTTAATTTACATTATTATAGTTTTCAGGTTTTGAATTTCCATTTGATATTTTTTAAAGATCTAGTACTCTGGAAAATTCTCTATCTTGATTTCAATGTTTCTTAACATAATAACATTTATTATTTTTAAGTATGTGTCTGACCAATAGCTGAGTCACAGATGAGTCCACCTGGTATTTTATTTAATGTTAGACATCGTGATTTTAAAAATTTATGGCCTTGGATGCCATTATTTTTCTTCAAAGAGGCTTTTCCCCTGCCCTCTGTGAGGCATCCAGAATGGAACGGAATCAGATGAGTTCAATCCAACCAGGACGGAGGGGACGTGAGGCGGACTTGTGGCCTTTGTAAGGCTTGGTTTACCCACAGGCTCAGCGTAAAACCCAGAGATTCCAGGGGAAGGTCACTAGGGCCCCCTCCCCTTCTGGCAGATGCTGAAATCCAACGTTTGTTTCCCAAGGACCGTGAGCCTGTTGACAATTCCACACTGTGTTTCAGTGTTTTCTGCTTAGCTTCCTAGACTTTGCCCTGTACAGCATAAGCTTCAATAGGGTCAGGGGAAAACGACGCCAAATGTGGAGCTTTCCGCAATATCCCTTTTCTCTGGGATATTGGTCCTTCAAGTCCCGGACACTTTGGTAGGATCATTGGTCAGTGACAGAAGCCAAATTTACTCCGTGGTTTGAAAAGAAAATCCAATACTTTTAGGGTTATATTCCATTGACTAATGCTGTTCCACGATTACAACGATCAGCAAACGCAAGCTCTTTTTATTTAACATCCCATTTTCCAGAATATAGTTGGTTTAGTGTTTCTTTTAGAACGCTTCCTTAGTGGAGATTTATATCTTTGCCACTGTGAATCTCCCTGGACTATCCATTGTCAGGAAAACTGTGAACCTGGATTTAAAATCATTGTACTAAGTTGCTTTCTTTGAATTGACTACTTATGGTCGACTCACTCCCTATTAATCCCCACCAAGTTATATGGCCTTAGGGGCTTGATCATAAGTTTTGTTTCCATAAGTCTTTTGGAAACAAAAGTCTTGGAGTGGCCATAGATTCTCCTGGATTCATTATTTCATGAGTCTCATTCCATCCAAATTTATTTTTGAAAAAATGCCTTTTTAAAGTAAGCTTTAAAATAATCACAGGGAAAAAAACAGTTCAGTTTTCAGCAATCCCTTCTGGTGAATTAAAAACTCAAACCTTGGAGATCAATCAGAGACTGCGATTTTCCACCGGAAGATTTGACAATATCTAAATATCAGAATATATACAACGTACAGGATTTTTCAAAAACCAACACATTCTGAAAAGTTGCTCTGCGTGGAAAAAACACACAAGAATCTAAGATTTTTTAGACCTTTCACCATATGAATTGTCAAGTTTATTATGAAGCTCCTTTTTTAAAATACGAAGATTTCATCAACACTCTTTTAGTGAATTTCAGTGTATTATTTGTCAACTGATAAGTTGTGGACGGTTTTTGTTCTTCTGTGTCCTATCCTTTAGAATTGTTTTGGAGAGAAATTTGATAGAAATCACATGTGGCTGGGTAACAAACGAATTCACTGCACTGAAGGTGAACACATGCTTTTATTTTAGAATAGATAATTTAAACCAAACATGACACTATGAAAATTAACATTTGGTTTTCCTCAATCCTGTGACACAGAGCAGTATTCTCCCATCTTACTTCCCAGTTACAACAACATGAGAAGATATTGATACTGAGCCTATTATCTCAGCAATAACGCATATTACCACAAGTGATTACTTATTAGCAGTAAGATTTTCCTCCAGGGCTTAATCTAGAATGCCTGCAATGAGATAACAAAATCTCAGTCTTGGAAGTGATCCTCTGTACGGTTAATGTTTAGGGAAATTTTTATTGCTTCATGGCAGTTTAAGATCCTTAATTGGCTGGTTCTTTGAAATGAAGGCATACGGTAAGGACCCAAACCTTGCAAGGCTGACGTGAATGACATATGCAGAATTAGAAGCCAGGCTTCCCGGAATGGCTGGTAGGATTTGGTTCAGAAGTAGAAGTGTTCATTTTTTTTCATGCTCCGTGATATCCTCGGGACTCCCGGATGTCCTGCTACTTCCACCCACGCCCCAGGATTCTACACGCAGATAGAGAAGTTGGGCGTGGATGGGTTAATCCACCCAACTGTACTCTTTCATGATCAGAGGGCAGTCAAACATCAGGTTTGGTCACATGGAGTTGTGACGGGGCCGTGATACAAAACTTGGCTGATCCAATGGGTTAGAGCAGGTTGTCCTGGAAGATTTCAGCTCCGAGTAAGCTAAATCGACCTTAGGCTTGACAAACCAACAGAGGAGTCTACTTCCTGCAAATTCTCGAGATAGCAAGGCAAGCTTCCAGTCCGGAAAATGCCGAGGCAGGTAGGAGCTCAGGTATGCAAGGGTCAGATAAGGGTGCAGGCCTGGAACTTCTGACTCACAGGTGCGCCTGATCAAAAAGCATGAGGTGAGAATCCGCTTCCCAGACTCTGAACTGCAAGTCAGAGCAGGCGTGAGAGCACGGCTGACCTGATGCGGAACCCCCAAACTGATACCTAAACGGTTCCTCCATTCTCCCTGACCTGATCACAGAGCCTGAGGCAGAGCGGAGTCTCCAGGTAATCACTAAGAGGTCCCAGCTGTGGGATACGAGGGCTTCGAGAGCAGGGAATTCCTTGGTCGCCGCATCCTTCTTTAGCGACTACTTTTGTGGATTTCTTTATTCCTTTCCGAATTCTTGGAGAATTGCAGATTAATGAATGTTGGAGATTAATCAAGTTCCAGATGCAGTTTTTACCTTGACCAGGTATCATTCTGGCGACCCTGAACAGATGCTCAACAGAGGACCAGGCATCCCCTCCCTGGCATGGCTGCAGGTGTGCCTGGGTCCTACGGATGGCCCAGGGCCCTGCCTTTTCCCCTCTGAGCCGCCTTTGAATCTGCTGACTGACGACAGCGATGACTGGACGTCTCCGTGACTGAACTAAAATCTTCAGGCTGCCAAAACACTGTGATAAATTTCCTTAATGGAACTGTTGGCTAGAGGAGGAAGCGTCTCTACAGAAGCCTTGCTTGTACTTCCATCCAAAGCTCTTCCCTCTGATTCTAAGCTCCAGGCTCTCGGTAGATTGCCTAATTATTTGGAAAGGTGCTGAGCTAGCAGGTGGCCTGGCTCAGCCCGGTCGAAGCGCCGAGGGCCGCCTGCATCCACACGAGACCTGCCCCTGCGGGACCACCTGCTCAGCTAAACACATCCTCTCTGGTCCAGCCTCCTTAGTCCAGAACATCAGGATGGCAACTCGGAAAGAAAAGGTACAGGCAAGCTAGGAGAGCCTCTGACCCGGCAGTGAGGCACGTGCAAAACAGACAAGCATGTTCTCGTGAACCGGTGAGGATGCGCAAGGAGGTTCAGCTGCAAGTGAAGAGAAATCCAGCAAGAGAGCACGTCTGATGTTCAGATTATAGACCCAAGAGGAGCCCAGTGCAGGCGGAAAAGGATGGTCTTCAGGTGCTCGCAAACCCTAAATGCTTCCACTGACTATCCGTTAATTCATCCATCCAACATGTATTACAACCCACTACATACTCTGATGCTGGACTCGGCGTGCGCCAAGCCCAGATTCTGTCAGCGGAGCTCGTTTTCCAGGCAGAAGTCAGGTTAGGGTGAAGGAAGGAAATTGTTATTTAAGTATTTACCGCGTGGCAGGTACTTTCGTAGTGAGGATTCCTTTGATCCTCGAAACAATCCCGTAGATATTATTCTCCCCAGTTCTGATGAATGAAAGCACATTTCATGAAAGTAGGATAAAGAGGAATAAACCCAGAGTGAAGTTGATCATCGATGGGACCCACACAAGGTACCACCTCTGAGTCTCTGCTCACTTACCTGGAAAATGGATAGCTGTACCCGTCTTGGAGGACAGTTGTACGGAAGGAAATTGCATTACATGCAAATACAAAAGTCCCAACTCTAAGGTTTCACGCCTGGCAAACGGTTGCTAAGTGTGTGTCTCCTGCATTCCCACCGGAGGACGATGCCCCAGAGGCTGCCGGAGCAGTAGGATGACGCCTGGCCCGGGCGACACACACACAACCCTGAGCGGCCAGAGCTGGCCCGGGTGACACACACACAACCCTGAGCCGGCCAGAGCTGGCGTGGGACGGCCGGAGCTCAGCCCCCAGTCCCGAGGGGCTGGAAGAGCAAGACAGTCATTAGCATTAGCACAGCATGACCAGCTTTCCTCAGGCTGGATGACAAGAGCACTGCTGCATTTCAGCAGGACCCACGGCCTCAGCCCCCGAAGCAAGGAAGTCCTGGCCCCAAGTCATTGCTCCCAGAGCCCCATCTCCAGGCGTCGCGGCTCTCAGCTCTTCCTCCTGTGACTCAGCAACTCCTCAGCGGTTTCCACCTGCCTCTAGCCTCGATTCCCTGACCCTCTGTGTCTCTGATGCTGTCTCTCCCCGCCGATATCAGCTAGGTTCACGTCAGCTAGGTGCACGGTGAGCTCGCTCGGGGCTGAGTCGTGCAAAGTCCAGGGCCCCCAGAGGTGCTCGGCGAGTCACCGGACCTGTGAAGGCTGAGCTGCCGGTGGGACAAGTGGCCCTTCCTTCAGGGGCCCCGAGCCTGCGCAGGACACGGTTGGTCTCAGGCTCTGTCTCTCTGTGTCTCTTGCTTTCTCACACACACATGCACAAGCACGACCTCAACAAGTCAGGGATGTGGTGTCACGGTATCCAGGCCCCACGGCCCCACATGAAAACGCTTCTTCCCCGTGGCTTCTGAATATCACTATTGCTTCCTTCTCATGAAGGAAGGCGACTCTGGCCTAGAGCCTAAAAACAGGGCTTTTCTGTTTCTGACTCCTGTTCACAAATTGAACCACAGTTGAAAAGCAGGGAGAAAGTCTGCTTTGTTTCTGCATCATTCATGTCATAGGGTCTGGGTGGCAATGCGGAACTGTCACCAACTTCTTGGTTTGAACTCCTACCCAGAATCCATCCTGGGAAAGTCTCTTCCTTCACACCCACCAAATTCACACTAGTTTGTTACTTGAAGCCATGAGCACAAAACATCAACGGAAAGGCTTTGGGATGCGGAATCGGAAAGGATGTGAAGGTAGAGAAGATATGTCAATAACAAACTGAGAATATCTGAGTGGGTGGTTCTGGGGATAGACATTATCTAAAAGCTATGAAGAATTCCCTTCTTCATTTAGAACCCCATTCGCCATGTTTCTGAATTCAAAGTCTTCCACTCAATCATAGCTTAGCTGAAACCCTTCCTCTATCGTCTGTCATTAATAACTTCTTCCTTTTCAATACCCCGCCCTCCGGCCCCTCTTATCTTTTTCTCATCACACTCATTAATTTGTCCTGGGGTAGATCCAGTTCTGCAGGACCTAAAGTTTAAACAATTGGGGGGGGCACCTCCTTGGGGAAAATAATTATAAGTGATTAGTTAAAATTCACTAAATCACAGTAATTAGTAAAAATTAGATGTGAAAATGATTATTTGTTTAAAATAAAGAAATCACAACAAAATCAAGTTTTAACAAGTTAATGAATAAAACAAACATTACAAAACCTAGAAGAAAATTCACATTTTCATGAAGTAAGTACCTGTCAGAGTTACTTAACTATTTTTTATAGAGAAAATGGAAAGATAATTCAGTGTTTCTTCTATAAGGTTGGTCACAATTTTACTATTGTTAATAACTGGAATAAATAAAACATACAACTTCACATGTAGGCGCAGTACCCACTCTTTGTCCTACAGCCACCAGGTTGTACCTCGATACCTACACATCATCAACAACCAGAAAATGTATGATGCGTGTATAACTGTAACTATTTATGCTGTGTTATCGAGAGCATTCCTGGCTTCAGAAAGTTCTATTTTGACCAGGCACTGCTGTGAACTGAATCTTCTGTTTGCAGGTTTACGTGTCTGATTAGAAGAATTTCCCACCAACTCGCTTTGGGTTCCATTTACTTTACAGCTGGTGTCTCCTCCGTGCCCACCCACTTCCTGTGCTGAGCGCCACGGGGCCTGCTCCTGTCGTGATAAAGCCACTCCTTGGCACCTGCATCAGCACGGGGGTGGGGGGGTGAGATGTTTCTAGAAATCACTCCTGCACCGGTGCAAGTGGGAAGTGGTTCATTCCACAATGCAGTGTCCGGGAGCCCCACTCATACATTTCAAAAAACCCAGCTAGATGTGTCCTCAGCACAACTTCTCCTTTGCTGGATCTCAAAAATATCCTTGGCTTTTTCAGCAATGGGGAAAAGCAAGAAGGGAGACACAGGTGGAAAAAAAAAACAAAAACTCAACTTTTTCAAATTTTACCAAAATGTATGGCCAGGTAAGTGAATTGATAGGGTCTCTCCCTGGGGTCGGAAAGGAGTGAGGGGCACTGATGCCCAGGCACCACACACTTCATGCTAAATCTGCCGCTGCTTGAACTTGATCTTACAGTAATTTACATCCTCGTCTAATTATGCCTTCCATCTTTGAGAGCACTTTCACATTTCCAGTTCCTGATACAGTTCTTTTTACACAGAAGCGACTCAGTAAATTTTTGTTGAATTAACTAATTCATATATATCAATTCATATATAACTAATTCATATATATCAATTAACTAATTCATATATACTCAGTTAATTTTTGTTGAATTAACTAATTCATATATATTCATATATATCAATACATAATTCATATATATCAATTAGTTAATCAATTAACTAATTCATATATATCAATGAGCAAGTTAGAGTAACCTGATCTCTGCTCTGACGTGATTAAGTGTGCAGAGAATCTGGGCTGCCCACCCTCTTCGTGGAGAGGACACCTATCGGTAGCTTTGGTCCTGAGTTTCTCTGGAGTGCCAGGGTTTCTTCCACTGGTCAAGTCAAGAAGGTCAGAGACGGCTTGGTGAGGATTTCTGTAAGGACTGTAATTTATTAGCTTAAATAATCAACGTGTGACTATGATTTACAGTAAGAGATTGGTTAAGTAAGTTATGGCACGTCTATACAATGAAATGCTCTGTTAAAATGCACATAATAGAACTCTGACTTCTGAAACGGAAAAACATCCATGATGTATGCGGGGGAGCGGGAAAAGCCCCCCTCCAATATCATCGCCAGTCCAAACCTCTCCAAGCAGTATTTTGTCCCTCCTGCTGGCCTGCGCAAGAAACCCTACAAACACCCGGTCCCCTGTAGCCTTGGTGAAACTTCCATCCACTGACCTCTCCACGTCCTCCTTTTCATGACATCCCTCCCAGCCAGCTTGGAGTCCGTGGCCCATTATTTCAACTACTCTCCTGCAGGGACACTAAACTCCCTTGGCCCTTGTACTTTTGCCTGTTTTTCACCATTAAAAAATATATATATATATTTATTTTTGGCTGCATTGGGTCTTTGTTGCTGCACGCGGGCTTTCTCTAGTTGTGAAGGGCGGGGGCTGCTCTTCGTTGCGGTGCGCGGGCTTCTCATTGCGGTGGCTTCTCTTGTTGCGGAGCACGGGCTCTAGGCACGCTGGCTTCAGTAGTTGCGGCACACAGGCTTCAGTAGTTGTGGCTCGTGGGCTCAGTAGCTGTGGCTCGCGGGCTTTAGAGCGCAGGCTCAGTAGTTGTGGTGCATGGGCTTAGTTGCTCCACGGCATGTGGGATCTTCCAGGACCAGGGCTTGAACCCGTGTCCCCTGCATTGGCAGGCAATTCTTAACCACTGCACCACCAGGGAAGCCCTTGCCATCTATTTTATTGTGGTAACATACACAAAACATAAAACTCACCATCTTATTTATTTTTAAGCGTACAATTCAGTGGCATTAAGTACATTCACAATGATGCAACCATCACCACCATCCATCGCCAGAACTCTTTTCATCTTGCAGAATTGAAACTCTGTACCCGTTAAACACATACACACACACACACATACCCATTCCCCTTTCCTGACAGTCCCTGGAAATGACTGTTCTCCTTCGTCTCTATGATTTTGAGTACTCTAGGTATTTCACATAAGCGGAATCGTATAGCATTGTCTTTTTGTGACTGGCGTATTTCACTATAATAATTTTTTTCCAGTTATCTTGAAGTTTATTTAAACCAAGGGAAAAAAATCACGTGTTTTCATGCAACACATACTTCGTTCTTTAAATAACAGTTCTGACAAATAACATAGAGAATTAAGGGATGCTGTTCAATGTCTCAATCACGTTGAAACACCATAGTAGCCGATACGTACATAGAGGCATGCCTTAGGTGGGAACAGGAATGCAGCTTAGAAAAGAAAGAAAGAAATCACACTGGAACTGCTCAATTTCTTTAAAATCACTGAGCAAGAGGAGCAACATTGAACTTCCAGACTGACGTAACATCGTTTAGCAAGGTTCATCCATGTTGTAGCGTCTGTCAGAACTTCCTTTCTTTTTAAGGCTAAATAACACTCCATGGTATCATTTACACCACACACACATATATACCACACTTTGCTTATCTGGACATTTGTTCTGCTTCCACATGTTGGCCAGATTTCTCTCTCTCTCTTTTTACATTTTATATATTTTTATTGATATCTCCATTTTGTTCATACACCATTTTCTTGACTTTCTTCTCATCTTCCTTTAGTTCTTTCAGCATCTTTAAGGCAGCTACTTTAAATCTTTGCCTAGTAAGTCTACCATCTGGTGTTTCTCTGGGCCAGTTTCTGTTGGTTTATTTTTTCCTTTGAATGGGCCATACTTCGCTGTTCCTTAGTATTGCTTGTGATTTTCTGTTTAAAGCCGGACATTGCATCTAATGATGTGCTAACTCTGGAAATCAGATTCTCCCCCTTCCCCAAGGTTTGCTGATTTCTCTCTCTCTCTCTCCCCTCTCTGTCTGTTGTTATAGGCTGTTTCCATGCTAAGGATCAGCCTGAGGTGTAAACTTAGGGTCTTCTCAGGTCTTTTCTGAGTCTGTACCTTTCCCTTTCCCTGGATATGTGTGGTAACTTTCTAATTGTCCCATATATGCAGTTGCTTTTGAACATTCTAGTCTTCAGTGTCCAGCTCCCAAAAGGGTACAAAGGGAAAAATGAAGGGAGGAGGTACCAGACCTTTGAATGCCCTGGAAGTCACTTCAGCCAGAGGAGGCGGGCTTGCAACAATGCCTGCTCACCTCTTCACCTGCACCTTTATGATCAAAGCAGCAACCAGCAGTCAGAGCACAGATCCCCCGGCTCCGGAAGCTACACGAGCTGCTCCCGGAACACATGCAAGGCTGCTTGCCGGGGGTGGGGGTGGGATGGGAGGGATGGAGAGACGGAGGATGGATAGCTGCTACCATGCTGGGCGCTGAAACTGATTTGAATTTAACCACAATTTACCATGAAGCCTTCCACTAGCAGTTGCTGGACTCCAGAGTTCCAAGATGGTTACACTGGATGGAGTCTGCCAGTGCAATTGCTGTCTGGGTGCAGAGACAGGTTCCTGATGCTCCCTCCTCTGTCACCTTCCCAGAACCCTCTCTGAACCTCGGCCTGGTAATTACACTTCCCTACCTGGAAAAACCTTTGAACTAACCCAACTGCTCTTCTTCTACCTGCCTGCAATTAGGCAGTGGAATCCCACTGGAGAAAATCACGTTACTGAACAGATTGCTTAACCCCCATTGACTACAGACTGATGACCAACAAGCACAACTGAATCTACACAGTTCCAACCAATCTTTCTCAAAAAACTCATCTTCACTTCTTCATTTTTCTCTTGCTCTGCTTCTCCCTTTAAAAATTAGGAAATATCTTAAACACTCTCGAATATACAGTCTACGAGGCTGATGGGTTCTGCTCTATCCCTAGTTCTTAAAACAGTGTTTGGCACATGCGAGATACTCATTTTGAAAGAATGGGCACTGAGAAGTACATAAATCACAACAGAAAGCGCAGTGGTACCCCCACGCTTCATCAAATGTTGACATACTGCCATATTTGCTCCACATTTTTTCTTTTGTGAAATTAAATACTGCAGACAAAGCGGAAACCCCTGTGTATCCTTTCTGGATCCTGTTCCCCTCTCTCTATCCCTAATGATAGTTGCTGTCAGTCATCTGGCATTTATCTTTCTCATGTAAGTTTTTGCGCTTTGCTACTACCTATTTAGGGAGTTCCATAACACCATATAGCATTGTTGTGAAGGATTATAGCTTTGCATAAGTGGCACCATACTCTATGTATCATTCTACAACTTTTTTTCCTTCTACATCATGTTTTTCAGAGGTTGCTACCCGTGGTTCCAGTTCATTCTTTTAAAGTTGTGTAGGGTTCCTTTTCCCTTGCTTGTATTACAGTTTGTTTATTCATGCTCTTATTGATGGACATTCACACGATTTCCAGACTGTTACCATTACTGGCACCGCTACAGTGAACATTCCTGTACAAGTGCCTCTGTGCAACAATCTGCAAGAATTCCTTCAGGAATGATCTGGAATGCTGGGACACAGGGAATGCCGAGTTTCATCTCTGAGAGACATGGTCAAATTATTCTCTAAATATTTTGTACTAACTAACATTTCCAACAGAAATATTTGAAAGTTCTCCTTGCTCCACATTCAAGTCACCATGTGGTATTGTCAGGCTTTAAATATTTTTCTAACCTCATGATGTGAAACAGCAACTTACTTTTTTATTTTACATGTCTCTGATTACCAGTAAAAATGAAACAATTTTTCATGTTTATTGGTCATTAGGCAATCCTCTTTTATAAACTGCAACCTCATATAACTTTGCCTAATTTTTTTTTTTTAAGTAAGACTTTTTTTTTTTTTTTGGAGCAGTTTAAGGTTCACGGCAAAATGATAGGGGGAAGGTACAGAGATTTCCCGTATGCCCCCTGCCCTCAAGCATACATTATCAACATCCCCACCAAAGAGGTACATTTGTTACAATTGATGAACCTACACTGACACATCATTATCACCCAAAGTTCATAGTTTACAGTAGGGTTCTCTCTTGGTGTTGTACGTTCTATGGGTTTGGACAAATGTATGACAACATGTATCCGTCATGATGGTGTCAGACAGTATTTTCACTGTCCTAAAAGTCCTCTGTGTTCCGTTTATTCATCTCTCTCCACTCCAAAAAAAGAAACCTTGCCTATTTTTTTTTATCAAGTCAGTTCTTTCTCTCTTTACTTTGCAGGCAATCATTACATACTCTGACAGCTAATCCTTTGTCAACTATGTGCATTGTAAATGTCTTCTTTTGGTCTGTGTTTTATGTTAACTTTATTTATAGCATTAAAAATATATTTTTTAAAGGAGTTTAACATTTTAAAGGAGTCAAATTTATCAATTCTTTCCTTGACTGCTATTGTATATTGTTTAAGAACGCTCTCTCTCCGTCCTCAGGTCTTAAGAATATTGTTTTATGCTATCTTCTAAATTTTTAAAATACTGATCCACACACTGAGTTTTTAATCCAGCCAGGGGAATGAGGTAAGAATTAAATTTTATCTTTTCCATACAGATAACTAATGTTCCCACCACCATTTTATTAACCCACTGATCAGTAATGCCACTCCTGACAAATATTCTATTTGTGTATTCTATTCCACTGGGCACCTCCTCCATATCTGTGCCAAAATCACCTTGTATTAATCACTATAATTTTACAAAAAGTGCTGATCTCTTCCCTACCTTGCTCTTCTTTAAAGATTTTTTTTGGGCTATCCTTGTCCTTTACATATAAATGTTAAGGACACTTATCAAATTGTATATAAAACTCTGATGATATGTTAAATGGAATTACATTTTAAACTGCTTTTCTAAATTAATTTGGAGCAAACTGCTATCTTTACTATAGTAAAACTTCCAATCCAAAAACACGGTTTTTATTTAGCACTTCTCCATTTATTTGAGACTTCCATTACTTCAATAATGCTGTATTTTCTTTTTTGTTTTTTTGTTTTTTGGGAGGGGTGGGGGTACGTGGGCCTCTCACTGTCGTGGCCTCTCCCGTTGAGGAGCACAGGCTCCAGACGCGCAGGCTCAGTGGCCATGGCTCACGGGCCCAGCCGCTCCGCGGCATGTGGGATCTTCCCGGACCGGGGCACGAACCCGTGTCCCCTGCATCGGCAGGCGGACTCTCAACCACTGTGCCACCAGGGAAGCCCTGTATTTTCTTTTTGATTATCAAATACATCTTTGTTGGATTTAGTCTTAGGTAAATTATAGTTTTTGTTGTCATTGCAGAAAGTATGTTTTGTGTATTGCTTTTCTAATGGATTATTAGGCATGTTATTAGGCTCAGCTTTATCCAAAAATATGCACCAGCTTTCAAATTAGTTTTAGAATTTTGTATTGGTTCATTACTAGGAAAAATACTAATTCTTAGGTTTTGTAGTATGTAAATATGCCTCATGTCTTTCTTTCCAATACTTAGATCTCTTATGTTTTTATCCATCTGTTGGGTTGTCTAGAACCTTCAGTACATTACTGAAAGGAGCGATGACATGAAATATCCTTTTTCTGGGGGGGGGGTCCCTGACTTTAATGAGAATGCTTCTAAAGTTTCATCAATACACGATTGCTGTAGGTTTTGGATATTAGGTATAGAAAGTTGTCTTCTATTTCTAGTTTGCTAAGATTTATTTATTTTTTTTTTAGTTTGCTAAGATTTTAGAAAATCATGCTGAATGCTGATTTTTTAAATCAAATGCTTATCATGGAATTACTGAGATGATCAGAGAGATTTTTAAAATCTCTTAATGCAGCATATTACATCAAAAGATTTTGGAATCCCTTCTGAAATCACCCCTCTGCTCCTGAAATGAACCCAACCTGAACATAAACACTGCTGAATTTAATTTGCTACTATTTTATTCAGAATAAATAAAATGGGTCTATGGTTTCCTTTTCCTATGTTTTCCCTGATCTCAAGAGTACACTGATGCGTCTCTTTGTCTCTAAATATACATTTTGCAACAGCTGGCATAGCTTGTGTGGTAGACAGAATGGTGACCCTCCCAAAGAAGTCCACGTGCTAATCCTGGAGTCTGTGAATATGGTACCTTACATGGCCAAAGGGACTTGGCCAATAGGATAAAGTAATCACAAGCGTCCTCAGAAGTGAAAAAGAAAGGCAAGGGAGGCAGCACCTTTTGGAAGGTGTTAGCAGCTGGCTTTGATGATGAAGGAAGGGGCTCGCACGTGACCTCTGGAAAAGGCAAGGCAGTGGGTCTCCCCCACTGAGCCTCCTGAAGGAATGCAGCCCTACCCACACCTGGGTGTTAGCCCAGCGGAACCCATTTGACTCGGAACTTGTTCCCCCATTTTCATTCTTAGTTTGAGTTATATCACAATTTAGTATTTCCCACGGTATCTTCTGCTTTCTCTACTCGTTTTGGTTTGCTTGGTCTATTAATAGAGTTTGTTTAAAACCTTCAGCTCTCACTGCACTTTCCAATTTATCCATGTAATTCTGTCAGTTTTCGCTTTGCCTACTTTGATGCTAGGTCTTGAGCTAACTCAGGACTGGTTTGGCTTTTTGGTGGATTATTCCTCTATCCTTAGGTCATTTCCCGTTTTATCCCTAGTAGTGCCCTTTGCCCTGAATTCAGTCTTGACTCATACTGATGCTGTTGTACTGGCGTAGCTGAAGGCGCTCCCTGCCCCACTCAGAGTCCCTCAGCTTCACCTCTATGTGCAAAGGCTGCTTCATTTCTGGCCATGGGAGGACACTCTACTCACCCACAAGGCAAGACAGGACAGCCGAAGGGCCAGTGTCCCCAGAGCCAGCGCTCGAGATCCTTTGCTCCTCAGGTGGAAGCCTGGAGCCACATCCTGCTCTGACTCTCAGAGCCCTCGGGGGGCGGAGCTCCAGTGGCCATGGTGCTAAGTGGCGAATAACATCTCGGACTGGCTTCCTTCTCTTCCCTTCTCCCTACCTGTGTTTCCCGGAATCACCTCCCAAACAATCTGTACTTGGAACCTTGCTTCCAGGTCTGTCAACCAGCTTTCTTTTGCTTAATACAGTTGACCCTTGAGTGAGTGATGCCAGGGTGAACCTGATTGTGCAGAGGGTCAGTGCACAATGACAACATTTAACTTATAGTTGGGTTCTCCTATTCCCTATTCCTCCTTATCTGTGGTTCCGCATCCTCAGTTCAACTAACCAGGGATCGTGTGGTGCTGTAGTATTTACTATTGAAGAAAATCCACATAGAACTGGACCTGCACAGGCCAAACCCGTGTTGTCCAAGGGTCAGCTGCATAGAGTATCTTTCCCACCCTTTATTATAAATATTTTATGTGTTTTTAAAGGCTCTTATCTTGTGAGAAACATACAGCCAGCTTTAAAAAAAAATCCCATCTGAAAACTTCTGTCTGTGCAGGATACAAAATTAATACATAGAAATACACTGCATTTCTATATACTAATGATGAAAGATCAGAAAGGGAAATTAAGGAAACAATCCCATTTACCGTCACATCAAAAAGAATAAAATACCTAGGAATTAACCTACCTAAGGAGACAAAAGACCTATACTCTGAAATCTATAAGATGCTGATGAAAGAAATCGAAGATGACATAAACAGATGGAGAGATATACCATATTCTTGGATTGGAAGAATCAATATTGTCAAAATGACTACACTACCCAAGGTAATCTTGGGTAGTGCAGTCATTGCAATCCCCATCAGTGCAATCCCTATCAAATTACCAATGGCATTTTTCACAGAACTAGAACAAAGAATTTTAAAAGTTGAATGGAAACACACAAGACCCCGAATAGCCAAAGCAATCTGGAGAAAGAAAAACAGAGCTGAAGGAATCAGCTGCCCTGATTTCAGACTATATTACAAAGCTATAGTCATCAAAACAGTATGGTAATGGCACAAAACAGACATATACATCAATGGAACAGGACAGAAAGCCCAGAAATAAATCCATGCACCTATGGTCAGTTAATCTATGACAAAGGAGGCAAGAATATACAATGAAGGAAAGACAGTCTCTTCAATGAATGGGGCTGGGAAAACTGGACAGCTACATGAAAAAGAATGAAACTAGAACATTCTCTAACATCATACACAAAGATAAACTCAAAATGGATTAAAGACCTAGATGTAAGACTAGATACTATAAAACTCCTAGAGGAAAACATAGGAATGACATTCTTTGACATAAATTGCAGCAAGGTCTTTTTGGACCCATTTCCCAGAGTAATGAAAATAAAAATAAATAAATGGCACCTAATTAAACTCAAAAGCTTTTGCACAGCAAAGGAAACCATAAACAAAATGAAAAGACAACCTATAGAATGGGAGAAAACATTTGCAAATGATGCAACCAAGAAGGGATTAATCTCCAAAATATACAAACAGCTCATACAGCTCAATATCACAAAAACAGACAATCCAAATCAAAAAACGGGCAGAAGATATAAATAGACATTTCTCCAAAGACATACAGATGGCCAAAGGCACAGGAAAAGATACCTAAACGCTATTAGAGAAATGCAAATCAAAACTACAGTGAGGTACCACCTTACACCAGTCAGAATGGCCATCATCAAAAGGTCTACAAATAATAAATGCTGGAGAGGGTGTGGAGAAAAGGGAACCCTCCTACACTCCTGGTGCAGCCACTATGGAGAACAGTACAAAGGTTACTTTAAAAACTAAAAACAGAGCTACCATATGATCCTGCAATCCATCTCCTGGGCATATATCCAGAGAAAACCATAATTTGAAGAGATACATGCACCCCAATGTTCACTGCAGCACTATTTACAATAGTCAAGATATGGAAGCAACCTAAATATCCACTGACAAATGAATGGATAAAGAAGATGTGGTACATATAAACAATGGAATACTGCTCAGCCATATAAAAAGAACAAAATAATGACATTTGTAGCAACATGGATGCAACTAGAGATTATCATACTAAGTGAAGCAATTCAGACAGAGCAAGACAGATATATCATATGATATCACTTATATGTGGAATCTAAAAAAATGATACAAATGAACTTATTCACAAAATAGAAACAGACTCAGATTACCAAAGGGGAAAGGTGGGGGGGGGAATTAGGAATTTGGGAGTAACATATACAGACTGCTATATATAAAGTAGATAACCAACAAGGACCTACTGTATAGCACAGGGAACTATACTCAATATTTTGTAATAATCTATATGGGAAAAGAATCTGGAAAATAATATATATATATATATTTGTGTATGAATCACTTTGCTATACACCTGAAACTAACATAACATTGTAAATCAACTATACTTCAATATTAAGCAAATAAATAAATATAAATGGAAAAACTTTTCTTGTCTGATAAAAATTTAATCCACAAGTTGACCAACTACTCCCAAGGGGCAAATCTGGCCTGAAATATGTTTTTGTATGGCTTTCAAGCCATACACAAGCTAAGAATGGTTTTAAGGTTTTTAAAGAACTGCAGAAATTATATGTGACCCACAGCACCTACATATTATCTGGTCCTTTACAGAAAAGAAGTTTGCCAACTCCTGGCTTAATCCACTCATATTTATTGTGATTGCTGTTTCATTGCATATTCATAACATTTCTACTTTTAATTTACTATCCTGTTCCTTTGCAATTTTCTCCTTTTCTGTCTTCTGCTGGATTGATAAAAGTTTTCGGTCTTCCTGTTTCTCCCTGCTACTTTTTTGGAAGCTATAGATTCTATTCTTTTAGTGACTACTGTTAAAATTTTTAAATATATTCTTCCCTATTTAAAAAACAATTATTTTTATTTATTTATTTTTGGCGGCGTTGGGTCTTTGTTGCTGCACGCGGGCTTTCTCTAGTTGCGGCGGGCGGGGGCTACTCTTTGTTGCAGTGCATGGGCTTCTCATTGCGGTGGCTTCTCTTGTTGCGGATGCACAGGCTCTAGGCACACAGGCCTCAGCAGCTGTGGCACGTGGGCTCAGCAGTTGTGGCTCGCGGGCTCTAGAGCGCAGGCTCAGCAGTTGTGGCGCACGAGCTTAGCTGCTTCACGGCATGTGGGATCTTCCCGGACCAAGGCTCGAACCCGTGTCCCCTGCACTGGCAGGCAGACTCCCAACCACTGCGCCCCCAAGGAAGTCTCTTCCCTATGTTTTTAATGCCAAGTCTAAAGTTGGTCAGCATTTAACCTTCTCCCACTAAATACTTCATACTGTTATTTAGAACTTCAGATTTATCTAATATAACACCAAAAACTTTTCTAATAATCATATTGTACTATTAAAGACTAAAAGATAAACGGATGGTTACACAGGGCCCTCGCCCACCCTCAGGCCGCTGAGAGGTGCTGGCTTCCCCCCAAGCCTGACCTCTTATACCATGAGCCCCAGGGTCACCACACAGGCCGGCCAATGCTCATCCCTCCTGGCAGCTGGGTCCACATCGGAAAGGCTTCATTTTGATTTGTGTTGTCTTTACAATAGATTGTTTTGATAAGAATGTTGACTTTCTCCTGATTTTGAGATGGAGCTCCCAGGGACTGGAATAGTTGATATACTATCTTTTATTTCTATCAACATCTGTGTTTGCTGTTATCTTGTGGTCCATACTTTCTGGGTTCTTTTTTTTTTAAAGTATATCCTATAATGAGGGTCTATGATTGGTTAACTTTCTAAATCTTTGTAATTATGTAAATGTCTATTTTTGCATTTTTAATAGTTTTGCAGAGTCTAAAATGCTAGATGGAGGGTTAATTTCTCTCAGGTGATGAGAACATTACTGTCTCCCCACATCTGTTGTAATAATGACACGTCTGCTGTCAGTCTGTTGAGTGCTCCTTTGCGTGGAATCTGCTTTTTGTCTCTGATAGTTTTAAAGTTTTTGCTACCGAACCCACGTTTGTGTGCCCGACGCACAGTGAGGCCAAAGAAACCAAAATGTCACAGCTGCAGCAGAGGAAGGTTTATCACAGGGCCGTGCAAGAAGACAGGTGGCTTGCGCCCCCAAAACCCCGAACTCTCAGAAGGGTTTCAGCTAAGCATATTAAAGGCCAGGTGAGGGAGGGGCGTGGTTAGCTGTTGCAAACTTCCTGGTGCCGGAATCCCTTGTTTTTGCTGCTGTCCACGTAGATCAGGTCACGATGTTCCTGTAAACCTCCAGCAACACACATGTGATTCTCTGTTCTACAACTTTTTATCTCTATATGAACAGAAAGGTGTTACACCTTTAAAGGTCAGAGCCTTGAGAATGGGATGTATTTCAGGCTACAGGCAACATTCTTTTTAAAATGGCACAGAGCCCGCAGGACTAAGCACAGGCAATGGAGCACGGAGGTTAAAGCAAAAGAAACAGATCTAATATGGAGTCAGATCTGTTCTTCTCTGTTACAGTTTTTCTCTTTATTTTTGGTGTTCTTCAACCTCACTATTGTACTTATTTTTCTTCCTCCTGCTTGCTACTGGTTGTCCCTTTAATCTGAGGATTCATGCTGTCTTACAATTCTGGAAAATTTCAGCTCTTCTTTCTTCAAATCTTGCTTCTCCAGTCCTCTTTCCTGTCACCCCTACTGGGCATATATTGGAAGACTTGTGTCCCTCCCTATCAAAGTCCCTACTATCGCCCACAGGGTTGTACCACTAATGTTTCTCCATCATTCCAAGTGGAAAATTAAGATACAATATAAACAGTGAAGTGCTTAACTATTATTTGCTTAAAGCAAAATCCTAATTCAGAAATGCATTGAGTCACAGCATTTAAATCAGGGACATTTAGAACATAAGATTATGGCAAAATCCTGTTTATGCCACTACAAGGCTAAAATTATAATCATACACTGAATTTAATAAACTTAAAATCAGAAAGATTCTTAAAAACTGAAATTGATAAGCGACAATAACATTACTATCCAAATCTATGATTTGTAACTAGTTACGTGAATTCTGATTTTTGAATCCTGAGGTCATTAAAAAACTTCCTGAGACAGGCTTACAGTAATGGTAGCCTGTCTTTTCTATTGTGTGTATATGTTACAACCCTACAGAAAAATAGCATGGTCCAGCAACCCTTGCTGCTTAAGTTTTCTACAGAACAAGCATCATCTCATAACGATTTTCTACGTAACACCTGTCACTCTCTGCTGTCTTGTTTGTCTGTCTGCAACCCCGCGAAGCTGGAGGCTGAGTCCTTTTTAGTCATTACTGTATCTCCTACAGCATTCTCGTGCACAGAGTAGTTACTCTAATATTTGTGGAAGGAATGGTAAGCTCCTATATTTTTACACGTTTCAGATTTAAATTTGAGTTAAAATTAAGAGAGACATCTTGATGAAAGTGCATAAAATAGGAGCACTGTAGGTGTGTCGTGGGCCCAGATGGAGCACAGAGCGTGTGACCACAGGAGGCACAACAAACTGGGCGAGGCCACCAGTCAGGGGACGCAAACAGTGGGCGAGCTGTGGTCACAGCCTTGGTTAACTGTGGAAAGACAGGAGGGCATGAAAGCCAGCCAGATGGCTAGAGTCCACTAACCTGTTCAGGATAGAGCCTGCGTGCTTAGATACGAGCTTATGACAAATCAGGAAACGGCTGCTCTGATGGAAACACGGTCCATGGGGCTCATCCCCTGATTGATCCCAATTACATCCAACGCCTTAATGTGGCAGATGCGGCCCTTCACGTCTGGTTCCCCCGGACCGTCATCTCCTCTGTCATCTCTCCGTACTTGTTCTCCTTTCTGCTCCCCGCCCCGCACTGTGAACTCTTCACACTTCTCTGACATGGATCTGCCTGGCCCTCACAGGCTCTGGCTTGCCCCTTTCCTTCCCCATAGAATACTGTACCTTCTCTCCTTATCTTCGTTCCCCCTTAGGTCTCCTGCCTGTCTTCTGCTCTTCCCTCACAGCTTGGCTCAAACGTGGGCTCTCATGGGAAGTGCTTTCGGCTCCCCAAGATCGGGTAGGACACCTTTCTGATGTGTCCCCACAGCATCCACTCACCCCTACGTAGCAGTTATCATATGGTTTTGAAGTTGCCACTTTTCACGGCTATCTCCCCAGCCGGGCAGGACACTCCTCAAAGACAGGGGCTGGGTTTTGCTCTCAGGTACATTCCAGGACCCAGCATGACTGACACACACAGGGGAGACAGTAAATCATTATTGAATGAATGGTGAGTAAACGAGTGAAGAATGAGTGGATGAATGAATGAATGAATGAATGTGAACAGGCTGGGTCACAGGCAGCCTGAGGAGGCTGGTAATAGAGCCGGTTGAGTCTCAAACCCACCAAAGAAGTGTGTCTGGCTCAGGAGTCAAGGGAGCTTCAGGGGAGACCGGGAGGCCTCGGCATCACAGCTGAGGTGTGTGTGCTAAGCAAGGTTGAGTCAAACGCAGGTGAAGCGAGGGCACAGTGAAACCTCGACGCGGCCAGAGCGGGCCTTTGTCCGTTGTGTAACAAGCTGACTTCAGACACCAAATCCCCTCCTACTCTTTCTCCTTCGTACAACACCTGCTCTGGCTGGTGAGGTCTTCCTCCTAAGTCATGGGTATTCGAACGGCAGGATGTTCTCAGAAACTCTGGCGTTGTGGCCACAAGAAGCTTCCCATTGTGCTGGGGGTCAGATGGGCGTGGGCTTCATCAATCTCTCAGTGGAGAGTCAGAGAGCCTCCCAGGAGGACACAGACTCAGCCAGCACGAGGCACTGAGGTGCTAAAGAGGGAAGCGCCCGCCATGATGACAGTGGGTTGCAGCTGCGCTTTAATGATGCTCGAATCGTACGTGTACACTTTCCACCAACTGGAATCTATTATTTCTCTTCTGCGCCAGCTGTTTCCTCGGCTTCGTTCCCTATCATGGGAGGGAGACCTTGAGATGTTGCATCTTTCCAGTCCTACACCCTCAGAACTCTATACGGATACTCTAATAAAGGGACTCGCTTCTCCTCCAAGAACCCCTCTGTGACAAAAGTCTGTCCGGGTGCAGCCTAACGCACGCATAATAAAGATACGCGGCCATGAGACCGAGCAAAATTCCTGGCAGCCTGTTATTTACAGCGATTGTAGGTTGTGAATGGACATTTTAAAGGGAAGCTTACAAGTTAGTTGTACCTTCTGGTACAATTACCTCGTACAAACATGACTCACTTCGGCAGTTTAAAGGCAAGAGTGGGGTGTCCCCAAGTCAACGGTCTTATAAATAAATCTCTGAATCACAAACTGAACGCATAAATGTTATAAATATTTCTCTTGATCTCAAACACAGTTTTAGATTTAAGATTTGGTGCGTTAAAATACCTTCGGGAAAATGCGAGAGACAGAAGCGGAGGTCGTGGCCATCCCTGTGTGCTGGGGCGAAGCTTTCTGCAATTGAGGAGCCACCATCCTTCCGGGAAGACAGAAACTCCAGCAGTCAGAGTGTGGAGGGCGCGTTTTCTTCAATCCGGGAGGGGGGGCTGCTTTTATGTGTCGGTGCAGCCCATTTGCTTTGTCTCTTACACAGCACTCACAGGGCGGACTTTTATGGTAATAGAGCAACGCTAATGCTTCTGGGTGGGACGGCGCCGGAGTCTCGAGGGTAACAGAACATGTAACTGGAGGAATGCGGTTGTGTCAGCTGGGAACGCCGAGGAGAGGACGATCCAGGCCAGAAGGATGTATACACTTTTTTGGAACGCCCGCTCAAAGGCACTGTGTATCTCAGTAAGCGCTGGCTTTCCAATCAGTGGAACATTTTTTTGTTGTTGTTAAACATTAAGAAAAAGCCCACTTTGAAAGCATTGAGAGAAATTTAGGTGCTGACATCATCCACCCACTCGATTCATTTCTTTTTGGGAAATCTTAAAGTTTTATTTGTGTCTGATTAAAAATATATTAGAAGTTTCTCAGACTCACAGACATACAGAACAGACTGGTGGTTGCCAAGGGGGAGGGGGCTGGGGGAGGGATGGAGTGGGAGTTTGGGGTCAGCAATTGCCAACCAGTATATATAGGATGGATAAGCAACAAGGTCCTACTGGATAGCACAGGGAACCATATTCAATATCCTGTGATAAACCATCATGGAAAAGAATATGAAAAAGAATACATACAGATGTATAGCTGAGTCACTTTGCTGTACAGCAGAAATTAACACAACATTTATATCAACTATACTTCAACAGAATTAAAAAATATATATATTAGAAGTTTCTGTTAGATTCTCATTATTTCATGGATTTCAGCATATAATGGTAGTCACTCACATGGGCCTAAGAGTCAAATCTGTAGTCAGAACTCTATCATCTGTGTTTAAAATATGAAATCACATGTCAGGACACAGGCAGTTGTTTTTCTCCTGTTTAAAGCTGCTGTGTGGGCTTCCCCGGGGGCGCAGTGGTTGAGAGTCCGCCTGCCGATGCAGGGGACACGGGTTCGTGCCCCGGTCCGGGAAGATCCCACATGCCGCGGAGCGGCTGGGCCCGTGAGCCATGGCCGCTGAGCCTGCGCGTCCGGAGCCTGTGCTCCGCAGCGGGAGAGGCCGCAGCAGGGAGAGGCCCGCGTACCGCAAAAAAACCAACCCACCAAACAAACAAACAAAAAACTGCTGTCTGACAGCCGACCTACCAAGGATTCCTACAGAACGTTCGGGGTCAAAAGAGAACGACTCCAGCTGACCATTCTTTCCCAGTACTTTTCTGAATTTGTGTCTGTGTTGTTCCTAGTCATTTTCATATCTTCAGCTGCTGCTGTTGCATTCCCATCTCTTGGAAGGATCCAGGGAAATACAGCGTTCCTCTGTGGCCAAGGGGAAAGATGCCTGCCAAGAACCCTGAACTTCTGGTGAAGGTCACCAAATACTACAAAATGGACTCAGCACAGCAAAATCATCTTGTTGTTGTGCACAAACGAATAGCCCATGGCAACGGCATTTTGTGGAGAAACCTGATATCATATAATAACACTAGTACAGCTAGGCTCGGGGGAGCATAGTAAAATACCTCTGAAGGGCATGCAGCAATTCTGTGGTCAGACAAGGACCAACCCAAAGCTCAGAACATCCCAGAATAATCATCACGACAAAGAACGGGTATGGGTTGCACATATTAGACCCCCGTGTACAGCTCAGCATCACAGGCCAGAAACTTTCCACCTGGCTCTCATTAAGTCCTTTGAAGAAGAAGGAAAACCAGACCTGCACAGTCTATTCTCTCGAACGTGAAATGATCACCCCAGACGCTCAGGCTCACGGCGTGTCAAAAAACGAGGCGATTCCCTCTACAGATCTACTGGAGATGCTTACAGGGCCCAGGGTATTAATGCTGGTCCAACAAGAGCTTAAGTTTTGGGGGTTGGCAGGACGGAGTGGGAGCGGGGTAGTTGGGAGGACATCCATTGCCCATTCTCAAACCACTTTTTCAACAAGAGTAACTTACTGCTAAGGATGGGGCCCTGAGGGACCTTCACAAGCATCTGGGGAGAAGGGAAGTTGCCTGGAGGCAGCTCAGAAGGGACTGGGGTGAGGGCAGAGGATGCTAACCGACCCTCCAGTCCTAGGCCCCTTTGCTGGGCACAAGTGAGGTCTCTTCCCCAAAGGCAGCAGCAAACCCTTTTGACTTTAAAAACGGTACCAGATAACAAGCTTTTTCACAGCAAAGGAAACCATAAACAAAACAAAAAGACAACCTACGAAATGGGAGAAAATATTTGCAAGCAATGTGACTGACAGGGCTTAATTTCCAAAATATACAAATAGCTCATACAACTCCACAACAAAACAGCAAACAACCCAATTGAAAAAATGGGCAGAAGACCTAAACAGACATTTCTCCAAAGGAGATGTACAGATGGCCAAGAGGCACATGAAAAGATGCTCAACATCGCTAATTATTAGAGAAATGCAAATCAAAACTACAATGAGGTATCACCTCATGCTGGTCAGAATAGCCATCATTAAAAAGTCTACAAATAACAAATGCTGGAGGGGGTGTGTAGAAAAGGAAACCCTCCTACACTGTTGGCGGGAATGTAAGTTGGTGCAGCCACTATTGAAAACAGTATGGAAGTTCCTCAAAAAACTGAAGATAGAATTACCATATGATCCAGCAATCCCACTCCTGGGCATATATCCAGATAAAACTACACTTCAAAAAGATACATGCACCCCTATGTTTACAGCAGCACTACTCACAATAGCCAAGACATGGAAGCATCCTAAATGTCCATCGACAGATGAATGGATAAAGATGATGTGGTAAATATATACAATGGAATACTACTCAGCCATAACAAAGAACGAAATAATGCCATTTGCAGGAACGTGGATGGACCTAGAGATTATCATACGAAGTGAAGTAAGTCAGAAGGAGAAAGACAAATACCACCATGTGATATCGCTTATATATAGAATCTAAAATACGTCACAAATGAACATATCTATGAAATGGAAACAGACTCACAGACATAGAGAGCAGACTTGTGGTTGCCAAGGGGGAGGGATGGATTGGGAGTGTGGGATGAGCAGATGCAAACTCATATATAGGATGGATAAACAACAAGGTCCTACTGTATAGCACAGGGAACTATAGTCAATATCCTGAGATAAACCATAATAAGAAAGAATATAAAAAAGAATGTGTATGTGTGTGTGCATATATATATATATATATATATATATATATAACTGAGTCACCTTACT